>NW_022900927.1:56558976-56576760 GCF_012274545.1 Fukomys damarensis | reverse complement strand
TTTTTTTTTTTTTTTTCTTTTGATACCCGGAATCAAACTCAGGATCCTTGTGTTTGCAAGGCAGGCAGCAGAACCACTGAGCTAAATCCCCAGCCCTGAATCTACCTTTTAAAAAACAAACAGCAGGCACAAAGAGGCTACTGAAGATGGGTGACCACAGACCACTATCTGATCAGATCTCCCAAGCTAAAAGACATGAACCCTGGCCACAACTTCCACTTCGTGCAGAGTTAAACGGTCGATACAGGACTGCAGATGCCGCCTCTAACTCTGCTAAGGAGAGGGATGGGGAGCTAAGCTACAGCAGCCCTCCCGTCCCTCCACCGGATTTCAGGCACCCACCTTCACACCGCTGCGGCAGAGCCCAGGGACTTCTCCTGGCACAGGGGGGATCCAGGCCGGCCGCAGCGATGCCCATGGCAGGCTGTGAAGAGGGAACCCCATAGCAGGCTCGCTTCCAGAGGCGAGTCTGGCCAAAGCCTGGGTGTGGTCAGGGTAAACTCGCACCCGAGTTCCATTCCTGCAACCAAAACCTTCAGACTGAAGGACAGTGTTCTAATTACAATCACATGTTTTGTCTCTTCTGTTCCTGATTTCAGAAGGCTTTGTCTTGTCCTTTATGAGCCTTGTTTACATTAATTTCCACAGAAACTGCAGCCAGCCTTGCCCTGGCCTTAACCCCAATTGATTCCCAGTAAAAGTCAGTGCCTGGGACTGTGCGGCCCCCGAGACAATTGCCCCAGCATTGGTCATCCTGGCACCTCGCTTTCTCCCCTCGTTCCATCTTTCAGTTTTATTTCTCAGGCCCGGGTCGTACACTGGGCAGGAGACTGGATCCTAACTGCAGGGGCCTCTGTTGTCTCCCACTCTCCCTTCCGGCCAGCAAAACAGAATGAAGCCGCCCCTACCTCCCCACCCCCACACTTGCAGAGGCAAGAATAAAACCTAACGGACTATGATTCGAACCCCAATTTACTGGATATCAAAATCTAAAATGGATGTTCCCGACTTAGGTATGTATCCAGGAAGCAGCTGTTCATACACTGTGGTCCATTCCTGGGTCTTCCTTTCATGCCCTTTGCATGCTAAATTCCTTAAATCCTGTTTCCCTGGTCTATACATTTTGATCTCATCTTGTCTTTTTATGTGGAATATTTCATCAAAAGGTCTAAAGTGATAAGGTTGAAAGTGGTTTAGGACAAAGCCAGGCATGGTGGCGCACGCCTATAAACCCAGCACTCAGGAGGCTGAGGCAGGAGGATCGCTGTGAGTTCGAGACCAGCCTGGGCTACATAGTGAGTTCCAGGGCAGTCTCAACTACAAAGCAAGACCCTGTCTCAAAAAAACTACCAAAAAAAAAAGTGGTGAGGGACGGGGAAAGGACGAGTGGATGAATCTCCCACAGTTTCTCTCATAAACTCGGTCATATATGATTTTTTTTGTTTTTTTGGTTTCTCTTTCCAGTGATCGAACTTGGGTCCTTGTGCTTGTGAGGCAGGTGGCAGAACCACTGAGCTAAATCCCCAGCCCAGTCCTACATGTTTTTGCCCAATCCCATTTCTCTCTTTCCAGATTCCCATCTCCCTCTGACCTACACCTTAAACCCAATCCACAGGAAAATGCTTATTGTAGATTAAGACTTCTAATTCTCTGAAATGAAGCTGAAACTAATACCTTAAGTAGTGAAAGACCCAGTCCTAGTTTCTATGCACCATCTTGCCTTTGCAGAGACAGAGCTAAAGAAATGAACAAGAAATTATGGAAAAGAGTTTAAATTTTCGTTATCTTTCTCACCACCACACCGTAAAGTTCCTTAAAGATTCTCATACAGCTGTGTTTGTTTGCCTTAAGTTTGAAAAGTAGAAGAAAGCTTTAAAGAATGCCTATCTTTACTCTCTGAAACATTAGCTTTTCAAGCGCTGATTTTTTTTTTTTTTTTTTTTTTGTGACCACAGGGTCTCAATATATAGTTGAGACTGACCTGGAACTCCCTGTGTAGCCCAGGCTGGTCTTGAACTCACAGCGATCCTCCTGCCTCAGCTTCCAGAGTGCTGGGATTACAGGCGTGCGCCACCACGCCCAGCTCTCAAGCGCTGAATTTTGCGTGTAATTTACTGACGTATTCTAAGCACCTAATCATGCCCGACACATGGTATGCATTCAATAAATATCTGTTGGATAATTTTTTTAAAAAAGAATAAAATCTAAGAATTCATCAGCAAATACGGCAGGCAGGAGCGTGAAATTGGCCCCCAAAACAATGTGAGAGCTACTGAGAGGACTGTGTAAGAGCAATCTGGGCTATCATGCATTCCCACCACGCTGGCCAAAAGGCACAGTGGAGGACCGGGGATTGTGCTCAGTGGTTCCAGCACCTGCTTCGCAAGCGCAAGGACTTGAGTTCAATCCGCGGTACAAAAAAAAAAAAAAAAAAAAAAAAAAAAATTCTATCCCTGACCCGGCAAAATTCCGCTGGCACAAAATGTTTTCCAGCATTTGTCTTTTGATTCGCAGAGGGCGGCTGACATTGGTTACGTGCAGGGTATATAGTTGTCACTGATTCTTCTTGTGCCGTTAAAATGAATTAATACCTTTCAAGGATTAGTGACTATGAGTGGGAAGCGGAGCTAACAAATCTAAACGCTTGCTTTTTTCAGTCTGCAGAATAGGAGAGCCGCTGAGCTGAAAAAATATTATCCTAGTGCGCCCCCTGATGGCAAAAGGTGATTGATTCCGTGGAAAAAGTATAAAAGTGATAGTTTTATCATAGGCAGTTTTGTGGGGTTTGTTTTGTTCTCTTTTCTTGTTTCGTTTCGTCTTGTTTTGTTTTTTGACACAGGGTCTCACTACGTAGCCCAAGCTGGGCTTGAACTGGTAGCAGTTTTCCTGCCTCAGCCTCCTGAGTTCTGGGATTTTAGGCATGCACCACCACCCCCAGCTTATTTTTCTACTCTAATTTTTTGTATTTGTTTGTTTTTTGTATGACACTGGGGATTGAATCCAAGGATTTCACAATGAGCTGTATTCCCAGCTCCTTTTTATTATTTTGAGATAGGGCCTTCTTAAGTCATTAAGTTGCTGGGCTGTGCTGAAACTCATGATCCTTCTTCCTCAGTCTCCTGGCATATGCTATGATTACGGGGCATGTGCCACCATGCCCAGCTCATTTCTGCATTCCTTATGAAAAATTTAAAGCCATCTTGGCAGTCAAAGGAATAGTTTCTGCTCACTTCTTAGGCATATTAATTTACCCTTTCAACAAATAACTTCTGTCATGGCACAGAACATGTATTCTTCCTGCCTCGGCCTCCAGAGCAGCTGGGCTTACAGCTGTGCACCACTGCTCCTGGCTTCTGCGGTCTTTTTTATTTGTTTTTGGATTGGGGGTGTGTGTTGGACACAGGGCCTCACTGTGTAGTTCAGGCTGGCCTGGAACTCACTATGCAGCCCGCGATGGCCCCCGACTCACAGTGACTCTCCTGCCTCAGCCTCCTGAGTGCTAGGATTACAGGGGTGCGCCAGCACACCCAGCCTTCCTGCTATCTTTTAACCCATTATTTAGACTTTTTTAAGTGTTCCATGTGTCTTACACATGAATCTGTTTTCTTGCATTAAACATTAGAAAAAGACACAAGTTAAAACAAGTCTGAGGGGGGCTGGGGATTCAGCTCAGTCATTCTGCCACCTGCTTTGCAAGCTCAAGAACCTGAGTTTGATACCCAGTAGCCAAAAAATAAATAAATTTAAATAAATTAAATTTTAAAAGCCAAAAATGAAATTATCCAATGTAATAAAATTCCAGGAAGAAACAGCTCAACAAAATAAAGATTTAGAAGATCTCAGTTAACCTATGTTTTAGTTAAGTCCATGATTTGAGGGGTGGGGGAAGCTGTCTGCAAAGTTAAAAAAAAAAAAAGTCTGGATAGAAACTAATATGAAGTTTGGCTTAATAGCATCTTTAAGTGCTAATCAAGAAAGTAGTATTAAATATTGAGTTTCTCTGAGGGAAACCTTCTCATTACTCACCCACGGTGACATCATACTGTAGGAACATTACAAGTCCCAGCATAGCAGGCTCTTGAAAGGCCCAGTCCATCTGAGGCAGCCTGGCCCTCCAGAGCTGGACAAGATCTGGGTGTGCATATAACAGGACCCAGCCAGGGGTACTAACTTGGGAGAGGGACTGTGTGCCGGGACACAGAAGCAAACCCTGTACCCCTACACAAAACGTCCAACCAGCTGCTCCCTCCAAAAGCAGGTTCTGGGCCCCCAGCTCTTAGGGCCCCATGAACACAGCTGGGCCAGCGATCCTTTCTCCTCCCTAAAGCACCCAGCAGTAAGAACAGTCTGGAGGGCTGGGGATTTAGCTCAGTGGTTCCGCCACCTGCCTTGCAAGTGCAAGGACCCGAGTTTGATCCCCGGTACCAAAAAAAAAAAAAAAAATTGCCGGGGATTTGGCTCTGTGGTTCCACACCCTGCCTCACAAGTGCAAGGGCCGGGGTTCAATCGCCGGCACCACAAGAACAGTCTCGGCCTTAGATCCAAATCCAAACTCTGTACAAGTCCTAAGAGTTGACAGGGTGATCAAGCACAATGCACATTCAGAGGACAGAATGCACAATCGAGAAGCAGGAAAAGCAGAAGGTAGGTTCTGCTCATTCTTGGCCCTTTTTGTTGTTAATGTTGGGCTCAGGGCTAGAGGTGCAGGGTAAGAATGAAAGAAACAAAGCACCAGAGAATGAGGGAGATTATTTCCTCCATCTCCTTTCCCCGCAAACACACACGCAGACCTACTACTAAGCACAGAAGCTTCCGTACAGAAGTTGCTAAATAAACATGAGTTTACACTTTTCAGATAACACTGTCAGTCCCTAGACTTCCACCCTCGCCTTTCTTCTGTCTCCCCGCCCGTGCTGGGCAACCTCTCCGTCCTAATCTCGGGCTTGTTGGGCAGTTTCACTGGACCCCCGGAAGTACACAGATTCACGGTGCCCCTGACAGATCTCGCGAACCGGGCCCTCGGCCCAGACTTCTCCTTAGGCGGCCACGAGTCACTCATTCATCCAGGTGCCCCCGTGGGAATCTGGGCCGCCGGGAACTTCTCTCTCCAGACTCCCCAGGCTGTGACTTCTGACTCCATCTCAGAATCAACCGCTCATCTTTGTTTATTCCTCTTCCTGCTCTCTCAATTCCGGTCCTGGTTTCTCCCCCAGATTACTCTGATAACGTTTTTTCGTCCTTCCTCCAACGTCCAGCCCTCACCCTCTTACCGTTCATTATGTACATCACATGAGGATTTTTCTGAAAGGCAAATTTTATGTTGCTTTTTTTTTTTTGGTACTGAGGTTCGAACTCGGGTCCTTGCGTTTGTGAGGCAGGCGCCGGAAGCCCTGAGCTAAATCCCTGGCCCTCGTGTTGCTTTTCCAACTCAGAATCTTTCAGTGTCCCCACATCGATCAGAAAAACAAACACAGGCACTATAAAACACCAGCCTGGCTTTCTGTTTTTCCATCCATCCGTCCACCCATCCGCCCAACAAACTACACACCAGCAGGTTTGGCGCACCTGGTACAGGTGACCGCTGGAAACAGCGCTGCACGGTGGAGGGAGGCTGTGCCCTCCTGGGGCCAGAGTGTGCTGGAACAACATACTGCTTCTCCCACCTTTAGTAAGTCTCACACCTCACTACCTTTTGCATGCATCTTGGCCAGTTCTTTATTCAGGACAAGAACCTGGAAGGACTCCCTGGAAGACACCCACGGCGCCCCAGAGCCCCGCTAACAGTAGGAGATTCCCGGAAGACCGAACCGCAGATACAAAGGCTCCGGGAAGAGATCTCAGCGCACGGGCAAGAAAACTGGAGACAGAGACAAGGTCTGGAACTCACATCTGGACTTGATCCTAGGCCGTTGAACAGATTTAAGGGAGGGAATTATTAAACGTATATGTGTCCCCATCGCTCCGTCACGAGGGGAATGACTTGGGAGTTGGCGTTGAAATCGAAGGCACCCAGAAGAGACATTTTAATAGCAGAACCAAGAAGACTTGGGGACTGGACTGGGGTAGAAGGGGCGAGGGAGAGAGGCAACTGGGATGCTCTCCGGGATTATTGCTCCACAGCTCAGAAAGCACCAGCAACATCCACTAAGAAGGGAATCGTGGAGGAGGGAGTTGCTGGGAGGGGGCGGTGGAGAGGTGAATTCCGTTGTTTGAGGTTTGACTGCCTGTGAAGCCACCCAAATGAAGACAGCAGGAATTCTACAAAGACCAAAACTCAGAAAAGCAATCTAGGCTAGAAGCAGCGTACTTGGGTGGGCTGGTGCGTTTGAATGAGAACGCCAGAAAGACTACGAAGAGGGAGAAAAGACGAAGGTCGCTGTGGGGTTGGAGTTGGACACAGAAGAGAGGAACAAAGACAAAGGATGATGTAAAATGAAGATGCGGACTTGGAAATCAGGGCAGCGATGACAGAGGAAGTAGGCAAGTGAGTAGGTGAGCCTGTCAGGAGGACTGCAGAAAAAACAAAGGGAACGGAACTGGGACAGAATCCAGACACAGGAAGCCTTCGGCAGCAGGTAGAAAAAGAAGAGCTTTCAAAGAGACTGAGCAGCAGAAACGGGGAGAAGGCCCCTCCCCGCCAGTCCCTCCTCCTCACTCCAGCCACACAGAACAGCTCGCAGCGCTTGGCCGCCCCGTTCCTCCTGTGCTCCTCCCTGCGTCTCCCCTCCATCTCATGAACACAGACTCCGACCCGTCATTCCATTCATGAAGACTGCTGCAAACGGCTGGCGAGAGCACGGTGGGGTACCCAAGTGTTAACTCCCTCCTGACTTCGACTTATACGGTAATTGTCAGGTAAAGAAGCCGAAAACCAAGACCAGGCCAGGACCATACCAAGCCTTTGTTACAGGGAGGGAGGACCTGCCGGGCTGTCCCTGAACAAAGGAGAGAGAGCGACAGGGCAGCACAGGGAGCTTCTTTTACAGGGCCAGGGTGGGGTTGAGTGATGTAGTGGCCAGGGATTGGGGGAGCTGCGACACCCCTAGGAGGAGCTGTGTCTTCACTAGTTAGGTCCATTTTAAGGCAAGGGAAATGTAACAGTAATGACTTCCTTGGTGGAGATGATAACCAAAATAAAACTATTGCAGACAGGTAATTTAATTCGATATCTTGTAGGCAGTTAGCCAGGGCCAGCCCAGGAGGAGTCAACGTGCAGGACAATCAAGACACAGTCACTGAAGGCCAGAATGGTAAAAGGAGAGAAGCTACTACACCCTTGTGCTTCCCCTGGAGAAAAATAGCAGTGACTGATATTCTAAATAGGCATCAACCAAGCTAGGGATTTCGCTCAGTGGTGCCCCTGTCTGCCTTGCAAGCTCAAGGTCCCAAATTTGATTCCTGGTGCCCAAGAAAGAAAGAAAGAAATGCTGGTGGTGGTGCACACCTGTCATCCCAGCACTCTTGAGAGGCTGAGGTAGGAGGATCACAAATTGGAGCCCAACCTGGGCAACTTAGTGATTTAGCAATACCGCGTCTCAAAATAAAAAGGGAGACTGGGGATACAGCTCAGCTGAAAGTCCTGGGTTCAATCTCTCACTTTACCGACAAGGTCATCATATCATAACTTCAAATCCTCGCTGTTTATTATTCGAGAGATTGGTTTCATAATAAGCAGTCCAGCGGGTTGGTCTATTCCCACGTGATCCTCAGGGTTTCTCCAGAGAAATGTTGGTTCCAGGGGGACCAAAGGTCTCACAGTGGGGCGTCTTCTTCCATCCACAGGTGCCTGCCCCGCCTGCATGAGCCTGGAAGGACCTAGAGGCTGGGCCTGAGGTTCCTGAGGGTACAGCTTGGCCTCTCTCTCCCCTAACTTCAGAGGACCCCACTCGGGTCTGCACGAGGGCATCTGAATAGCTCAAGTGTCAGTTTTCTTAGCCCCAAATTTACCTCGGTGATGTCATCCCCCTTCGAGATGAGGACACCAAGATAGGAGTAACTGAAATAATTTGCAGTTTTCTGGGGCATCTGATGACTGACAGTGCCTAGGATTGTCTGTCCCCTGGAATTCCAGGCAAAGCAAACCTTGCGGACCACCCCATGATGAGGGCTCCCCCACAAGCAGGAGCAATTACCCCCTGAAGGGAACGGGCCAACCCCCGAAGTGAGAACCATCAACTCATTATGGGAATAAAATCGCTCCCTCCGGCAATGGTGGGCCTCCTAGGACCTCCCAAAGCGGGTCCCGAGATTCCAATCCACCGGACCCAGAATTACATTGACACCCCCTGTGCGAACCCCCAGCTGTGCAAAGCCCAACCTTTGTTCCCCTCTTCTATTAAACCCCAAATTTCCTGCCAGTGCCTGGAAGACAACTGAAACCTCTCTATTATCCTGCTGCTGATTCAGTCTCCTTTCCTGCCCTCACCCTGACTCATCCCCTGACTATGGGACCACAGGAGGGGCAGCAGGGCCCCATCACTGGCTTCGTTGAAGATTGAAATTAAAACTATACTCAAATCTGCCCAAAAAAGATTTCATTCAAAGTAAGAGGAAAAGGCCTGGGATCTAGCTCAGTGGTTCTGGCGCCTGCTTCACAAGCACAAGGAGCTGAGTTCGATCCCAGGTACCACAAAAAAAAAAAAAAAAAAACTCAGGGACAAAGTAAGAGGAAAGAAAAGGGAGCACAGCTCCGAGAAAGATAAAGGTGGTCCAAGCTGGGGATGTAGTTCAGTAGTTCCACTGCCTGCCTCCCAACTGCAAGGTCCCGAGTTCGATCCCCAGTACCACAAAAAAATAAACAAGATAAAAGTGGTCCTTGAACAAGGGAAATAATGACAGTGAGGAAGTTTCTCTGGTTCAAGTGGCTGCACTGGGCTAGCGCTAAGGCCCAGACAGGAAAGCAGGAAGCCAGCTTTTCAGGACCAGCTGAGACAGCAGAGCTTCGTTATCGTTATTTGGGTCCTACTTTCTAGCTCTAGAAGAATGCATCCTCGTGGCTTGCTGCCGGGAGGCCCTGAACCAGCAGTGGTACACGCATGACTGTCCCCTCAGGTAGCATGGCACAGTCCCACTGGGTGGCTTGTACCACCCGGTGGGACAGTCATGCTTGTGCCGCCAGTGGCCCCAACAACTTGACTGTGTTGAGTGCAGCTGAGTGCAATCCAGGGAGCCTGCCTGTGGGTTTGCAGCCTGTCACACCGGGAGCCAGGTGACTACTGGATGAGGACAACGGCCGGAGATTGTTAGTTGTTGCTGCAAGGAAGGGTCTAGAATCAAACACTAAATTCTGGTAACCAGGAGTCCCTCTGAATCCTGAACTTTAGTTACTCTTCTCATGGTGTCCTCCGGTCTGAAGCGGGCAAACTCAGGGCTCAAAAACTTTGCTCTGCCGGCTTTTCCTAAATGAGGAACGTGAGCATAGCCCGTGTTTTAAGGTAATAAAGGGTACAAAAAGAAAGGCCAAGTTTTGTTCTACTCTTAGTTACCTACTGGGCATCTGTAGGCCCAAGCAGAGTCATGGGTTTTAGCAAAAACTGCTTTTAACTCCCAGCTGCCTCAGAAGAAAATGTAAATTGTGCTTTTAGTGAGTGACAGGTTAAGGGCCCGGGAGTTTGTTGGTCCTTTTATTATGGATAGACGAGCTAGGTAGAAATCTTATAGGCAGTCAGGTAGGGCTAAGTCCCCGAGAGGGCCAGGACAAAGGTGAAACACCCCACAGCGGCACATCAGCTGAAAAGCAGGCTTTGAGATGGAGACGAGATGACCAGACGCACACAGTCCTGCAGAGCACTGGGCTCAGTGAAGTGCAGATAGGCATCGACCACCCTGGGGTGACCAGAGACCTCTGGACCCACCGCCTCCTGGGAGAACCCTCGTTCTTTCCCTCCACGCTTGCGACGTGACTCGCTTCCCACTTGGACCACCGTTACCTGAGGGACTACGCTTGTAACCTTATTGGACGTTCATGGCTGTGGCCCACGCTGTTGTACCCACGTGGGTTTCACCCTATAGAACTTCTCTGTAAAGTGGGGTCCTTGGGCTCCCCACTCGGGACCCCTCCTGCCCCTCAGGGGCTTCCTATCAATAAATATCGTCCTACTTTTAACCTCTGTCATTCCTAGGACTCACTCTTCGATGTCTAGAGAACAAGAACTCGGTGTATCATACAGTTAACGGGCTGGGAGGTATATTTCATATCTCATGATTCCCATGACACTTTCTCCTTGTTGTGGCCTCTGACTCTTGCCCTAAAAACTCTGGTAACAAAGCTTTACTATTGAAACTGACTTTTAACTTCATGCCCCAGTAACTGTCCCACTCTGCTGATCTACTTTGCTTTGTTTTGGGGTTGTGATTTTGCTTTTGCTATTTTTTTTTTTACTCTGCTGAGATGAACCCATACTCTCGGGTGGGTGCCAGGATTTCTTTTCTTTTCTTTTCTTTTTGTCCCGGGGATTGAACTCTGAACCTTGCGCAACAGGCAGCAGAACCACTGAGCTAAATCTCCGGGCCCTTCAGGTGCCAGGATTTCTTAATTTCCTAAACTCCTTTTTCCTGGAAACTACCACTAACATCCAGTAGAGGTCACCTTGCTGCCACTGAGGGCAGATGGACTTATCAGAGATCTACTCCCCCTAAATTACTAGTTTGTGTTAATGTTCTAAGAAAATAAGAAGTTAGAGAGTAATTTACCACGCCATAGCACAACAATTTCAAACACACAAGGCTGAAAGCAATTGTGGAAATTATAGAAAATTGAGAGTAAACTACTATATTGCTTCTCAAAACACCATCTTGTCCTGGACAGGATTCCAGGGCGGCACCAGCCCCTCAGTTCCTAATCTAGAGTCCGCACCTTCGTGGACACCAGATCTATGAGCCTCTAAAACCACGTGCATTTTGCTGAAAACAGAAAGATCCATTAAAATATTTTTTAATTAAAAAAAATTAAAAGGTTTAAAAAAAAAAAAAAGCGCCTGGTGACAGGTCTGTAATCCCAGCAGTCTGGGAGGCTGAGACAGGACGGGCAAAATCAAGCCTGGCCCTGAATTCAATTCCCAGTCCTGGGGGGAAAGAAAAGGATAAGATATAAGAGACTGAATCAGAAGCACTGGGAGAAGGGCTTTGTTTGGGTTTTGTTGCTCTTTTTGTTTCGTTTTGTTTTCTCTTCCCTGCCTTCCGCCCGCAGCCAAAGGGAGCAGAACAGATGCTAATCGTCCGTAGTTAAGGTAGAAAGCGCGCCGGGAAATGAGAACGGCTCACCGGGGTCTGAAAACCCGGGCCCAGGGACAAATGCAGAGCGGTGACGGGGAGAAAGGGCTGGCGGCCCCCAGTGTGATGCAGATGCTGGGGGCTGGGGGCCCCGTCCCTCTCCTCCCCTCCCCTGCAGCGGCTCACAAAGCCGGAGGACGGCTGGGGCCGAGCGGGAATCGCAGGGAGGCTTAGGGTGCGCGGACCCAGTGAGATTTCAGAAGGGAGCTCATTTGAAGAACTGTGATTCATTTCGGTTCCTTTAGAGATTGAAGGTTTGAGCTTTAATGCGCCTTAAGTGATTGCAAGAAAGTGCGGAGCGTTTTGAAAAGCAAAGGCTTTTGTTTTTGGCTACCAGTTATTCCTGTCCCTTCCATTTACGGATTAAAATTGACTCACAATAGCTGAAAGAAAGTCCTGTCCCTTCGAGGGTGGTGCGGGGTACCCCTGCCCTCTCAGCGAGGAAATAACCAGTAACCTCTCAGCTCTGCCTCAGTTTCCACCAGAACGCAGGAGGTTTAAGAAATAACTGGGATAACCGGGCATGGTAGCGCACGCCCGTAATCCCAGCGCTCTGGAGGCTGAGGCAGGAGGATCGCTGTAAACTCGAGACCAGCCTGGGCTACACAGTGAGTTGCAGGTCAGTCTCAACTACAGAGTGAGACCCTGTCTCAAAAAACAAAAAACAAAAAAACCAAAACTTTTGTTGTTGTTGTTTTTAACTAAGCCTTAAGAACAAATGAACTGAAAATCCTAGCAGGGAATAATTTTAAACCACAGGCACAGTCCAGCTAGTCTGTTGCATAATTCGGGAGAGTTATTTCTCTTGTAAAGGCCCTGGGTTCAGTCCCGGTAATGGGGGGGGCTGAAAAAAATGAAAGCGCTTACACGTAAAGAGCAGCGGTGACCAAATCCCTAAGGACGGAAAGCAAATGGACACTTATGGTAGCTACCACGCATGACAAAGACGGCTGACTTTTTGGATCTATCGAAATTGCTCTTTTAATCGCCTGACTAGCGGCTACGAGAAGACGAATTTCCACTCCAAATCGGGAAAAGTTACCAACAGTCGCCCCGAAACCTAGGGGCCCCTTCTAGAAACTCAGACCCTGCTCTCTTTAAGGCTCGGGGGAGGGGGGATTTCAGATCTGCGGCCAGCCTGGGCTCTGTGAGGTCCCTTCCAAATCCCAACCTTTGCTAGGAGAGGCTCACGGAAGGAAATTCTACCTCCAAACACTCTGTCACCTAGCTGTACTTTTGCTTAACTTCCCAATAAAGATCTTTCTGCGCTGGTTGCACTAACTGGGGGGGAAACAAGTCTGTATTTTTTCTCGCTTTTTTACTATTATTCCAAAAAGCACTAAGTCACAGGGTTCAGAAACCTAGCTCAGGGAGGCAACGGCTTGAAAAGCAAAAACTGTATTAATGATGTAAAAAGAAAAAAAAAGAAATTTGCAACATTTTTCAGATCTTCCAGTCAAAAAACAAATTTTATGTATATATTTTATCATAATTCTCAGTTTATCATGTAATATTTGCTCCTTTTTCCATAAGAATTCTTTTAAAAGGGCCAGGGATTTAGCTCAGTAGTTCCGCTGCCTGACTCCTGTGCAAGGTCCTGAGTTCAATCCCCAGTACAAAGAAAAGGAATTCTAAGGAAAAAAAAGCAAAAATACTCCTTGTCAGGGCTGGGGAATTTAGCTCAATGGTTCTACCACCTACCTCGCAAGCACAAGATCCCGAGTTCATTCTATCCCCAGTACCAAAAAAAAACAAACTCCTTGTCAGAGCATTTGCCCACTTGTAATGTTTTCTCTTCTCCTTCTTCCTCTCCCTTACCCCAACCCCGCCTGTTTTTTCCAGTACTGGCGACTGGACCCAGGGCCCTTCTACACATGCTAGGCAAAACACTCTACCAACGAGCTACATCCCTAGCCATTTTTATTTCTTATTTTGAGGCAGGGCTTTGCAGCTGTCCTCAAATTTGCAATCCACCTATCCTGCTTCCCAAGTAGCTGGGATTACAGGTGTGTGTCATCATGCCCAGCCTTATATAAAATTTTGGAAGTTAAAATAAGCTAGAAGCTGCCAGAACGATTGTGTGTAAGGAGTCACGAACGGTGGACTCCGGGCAGGAAGCTCTTCCAGCTTCTTTCTGGGTGCCCTTCTGATACATACGTAAGTGCTTATAAAATTAACGCATGGTTCCTCATGGATGGCTCACGGGTTTTGAATGTAGCCCTTTTGAATATTTCAAAGTGAAATTTTTATTATAAAAACAACATATGATTTTGGAGACTGTAGAAATCCTTAAAACAAGTTTTGTTGTTGTTGTTGTTGTTGAGACAGGGTCTCACTATGTAGTTGAGCCTGACCTGGAACTCACTATGTAGCCCAGGCTGGTCTCGAACTCACAGCGATCCTCCTGCCTCAGCCTCCCGAGTGCTGGGATTACAGGTGTGCGCCACCATACCCGGCTTCATTAAAACAACTTTAAAAGAGTATTAATCATTTCTAATCCAATGAATTAGAGAAAAGCCTATTTAACATTGGTGCGCTAGCCATGAGCAATTTTTCCTTACCTGCTTTTACGTAGGTGGACATCATATGTACAGAGAGAGCATAGTAAGGCAAGGACTAGAATTTACACCTGGGCTGTGACTTTACCTGGCATTTCCTTCCGTGGCACAGGTGAGCTGTTCCCACAGATACCACCTTGGAAACCACATTTTCCTCCTTGGATGTTTTGTTTTCCCTTGTTTTTATATCAGCAGCCATAATCCCATGATTCCTGGCTGCTTAATGTGAATTTTCTCTCTTCTGAGTCTGTATCTCTTCCTCTACGTGCCCCTGTGTGGTTCCCAACTTCTCTGCCTCCTGTCTCTCCATATCCACCTGGATTCCCCGTCTAACCTGAAAGCCTGGCCCTTCACATTTCCTCCCCTAGCCCGTTGTGGAGAGTGGTTTTTATCTGCTGGGCATAGTGGCACATGCCGGAAATCCCTGCACTCTGGGAGGCTGAGGCAGGAGAACCACAAGTTCAACTCTGGCCTGGACAACTTGTGGTTTAGTGAGGAAATATATATATGAATAGTCCATAAATTGGTTGTTCTGTACACTACAATGAGGTAGATACAGCATTGTCGGAGTTAGGGATTATCTATCTTCTACCATCTAATCTCATCCCCTTAACTCTGTAGTTACTTGTTCTTCTATAAAGATTGCTATTTTCAGCACTAAATAAAGACACCATAGGGCCAGGGATTTAGCTCAGTGGTGCCCTGCCTGCCTCAAAAGCACATTTGATCCCTAGTACCAAAAATAAAAAATAGAAATAAGGTACTCTTACCAGAAACAGAGACCACCTACCATTGATTGTGCATTTTAAGCAATTAGCTTACTATTACTTTTTATGGATATTGCCTCATTCAATTCTCAAAACAACTGTAGTTAGGCAGAGAAAAGACTGAAATCAAAATCAATTTGACCCCAACAGTACTGAAATTTTGTTTCAATCACACATAGTTCTGAGGATTCTGTTCTGGGGTTCTAAGGGTGGAATCCAGGGCCTGGCCCATGCTAAGCAAGGGCTCACCGCTGAGCTCCAGCCCATCCCCTAGCTCCAAAATTCTTACACAATATCATTTCAAAATACTGCCACATAGTCTCAGCCGGGGATTTAACTCAGAAGTTCCACGCCTGCCTTGCAAGTGCAAGGTCCTGAGTTTGATCCCCGGTACAAAAAAAAAAAAAAAAATCGAAAGGAATACGGGCATGGTGGCACACGCTTATAATCCCAGCACTTGGAGGCTGAGGCAGGAGGATCTACATGAATTCAAGGTCAGCCTGAACTACACAGCAAAACTCTGCCTCAAAAAAAAAAAAAAATGGTGAAAGGAAGGCAGGGTGGGTGTTCAGAGGCATGGGGCTTGTCCCACATGTAGGAGACACTGGGTTCAGTCCCTAGCATGGGGAAAAAAAGGTGGGGGGATAAGTTTGAGAAACAATGGGAAGAGCAGAGAGGAAGTACAGAACATTTTCAAGGACCAGATATTTTTAAAAAGACACAAATGGAAATATAGTTGTAGGAGTTACAAAAACGTGTCTTCAAGACACAGGAAGTAACAGCTTATTTCTATGCCAGTGGTAATAATGCAGCAGAGAAAGCTGAGGATGTAAAGGAGGAAGGATTAGGGAGCCTTGCGCAGAGAGAGGGATGTGAAGATGTCAGGCCCAGGGTCACACAGCTAACCTCGGGCAGAGCCCAGATCGGAAGCCAAGTCATCCCCTCCGCCTTCGGGACACCGGCTACGGCTACAGGGTAACTGGAGGGCGGTCTCCCTTGCACCTCGGTACATTGTTTTGCAGCTCACTGGCAGTTCCACAACACCTGCCCGGATGAGGAGGGTGGCAGAGGGAGAAAGTCAGTAACCATGGATACAACCTCAGGGTCCAGCAGACTGGCAGAAAAAGAAAATACACACACACGCACACAGCACACACACACAAACACAGCGCACCGTGCAACATTATTCATCCTTCAGAAAGAAAGGAACAGGGCCGGGCGTTTAGCTCGGTGGTTCTGCCGCTTGCCTCTCAAGCAAAAGATCCCGAGCTCCATCCCTGGTACCAAAAAAAAAAAAAGGGAAAGAGAGACTGGAGAACAGGGAACAGGACAACAGAGACTAAACAGCCAGGCCCTTCTCTGAATTAATTAATAGGAGCTTAAATTATAGATAAAATTCCCTAACCCGGTGTTCTTCATTATGACTCTACAAATTCTGCTTGGTGATTCCAACACAGTTTGTTTGTTTGTTTTGGGCTTGATTTTTTTTTTTTTTTTTGAGACAAGGTCTTGCCTCCCAAAGTACATGGAATTACAACCATGCACCACCATGCCAGATGAGAGAAAAGATTTACAGCTATTCTTTTAAAATATCACTTCCATGGTATGTATAAGGTACATAAAGTACAATGTCTAGGGCCAGGGATTTAGCTTAGTGGTTCTGCTGCCTGCCTTGCAAGCACAAGGTCCAGAGTTCAATCCCCGGTACAAAAAAAAATGGTCTAGTCATAAAAAAATTCGCCTTCTAATCCCAGGGCTGACATTGGTTGGCTACATGGCTTCAGATAAGCTACTTAATACCTTTATTTCCTCAGCTATTTAATGCTAAGTATGAAAAAGAGGAATGTAGAGCCAGGGATTTAGCTCAGAGACACAGTGCCTGCCTGGCAATCAAAAGGCCCTGAGTTCAATTCCCGTTACCAGGAAAAAAAAAAAAAGGTAAATGTTTCTGGGAAAAGGATACACTGAAAAGGGAAAATTAAAAAGTGTATATTCAATGTTTGTAAAACAAATACTATGTCTAGACAGGTGTGGTGGCGCACATCTGTGATGCTGCACATCTGTGATGCCAGGACTCAGGAGGCTGAGGCAGGAGGGTCACTGTGGTGGGAAGAGAGCCTGGGCTAAATAGTGAGATCAGTGCCAGCCTTAACTACATGAGACACTGTATGAAATACACATGTGCGCACGCACATACACACACACACACACACACACACACAATCTTAACTTTACAAGTCTTTTAAGAAAAAAGTAGTGGCGTAATATACCTAAGAGGCTTAATGTCACAATCAAAGTGATAACCATGAGAATCATTTACTGCATTCGAACCACTAATTTCAGAGGAAATCTAAAACACCCAGTTCCCAATCTGTAACACTGATATGCCAAAAAAAACAAAACAAAACAAAACAAAAACAAAAACACCGCTAGGAAATCTGCAGGGAGATCACATTGCTGCTATGCATTTGAGAAATCAAAATATCTGTGTGATGAAAGTCTAACTAAATCCTCCCCTGTCGCTACAGTGATCTGAATAAAATCTCAAACCAAATCTAGATACCGCCACAGCAGAGCATGCTGTCATCTACTTAGGAAAGTGCTTTCTTCACTGCTGCTGACACAAGCACTCCAGCACCCGAGCCACCCCACTCTGCTGGGTGAATTTTAGGAAACTCAGATGCTCAGTTGGTTCCTCAACTGTCAGATGAGGGCAACTCAGATGGTTGTGAAGAATTACTGTGAGGGCTAAATGAAATGATACTGAGTAAAAGCACTAAGAACTGTATTAGGAGCCTCTGGGCCTGGGCCACAGTTCTCATTAGTCCTGATGCATAGGGGAACAGATACAGTTTTAGAATAAATACCAATAAGCTGGGCATGGTGGTGCACATTGTAATCCCAGCACTCAGGAGGTTGAGGCAGGAGGATCGCTGTGAGTTTGAGACCAGCCTGGGCTACATAGTGAGTTCCAGGTCAGTCTCAACTACCAAGAATAAAAACCAATACAGTAGCCAAGCATAGCAGATGGATGCCTGTAATCCTAGCACTGAGGAGGCCGAGCAGGAGGATCACAAGTTCAAGGCCAGCCTGGGCTACGTAGCAAGACCCCCGTCTCAGAAAACAAATAAACTAAACACACACACACACACACACACACACACACACACACACACACACAAAAAGAA
>NW_022900927.1:56556623-56558878 GCF_012274545.1 Fukomys damarensis | reverse complement strand
AAAAAAAAAAAAAAAAAAAAAAAAGTGGCTCCAAAGTTTATGGAATTTGCAGTGTTTTGTCTTTTTGTTACCTTAGCAGTACTGGGTACTGGGAGGGTCAAACCCTGGGACACTCTACCTCTGAGCTGCATGTCCAGCCCTTTTCATTTTTTGAGACAAATTTTTGCTAAATTGCCAGGGCTGGCCCAGAGCAAAGGTCTTCCTAGCCTAGCTTTCTGAGTAGCTGGGATTACAGGCAGGGACCACCGCTCCCAGCTAATGTTTGGTGTTCATTTATTCATATTTTTCTCTCTGGATGCAAAAAAAAAAAAAAAAAGCATAGCTGGTTTTGGTGGTGGACGCTTGTAATCCAGGTCTCCTGGAGACTGAGGCAGGGGGACTGCAAAATTTGGGTGCGACCTGGGTAATGTCCCTCAAAACAAAAAATAAAAGAAGGGGATTTGGCTCAGTGAGTGCAAAGAGCTCCAATCCCCTGCACCTCCATCAGAAGGGAAAAAAAGAAACGAAAAGAAACAAAACCAGTTTGTGTTGTGTTTTGGAAATGTGCAGTTCCTTACTAATCAGGTATCAGAACACTTACCACCCTGCCTCTGTTTACCTTTGGAGAAAAGCATTTCTCCCAATTCGGGGGCCTGGAAACCAGGGGGATTTCCTACGCTCTGCGCCCACCGCTCTGAACGTGCAGGGGAAATTTCTGCCCCTACTAACTCCAGGCATCTGGGCAATATCGACGGCCTGCGCCAGGCTCAGGGCCACGCTGAGGATAAACCGGCTCGGGGCTTGCCGAGCCCCAAAGCGAACAGTGGGGGCTGCAGAACACCGCGCCGGGGACGCGAGGGGCGGGACAGCGGCCTAGCGGGGCTCCGCAGAGGGAGGAGGGGCCCGGCCTGGGGACGCTCCGGTGCCCGGCCCGGAGAGGCTGTGCTCGACGACAGCAGGTGAGCTTGGGGACATCAGTTACGGCAGCGGGGAGAGAGACAGACGGAGAGAGGGAGTGGGGAGAGAAGGGGAGACCTAGACAGGACGAGCAAGGAGACGGGGTCAGAGGAGGGGAGAGGAGAGACGGAGACGCAGACGCAGACGCAGGCGGGACGCCGAGGCAGTAAGATCCCAGCAGCGGGGGCCCGGGGAGAGGGAACGGCTGCGCCCCGACATCCCCAGGAGCGGAGCTCACGGATGCGCCCCCGGCCTCCCGCTCTCCTTTCCCTTCGCCCCGGGCTAAGTTCCTGCCCCGGGCCAGGGTCGGTCCGCCCCGCTCGGTTCCCGTTTCTCAGCTCCCACCGGGCAGTCGGGACAGGACGGATCCAGGCTCCCCCATCTGCAGGGCCGACGGGACCCCCGCCCCTCCACCAGCCTCCCCGGCCGTTTGTGTCTTCAAGGCACCGACTTCACGACGATCCTAATTAGGCAGCTTTGCACAGAGATGTCTTAAAGCGTTCTTTTAACCTTTATTTTTCTTTTTGGTACCGGGGATCAAACTTGGGTCCTTGCGCTTGCGAGGTAGGCAGCGGAACCACTGAGCTAAATCCCAGGCCCTCCTCTTCTTTTTCTTTGTTGAGACGCGCGTCTAGCTCTGTGCTACCAGGGCTGGCCGCAACTCCCGGGCTCCAGCAATCTGCCTGCCTCAGCCTCCCCAGCAGCGGGGACTTCAGGCGCGCGCCCCATGCCCGCACTTATTTCATATTTCTTAAGCCGCTGACCCCGCTGGCCTTTTGCGAACCCCCATCCCCTTGGGGGGAAGGGGCTGATCACTGCAATCACCGCCACTGCCGTTCACACCCGGTGCCCCTTGGGGAGCAAACCCCGCCTGGCAGGATGTTTGTGCCAGTGCCTAGGGCAGAATTTGAAGGGAACTGAACGGGCGCGTGGCGCCACAGAACAACCCCAGAAACCCCGGGAATTAGGGACGCAACACCGAGCTGGGAACACGCCTGGAATCCCAGCTCTCAGGAGGCTGAGGCAGGAGAATCGCTGCGAATTGGAGGCCATCCTAGGCTTTGTAGTTCAAGGCCCGCCTGGGCTACACAGCCAGATTCAGCTTCTCAGGCCGACAGCTGCGGGAAGGTCGAAGCCCGCCTGGCGGGAAATGTTCGTGGTCCACACTGAGCTCGTGGCGCGCGGAATCTACGCGCTATAGCCTGGGCTCACCCTCCGCGCGGGAGGGCAAGGGCGCAGGCGCGGGGCTTGCGAAGGGGCGGAGCCTAAATTAGGCCGGACTGACTGCTCCCTGGGGGCGGGGCCTCCGTGGGCGGGGC
>NW_022900927.1:56501586-56556368 GCF_012274545.1 Fukomys damarensis | reverse complement strand
CGGCTGGGGGACCTCGGCCGACGCCGGACGCTCTCGGGGCCTGGGAGCCGCGGACGGGAAGACCTCGCTAGGGCTGCGGGGGAGCAGAACCCTGCCGCTGCCTCGTAAAGAGAAAGAAAGTGAACTGTAGTCATTGTCTCGGCGGCAACTTTGAGCTTTACTGGTGCGGTGACCCGGTCACTTCTTGCAGAGTAAATATTGGAAGTTAAAACAGTTTCGTAATTTGAGATTTCTCTTTTCCTACCACCCCATCCGCCTTGAAAGCTTAATTATCATCCGTGGCAAGGAATGGGGCTTCACAGCATGGAAATACGACCTCCTTGGGGCCCTTGAATTACTTATTTTCTGTTAAGTAGCTGTTTGTGTGGGGCCAAAGTAGGGGTGTGAGCGCTCCGGGCCCACAATTCTGTCCTGAGATGTCTTCCAGAACCAATGTTTTGTGTAAAACGAGGAAAAGAAGTCAGTTGTTTGAACAGATTAGGACCCAAAGGATAGTTAAGCGCATGTTTGTAGAATATTTCATAATCCCACTGAAATTGGATATACGTCCTAAAAGATAAAATTTTTCTATTCTTGGATCTCCGATCGCTTTGCCCTCCGATCTAAGAGTCTCAAGGAGAAGTTAAATACTGTGACACATTTAGGTTTTCTTCCGCCCGCTTGGGTTTCTGTGGCTTTTTGTGACTTTGCGGTGGACATCAGATTTTTCGGTTTAGCGTGTTACCGGAGGTCATCTAAGTTGAAATTGAGACATTCTGATATTGAACAAATAGTTCGACGTGTTACAGTTTAGAAGTTGAAATGTTTTGGCTGTTTTAATTGAGGAGCAGTCTTGATTTTTGTTTTCTGAAATCTCGTTTGCATTTTTTTAGCTCAAAAATTTCAAGTGATAAGTGAATTGGCATTTAGCATTCTATGCAGTGGTAGGCTTTGGAATGTTTAAAATGGAAACTGTTGAATATTTTGGTTAAATACCCAAAATGTTATTCCCCCCCAAAAAAAAATCCCTTTTTTCCCCTTGCAACCTCGAATCTATTTTCTCATTATAGCATTTTGGTGGTACTGATCCGGCTGTTGGAGGGTAGGGTCTTGATTGTTATCTCGTATTTTTGTGTGTCCCTAGTACTGCTTAACATGGCTGGGGGTGTGTGTGTGAAAGTATTGTTAAATGTGGTTTTTGAATGAAAAAAGGGAAGAGACATTTTGGCTGCTCGATAGCAGAAAAAGAGGTGCTTTGAAGTTTTCTCCCATTTCCTGCTGGGTACCAGAATCAGACGTGTTTGTCTGTGAAGGGAGTGGGCATGGGCCGGGAGTCCAACCTAGGTGGGAAATTGTGAGCCGGAATCACTCATTGCTTCCCCAAGGGACGGTTTTGCCATTGCTTCCAGCCTGAATGGTGACAAGTAACTAAAATATAGGGAGGGGAGAGTCTATAAATACTGGCTTTGTAACAAAAAGATTGTTGTAAAAAGTGCAACTACATTCACGGCACTTTCAGACACCATAGAAACTGAAGAATTCCCTTTCAGTGGAGCTTCCCCCCATAGAATAGAGCTGACTTTCGTTTAGGGTTGTGCTTCTTTGGCCAAACCATGGACCTGTAAGCTGGTTTGAGCCCTAGCACCACTTTAAAAAGGGGTATGTGTATGTATTGGAATGAGGGAAGCACCCAGACGTTTTATGCACAAAGTACAGTATTTGAATTCAATTTATTAGAACGTGATAGAATGTTCAGTTTGTTTAAATGTTACCCCTGTTGCTACTGAGTTACTTGCAGTGGGTCTTTTATAAATACATCGGTGTAATACTGGTCCTGTTGCTCTTGGCTTCCACCCACTTAGGGATGAGAGTAAGGAATTGCATAACCTGGAGGTATAAATTGCTTTCCAGGAGCTTGATCTTTTTTTTTTTTTTTTTTTTGTACCAGGGATCCAACTCAGGTTTTTGTGCTTGCAAGGCAGGTGGCAGAACCCCTGAGCTGAATCCCCAGCCCCAGGAGCTTGATCTTAAAACATCTTCAACCAGATTCAGTCTCTGCTTCTGGAGAGCCGTGTTAAGAGACACAGGGAAGGCCTGGGGAAAGAGGACCCTTTATTGTTTAATGAGGAGCCTGAAGCCAGATCAGGGTAATTACACATTGTAGATCTCTAAAGGAAGGAAGAATAACCAGGGCTTTCCCAGGGATAAAGGAAAGGAAGTGCATCATGATGGCGTGCGGAGGTGCCAGAGCACACAATAGGCAAAATAGCACACCTAACCTAAGAGGGAGCAGAGACAACTCGAGGCCCATTGTGCTCATTGGGGTCAGTCATTTGTTCTTCAGAAATATTGAGCCCTTTTTCGTACACCAAGTGCAGTGCTTGACCTTTGGCATTTTACAATCATCTCCCAAGAGGACAGGGTACTATGGTGGTTCCAAGAGGTAAAAAAGAAAAACAACCACTTGTAGGGACTAGGTAAGGTTTACAGTAATTACTGCAAACTATAGACAAAGCTATTTTCATTCTTACCCAAATGCATGTAATGATTGTGGTTTGTAATTACTAAAGCCTATCCCCTGCCATTTCCTCCTATATTTTATTATGCAAAATAACACATTTACCTACTTTTTTTTGTACTAGGGATCAAACTGGGGACCTTGCACTTGCAAGGCGGGCAGCGGAACCACTGAGCTAAATCCCTGGCCTCCACATTTACCTACTTTTAATAGCCTTTAGAGGATGCTTGTTACTGTTAAAAGAAACCTGTCTTATTACAAAAATACATTTATCAAAATAAGATTCAACAGGGCTGGGGATTTAGCTCAGTGGTGCCGCCACCTGCCTCGCAAGCTCAAGGTCCCGGTTCAGTCCTTGGTAGAAAAAAAAAAGATTCATCGTGTGTCTGCTTTAACATAGAGACAGTCATTGCATGTTAATAGTAGTATGCACATTACAATATTCAGAACAAAGAAATGGTCAAAGGAACCAACTTGATGACTTGGCTTTTATTTGCATAACTCTTACTTGCAGTATTGTAATGTGTAACAGCATAAAACCACAGTACTCTGCTGTGCAGTACAATCAGCAAAAATTACAGTACTGTATAAATAATATATACTGTACAAAAAGACATTGAGAGGGCCGCGGATTTAGCTCAGTGGTTCCGCCACCTGCCTCCCAAGTGCAAGGTCCTGAGTTCAATTTCCAGTACCAAAAAAAAAAAAAAACAACCCCAAAAAACAAAAAGACGTTGAAGCTCTAGAAAAAAAAAAAAGGTCAAAAGTCCTGGAGGTGGATTATAAGTTTGACCAGTTGTGAAACAGGTATGTAAATGAGGTATAACTGTATTAGACATCGTATTATCAGAGTAGTTCAATTCAATCAGAATGATTTCTTGGCACATGCTCTCCAATAACCTTTAAAATAAAACACAGCCGCCACCAGCAAGGCATCACATCGGCTAAATTCAGGCAGTGTGTTAATGCCTCATGTCAGAAAAGGCTAGGATGAAAGTGATAAAGACAATCCAGGGTATCACAGCGGTTATCATCAGTACTCCTTACTGCAAAACAGATGCAACATAGCAAATCAGGAAAGCATCTATTCCTATATTTCCTCACATGCACTTTCCGGTTATTTTAGCAACTTCCATGAATTCTTTGGGGGTTAGGTACAAGGGATCTAACTAAGGACCTTGAGCTTGTGAGGCAAGCAGGCAGTGGCACCACTGAGCTAAATCCCCTGCCCTCCATGAATTCTTCAAGATTATGCTAATCCCATGGTTAATCATTCATGAAGGAGCTTCTGCAGGTCATTGCAAGGGACCAGTAAAATAGTAATGAAATACTACCA
Source organism: Fukomys damarensis (assembly GCF_012274545.1). Classification (NCBI taxonomy): domain Eukaryota; kingdom Metazoa; phylum Chordata; class Mammalia; order Rodentia; family Bathyergidae; genus Fukomys; species Fukomys damarensis. Next base: position 56,552,535 of record NW_022900927.1, on the reverse strand, counting down.
CAGAGCCACGAATCTGCTGAACTCTGTGAAAATCACTGGAAATGCCACATGTCCTTGACAGTGAAACTGGCATCAATGGAGCTACTGCTCTGTCCACCTCTGCAGTAGGCACCTTGGAGGACAGAAGGGCAAGGAGCTGTGACTGGCTGGAGTGTAAGACAAAAATTAAACACGTAGAACAATCACAGAGCCAAGAGTAACCATGATAATTAATTGCTCAGTAGTTTCCTGTGGTTCGGAAGTGTATAGATAAGCCTTGAGAAAATATGGGCACCCTTATGATAGGAGACATTTGTGTATATCGTTTCAAAGGTAACATCACTTCTAACGAGTGTGTTTATATCTGAGAATTTATTTAACTCCAAATGAATCAGTTTTCTTATCACCTGCTGAACTGCCAGAAACAAAGCAGTCCTTAGAAGGGAGCCGATAGACCGCACTGATAAACTTTCCTGGCCCTGGGGCGCAGCTGCGCACCTGCGCTGCCCATATCACATGACCAGCAGGTCTCATGAGACCACTCTCCAAGTCTCTCCCTTCTACAGCATAATGGGGAAACCATGTATTTTTTGGTTATATCCGAAAATCAGGTAGCTGATTTCTCCCCAGTGTCAGATAGTATAGTAATAAAATATATTTTGAAGACATTTGACCTTTCATGAATGCTGTATTTTTTGCATAGCATGCTTAATGAATGTGCCTAACATACAGTAGGCTGGCTACAGCACTCTTCAGTTAACCCAGGTTCCATTCCTGTCACTAGGTTGTTAAATGGTTGGTCCCTAACTGAGGCATTGTATATAGGGTGCCAATATTCAGAACAAAGGAGTGGTCAACTCAAAGATTTTGCTTTTATTTGCATAACTCTTATGTGCAGTACTGTAATGCATAACAACCTAAAACTGCAGCACTGCATTGTGCAGTACAATCAGCAAAAGTTACAGTACAAACAAGGTGTACCATAGGAGAAAGGACATTGAGGCTCTATCAGCAAGATGTACAAAACTGTCCAAAAAACGGTCCTAACTCCAAGCAGTGGTTCATAAATCCAAATAATGCACCTTGGTCGTAAGTCTGAACAGACCTTAAAAAAGGCGGGTTGTGGTACCTGGGATTTAGCTCAATGGTTCCATCACCTGCCTCGCAAGGGCATGAGTTCAATCCCGGTACCCAAAAAAAACACGCACCAAAAAAATGTGGGTTGTTAAACAAGGGATATCTGTACATCCTTCTGAGAGGCCTCAGGATTTCCTTTTCCTTTCCCTGTCCTGTCCTGTGATTGAGCTCGGGACCTTGTGCTTGCAAAGCAGGCAGTGGAACCACTGAGCTAAATCACCGGCCCCATCAAAGTTTTCTTTAATGAGATAAAAAAATGATTACTGTGACATGATTTTATATTGAAGTACAACAACTTTATACCCAATGGTACTTTTGGGTTTAGGTTTTGGTTTTGTTGCGGGGGGGTGTTCTGTTTTGTTTTTTTTGGTACCAGGAATTGAACTGGAGCCCTTGCGCTTGTGAGGCAGGTGGTGGAACTACTGAGCTAAATCCCCGGCCCTTGGTTTTGGTTTTTTTGAGACAGTGTAGTTCAGGCTGGCCTTGAAATCACTGTGTAGCCCAGGCTGTCCTCGAACTCCTGGTGATCCTCCTGCCTCAGCCTCCCAAGTGCTGGTATTACAGGCATGTGCCATGATGCCTGGCAGCAAGCATTTTACACCATTAGGATATACTCTTATAAGGGTTGTTTGTAAAGATTCTGTTCCAGAAACAGTCTGTGTGGGTGGTGTATATCATTTGTATGCCATGTTCACTGGGGCATGTTGTAAATTTCTTTTCCTGAGTCTCAGTGTTCAAAACCATTACTCTGTTAGCCTATGGCGAACAACTGGAATGATAATCCCAGCTACTAGTGAGGTTGGAGTTGAACTTGAAGATTGATTTGCTTGGATAGTGTGGAGGAGTGAGTTGGGATAGACAAGAACAGATGGAGACTACTGCTGATTCAGGAAGGATGTATTGTAATGTATAATAAAAATTGAGTTGTGGAAGCCAGGCATGGGGGTGTAAGCCTGTAATCCTAGCACTGAGGGAGGCTGAGGCAGGAGGGCCTTGAAATTTGATTCCTACCTGGGCAATTTAATGAGACCCTGTTCAAAGTAAAAGGGGCTGGAGATGTAGGTCTAGGTCAATGCACCCTGGGCTTGATCCCTAGTATTGCCCAAAACAAACAAACAAACAAACAAACAAAACACCACAATGTGGAAATGAATAATGACAGGGAGTAATAACCTATGTACTTAGATAACAGGTTAATTGTATATAAAAAAGGAAGAGAGGGAACAGTCCTTTAAAAAAAAAAAAGAAACTTTTTATTTATTTTTGTGATACTGGATTGAACCTAGGGTCTTTGCACTTTTTCCCAAGCTAGGCTCAAACTTGCTTTCTTCCTGCCTCAGTCTCCAGAGTGCTGAGATTACCGTACCCTTGTAGTCCCAGCTACTTGTGAGGCAAGGCAGGAGCTGGGGAGTTTGAGGCCAGCCTGGATAATTTCGTGAGCCCCTCCTGCAGGGGAAGAAAAGATCTCTAGCTGGGACTCTTTTTTTTAATTATTCATTTATTTATTTATTTTGGTACTGAGGATCGAACTCGGGTCTTTGTGCTTGCAAAGCAGTCCACAGAACCACTGGGCTAAATCTCCAGCCCCCATCCCCTGGGATTCTTGATGGGGTAAAGGAACCCTGGTGAGGCAGCCAGTGCAGGGCAGAACACTGAGCCTCTGCGGGCCTGTGGCACAGTGAGTTCATCGGGAAAAGACGCTTGAAGAGCTGTCAACATGCTCATGACCGGATCGCACCCAGCTGTGACTGACACTTTTTCCCACAGTGGTCCCAGCCACCGATGGGACAGCCATGCACGTGCCACTGGTGGACCAAGCCGGTGGGAAGGGGCTAAGGCCGATCAGAAAGATAGTTTATATGCTAGATTGTATGTTGCAGAGTTATAACAAAAACTAATTTGAGAGAGTCTTGCTGTGTGGTAAAAGTAAGCAGTTTTAAGCATGAAACAGTTTTTTTTAATATAGGAGAATGGTGGTACAGATTATTGTAATCCAGCCATCTATCCAATCTCATTCCAAACATGTTCACCGTATATGTAGTGCCATCATACAGGCACGAGTAATTTATCAGGACCTTTCTCTGTGGGAGCATAAACTGTTTTTGTTCTGTGATCTCTCTTTAAAATAAATGTATTGCCCCAGATCATACATCTGGCGTGCTGGAGCTGAGTGGAATTAACACCTACCTTCACAGTAGTATATTAGCAGTGAAGAGAAGTGCTGTGAATGCAGTAAGGAACATAGCAAGCAAGGGTCGAGAAAATACTCCCCTCCTCCTTTCCTTTCCTCCTGACTCTTAGGTCTTGGTGTGATGAGGCCCTCTGGGGAGACCGCCCTGCCTCTGAGCTTTGGCTCCAGGCTGGAGTGGGAACTGGAGATGGCGGTGCTGTTCCACTCATACTGTTTCCTTTCAGAAGCGAACAGCACACAGGGACCCTGCTTTAAAACATTAGCCTCATCATCTGTTAGTCCACCGTTCTCGGTTCAGAATCTTTGGATTTTAAAATGATTTTTGAGAACCTCTTTTAAAATGCAGATAACCCTGAAAGAAGCTAGACCTTAGATTTTAGCTGGCACCTTGATTTAGTTAACACCTTATTTAACTAAGAAGGATGAAACCCTGGCTAAAAATGATCGCCTTAGAGTCGGGGATTCAGCTCAGAGGTGCCATTGCCTGCCTCACGAGCACAAGGTCCTGAGTTTGATCCCTGATTAAAAAAAAAAGAGAGAGATTACCTTGAAGGAAACTAGCATTTATTATAATTTTATTATTACTAACAGCAAGATGTATGAGGGAATCAAACTCAGGACCTCATGCTTGGCAGGCAGGCGCTGTGCTACTGAGCTATATTCTCTGCCCTTCTCTGCATTGATTCGGTTTTTGTTTTAGACAGGGACTCACTGTGTAGTTCAGTCTGGCCTTGAACTTGTGGCAATCCTCTGAGTGCTGGAATAATAGGCATGCACCGCCATACCCAGCACATTTTGAATAAAAGTAGGTAGAAGAGAACCCTAAATTATTTCCTTAACCTCCAAATTGATTCAGTTTTCAGAACCAATATTTATTAACACTAAATCTACCTCTGCCTGTTTCTTCAGAACTAATAATGCACTGCTACACTTTTAATTTCCTTATGCTCTCAGGGTTAGCAGAGTCTCTTGTATCTGCTCACCTCTCTTTAGATCTCTCTGCCATTCAAATGTCTCTGTAAGCTACTGATATGATGGTGCCCTCCTCCTCTGCAGAATTCTGCAGGACTTTATATTCTCCGTAGATCCTGGATCAGTCTTGGGGTTGGTGAGGGCAAGTAAGTCCCCAAGTCCTGGCTGCCAGGGAGGGGTCTGGAATGGCACTGGGGCGTGTGCAGGTTCGTGCAGTCCCCTCGCCCCGCTGATCCCTCCTCAGCCGGGACAGGCCAGCACACAGGTCTTCGAAGCGTCCGCTCTGTTGGGGTGTGGCTGCCCACGTCTAGAGACAGACGGATCCTGGGTGCTGGGTGACCTTGTGGTGGAATTAGGGATAGAAATGGGGAGGCCATTTAAAACCCTCATTGCAGTTACCCTGGTGAAGCTCAGTTGTGGCTTGGACCAGGTTCATGGCAGTAAAATTCCTTTTTTCTTCTTTTTCTGAGATGGGGTCTTGCTAAGTAGTTAAGACTGGCCTTGAACTTACCAGATAGCCCAGGCTGGCTTCAAATTAATTCATGCCTCGGCCTCCAGAATGCTGGGATTATCGGCATGTTTCACCACACCCAGCCATAGTAGAATTACTAAGTAGTCTGGGTTAGATACAGCTTGAAGACAGAGCCAACTATTTCTCCTGAAGGACTGATGTGGAAAGAGAGAGGTCAAGGGTGAGTCCAAGGTGTTTGCCTCAGTACAGCCCCTAGAAGGACATAGGGTCCTGGAGTGTATTCATCAGTGATGTCCCATTAGCAGCTGTTGTTGAGTACTCAGGGTTCTGATTTGACCAGAGTTTAGATGTGTAAACTGAGAATGCCACTAAACTTAGATCATAAACTTAGAAAACCGTTTGAAGTATGTGTGCCAATGAGGGTTGGGACTGCCTGGTCTGCAGTCCATGCTGATACCCTATATCTAAAAGCGACAGAGTGAGAGACTTCATAAAGAGGTGGAAAGGAGCCAGTCAGCTTTCCCCAAGCAGTTTTCCTGGAGCCCTGGAGGTGGCAGCTGCAGGTGAATTTCATACCAACTCACTGTCACACTGCGTATGATCCCAGTGTCCTGGCCTAGGTCCTCATTTGCACCCTGAAATTTGTATTCAAGTTATGTTCAGTGAAAAACAATGTTTTATTATCACTGCTTTTTAAATAGAGTTCTGTTCATTGTTTACCTGCCACAGAAGTGTTTTTGACTTTAACTGATTAAGAAGCAAGTTCTGGAGAAAACAATAGTGTTATTTTAAAAAATAAGAATAAAACCAGGCATGGTGGCACATGCCCATAATCCCAGCACTTGGGAGGCGGAGACAGGATTGCCAGGTGTTTGAGGCCAGCCTGAACTACATAGTGAGTTCAAGACCAGCCTGAACTACACAGTGAGAACTGTCTTAAAAGGAAAAAATATAATAATAAAAAATAAAACTATTCTTTTTTGGGGGGAGTACCGGGGATCAAACTCTGGTCTTTGCGCTTACAAGACAGGCAGCAGAACCACTGTGCTAAATCCCCAGCCCAAAACTATTAATTTCAGATACGCTTAGACCTGCTACAATGTAAATAGCTCACTGTATTGCCATCCATCTACTCTTGTCTTCATTTGCATACACGTACGTTCCTGGGAATATTCAAATAAAAAAGTATATTCTCTTCTGCCAGGTGCAATTGTGCACCCTGTAATCCTAGCTATGTAGAAGGAACACGCAGGTAAGGCCAGCCTGGTAAATTTAGCAAGACCTATTTCCAAAAAAAGGCGTAGGGGATGTGGCTCAGTGGTAGAGCACCTCTGGGTATCTGTCCCCAGCATCACAAACACACACCATATTCTCCCTCTTCCTCCCCAAGGCAAACTGTCAGGTCTGTCCAGTCAGAGTATGTTATATAGTTGGGATTAAAGGTGTTGAGTTACTAAGTGGAAAGCCAAGTTTAATGTAATTAAATCCGATATTTAATATTCATTTAAGTAAATAAAGCTTAAGGTTTATTAAAATAGCTACTACGTATTGAGCATTTACCATAGGTCAGATAAATACTTTATGTCTCTCAGTCACTGAACCATCCTACTGACATTGGGATGATTTTTCCCTCTTGTGAATGAGGTTTCAAGAATGAAAACAATTCCTGGAAAGCATAAATCTCACAGTATGCTGCAGATGTTGAATTCAGACACAAGCATTTAGGTCTTGTTTTTTGTTTGTTTGTTTTTGGTATCGGGGATCGAACTCGGGTCCTTGCACTTGCAAGACAGAAGGCAGAACCACTGAGCCAAATCCACAGCCCTCAGATGCATGCATTTAACTGTGCTGGTGCTGAGTGACTCCACAGAGAGCTCAGCATATTTGTAAATGTTAGTATGATATGTTTTGGTCTTGGTAAATTTTTAAGAATAGAAATCTAGTTTTGGAAACTGCCCTCAGATTAAGATTTAAAAAAATCTCACTCTAGTTCAATGAAAAGTGGCCACTACCCATTTTCACCACTAGATGGTGACAGAAAATTAAAAACAAAAGAGCTAGTGGTAGAGAAAGTGGAAAGTGAAAGGTGTGTGCTCTGAGGACAAGGTGGTGAGATTAGGGGAGTCAGAGCAAGTGGAGAGAGAGAGAGAGAGAGAGAGCGCTAGGTACGGTATTATGAGGAAGGCCCAGATACTAGAGGCAGAGGGAGCAAATTTATATTATTCTTGGGAACATACCTTATAAAAAAGAAATACTGGGTTCTTGATTTTACTTTATTAAAAACTTGCCCTCGTTCCGCCCCGTTCTCAGGTGCCTCGGGTGTTGTGGACGGCCTTGTATGGATTACGTGTTTCTCCGGCGGACCGAGTGAGGGCTGACGATGGATACCTGCAGACACATCGGGCGGTTGCAGCTTGCTCAAGACCATTCCGTGCTCAGCCCGCAGAAGTGGCACTGTGTGGACTGCAGTACGACCGAGTCCATCTGGGCCTGCCTCAGCTGTCCCCACGTCGCCTGTGGACACTACCTTGAAGAGCACGCACTCAAGCACTTTCAAGAAAGCAGTCATCCTGTCGCGTTGGAAGTGAACGAGATGTATACTTTCTGTTATCTCTGTGATGATTATGTCCTGAACGACAATGCAGCTGGGGACCTGAAGTCACTGCGGAGTACATTAAGCACAATCAGAAGCCAAAACTACTGTACCACTCGCAGCGGCAGGGTTCTCCGACCTGCGGGTACAAGTGACGATTCTGATTCTTACTTACATGATGCTGCCCAGTCTCCACTTGGGAGTGAAGATCAAATGTGTGCTGCTCTTTGGCACAGGAGAAGGATGCTCATGGGGAAAATCTTTCGGACTTGGTTTGAGCGATCACCCATTGGAAGAAAAAGGCAAGAAGAACAATGTCAAGAAAAAATAGTAGCAAAAAGAGAAGTGAAAAAAAGACCTCAAGAACTGTTAGAGTATCGAGTAGAAGCAGAAAGGGAAAGTTCGCCTCCCAGAAAGAGTTTACGTCTGCATGGGGCAACTCCGCCCGCCATGACGGGAGCTGCTCCTGTTCACCTCCCTCCACGAACCCCAGCATCACCAGCAAAGGAGAAAACCGTACCTGCTACCTCAGAAGACGGACGGTGGAAGAAAGCGGGTGATGCCTCAGCCAAGCGAGGGCCGGTAGTGACTCCCGGCGTAACAGGGTTGAGAAATTTGGGAAACACCTGCTATATGAATTCTGTTCTTCAAGTATTGAGTCATTTACTTATTTTTCGGCAGTGTTTCTTAAAGCTCAATCTGAACCAGTGGCTGGCCGTGACCGCCGGGGACAAGACGAGATCTTACGGCCGTCCCCCCGTGACAGGTGCCGTGCTATGTCAAGTGAGCGAATGCCAGGAGAAAGAACCAAGCTTCCTTTGCTCCCGACACCCAAGTATATCATCAGGGCTGAGTGGCGGAGCATCGGAGAATAGAAATACGGAGCCAAGTTCACAGTATTTCTCTCTCTGCCACGAATTGCACACCTTATTCCAGGTCATGTGGTCTGGAAAGTGGGCCCTGGTCTCCCCCTCTGCTATGCTGCACTCAGTGTGGAGGGTGATTCCTGCTTTTCGTGGTTATGCCCAACAAGATGCTCAGGAATTTCTGTGTGAACTTTTGGATAAAATACAAAGTGAACTCGAGACAACGGGTAGGGTGCCAGCCCTTCTCCCCACTTCTCAAAGGAAACTTATCAAGCAAGTTCTGAATGTTGTAAATAATATTTTTCACGGACAGCTTCTTAGTCAGGTATGGATCTTTTAAAACCTTACCTCCATCTTGAGGAATTTGTAAAATGAAGCCTACAGATGCACATTCTGTATACATTTGTGCCGTAGAACTTGTGCCATTTGCAGATCAAAACAGTTTGGTTTTTGAAAGGTATAAAGTTCTTTCCTTTGTGGAAGTAAGCAAGAGCCTTTTTTTTTTGGTGCTGGGGATTGAACTCAGGTCCTTGAGCTTTTGAAGCAAGCGGCAGAACCTCTAAGCTAAATCCCTGGCCCCATTCAAGTGCTTTCTGAGCAGGGTGGAATTCAGGAACAGTTTATTAGGTTAGCAGTATTCATTCTGGGGGGGACTGGGAAAGGGTTTAATCCCAGAGGGAGCAGGTGGAGAGATGGTGCTGTCCTGGAACAGCTGTGGTGCTCAAAAGCAGTGGCCCTAGAGGACCTCGGGAAAGTCAGAGGGCAAAGTCCTGCACGACTAGATGGGGAAGACTAACCAAGAGTAACCACGAATGTGGCTTCATCCAGAGTCATAACCCTAACTGTCTTCCTTCTTTTTTTCTTTCTTTATTTTTGGTACTGGGGATCAAACCGAGGACCTCGCACTTGCCAGGCAGGCGCAGTGCCACTGAGCTAGATGCCTTGTCCTTAATTTTTATTGCTGCCCTAAGTTTACTTTGTTGTGAAAAAGTGGGCTGCAAAACCAGATTCCCTCCTTAACAGAGGGAGTCTTGGTGAGCTTTTGCTGCTGTGAGGCTCTGGCCGTTCCGCAGCACACAGCTTCACTGACTGTATTGTTTTGTTTTGTGTTTTTGGTACCGGGGAACGAACTCGGGTCCTTGCGCTTGTGAGGTAGGCCACCGAACCGCTGAGCTAAACCCCCGGCCCAGCTTCACTGACTATGAGCTAATTGGGCCTTCGTCGTTTCCTGCCCTCTACACCGGCTCTGTCATTTCAGCTTCCCACTGTAAGAGTACACTTTACTTTTACAGCACTTTTGTAAAACATTGCTTAACTATTTCAGACACGGTCCTCGAAGAGTAACTATGAAGTTTATTTCAGGTAATGTTTCAGAAATGTAGATTCTACATTGTGCCAATTAGCAAATAAGAGTTGTTCTTCTTTGTTGCACAGGCAGCTTTGTTTTTGCACCGTCTTTCCGTCGTCTATCTTTTCTGTGCAAAAGCTTTGAAATATACTGTAAGTGCAGTATGCAGGTGTATAAAAACTATATAATACTGAAAACATGTACAGAAGAAAGTAAGTCATTCCCTTGTCACCAAATTCCACAATCCACTGAAAAAACTTAATGTTTTGGTGTATTGTCTTTTAATCTTTTTTTCCCCCTCACTTGTGCACACGTACATATTTTTCACCGTAATTGGTTATTTGGCTTTTTAAAATTTTTGTAATGGCACTAGGGATTTGAACCTAAGAACACTCTACTACAGAACTACAGTCCCATGCCTTTTAAAAAATATTTTACTTTGAGGAAGAATCTTGCTGAACTGCCCAGGCTGGCCTTGAGTTTATGACCCTCCTGCCTCAGCTTCCCCAGTAGCTGAGATTACAGGTGTGTGCCACTGTGTTCTTAACTGCTGCTTATTCTTTCAAGGATTTCCTATGGTCATTATAAAGATTTGGTCATTGAGAACATTGTGGTATCTGTTATGTTTACAGGATAACAATCACATCCCCCATTGTTGACTTAAGACTGTTTCCAATTTTTCATTTATCACATCATGATAAACTAATATTTGTTTTCTGATAATACCTTTTTGTTTTGTGGGACCAGGGATTAAACTCATGACCTTGTGCTTGCCAGGCAGGCGCAGTGCCACTGAGGTACACCCCCAGCCCTGATAATATCCTTATGACCGAGACTTGTAAGTAGAAGTACTTTGTCAAAAAGTAGGACATTTCATACTTAATAACAAATTTCAGAAGGTTTGTTTTTTATTTAATTTCATTTTTTTAGTGCCATACATAGTGACATAAGGCCTATAATTTTAGCATTCAGGAAGCTGAGGCAAGAGGATCATGAGTTTAAAGCCAACCTGGGCTATCTGACCAGGGTCATGGCCAGCCTGGATTACATAGCAAGACCCTATCTCAAAACAACTTTTTAAAAAATAATTTTACATTTTCAGTCTTGTTTTTTCTTTACTTTTTTTTTTTTTTGGTACTGGGGATCGAACTCAGGACCTTGCACTTGAGAGGCAGTCACCAGAACCACTGAGCTAAATCCCCGGCCCTTGTTTTTTCTTTATAAATGAATTTTAAAATTAATAAAAATCGTCATACAAACTTTTTTCTCCTCTTCCCTTTTTCAAGGGGAGTGGTTCCGGAGGAGGGGACCCACATGCTGCCTGGCGGCGCTGCTCCTGGACTCTGCACGGGGAGATTCAGACAGTTGGTGGCAGGAATGAATGGCTTTGGCTGTTTTCTTTAATTAGTGTTTCTCTAGTCCAGGTTGGCCGTAGAGTTGCAGCAATCCTCCTGCCTCAGCCTCCTGAGTGTTGGGATTACAGGCTTATGCCACCCCACTTGGTTTATTTGATTTTTTAATTCAAGAAAACTTCTCAGTCAGGGAGGCCCTGGTAGTGCTGAGTCCCAGACTAAATACCAGGAGGGTTCCTTGGATCAATTTGTTACATCTAAAATCTACATTCGAACTGGCTTTTTTGTTGTGTTGCCTGTGCCCCGAATGTTGACCATATGGAGAGTTTCCTACCTCATAGTCTGTCTTCACTTGTGTGCAGAGTTGTGAGTAAAGTTTCTCTCGGGTTAATATTCTCTTTCTAGGATTGCTGCTGTATGGCCTGTGTAAGTTGCTAGAAGTGCTTTTCCCTGCTTTGGTGGTGCTAGGAAAGGAGCCCAACGCCCCACACCACTGAGTAACATCTGCAGCTGCTCCGTGTCCTATCCTTTTAGGTTAGGGATTTTAATGTGGTAGTGTTTAAGCAGCGGGGTGAATTGTTATTATATGTTACACATATGTTGTGCCTCAGCCTCCTGAGTTAGCTGGGATTACAGGCAGGCCCAGGAAGTTCGTTTTTTTTTTTTTTTTTTTTTGAGGCAGGGTCTCACTATGTAGTTCAGACTGCTCTGGAACTCACTGTGTAGCCCAGGCTGGTCTCGAACTCACAGCGATCCTCCTGATCCTCCTGCCTCAGCCTCCCGTGCTGGGATTATAGGCGTGCACCACCACGCCCGGCTAGGAAGTATGTTTTTGAAATTGTCAGTTGATAGGGCTTTAAAATCTGTCTAATGAAAACATGCGAATAGCATTTTACTTGATCAGAGTTAAGATGGTAGCTTGCGGGGCTCAGAGTGTAGCTCTGTGGTAGAATGAGAGTTTAATAGGTGAGAGCCCTGGGTTCAGTCCCCAGCACCAGAGAGGTGGACTGGATAGAGGGACAAAATCTGCAAGATGAAGACAGCAAAGCTAAGAATTGCAGGCATAAGGAAATAAATACATTAAATGCATATAAAGATACGTGTATATAATACACAGACATAATATGTAGCTATTAAATGAGCCATAGTTTGTGTTTTAACCTAAAGTCTGTTTTGGGGGTTGTTTGTTTTTTTGTTTTTGTTTTTTTGAGACAGGGTCTCACTATGTAGTTGAGACTGACCTGAAACTCACTATGTAGCCCAGGCTGGTCTCGGACACACAGCACAATGATCCTCCTGCCTCAGCCTCCCTACATCTCAGTCTTGGCCCTTTTTTTTTACTTTTTTTTTGGTGTGTGTGTGTGTACCAGGGATCAAACTCAAGACCTTGTGCTTGTGAGACAGGCGCAGCACCACTGAGCTAAATCCCCGGCCCTTTTTTTACTTACTAATTTGAGGCAGCATCTTACAAAATTACCCAGGTCATACTCAAATTTGGCGGCCTTCCTGCCTCAGTCCCCAGAGTGCTAGGTTACAGGTGTGGCCGCTAGGCCTGGCTCTGAAGCCGTGGCTATGATGGCATTGCTGGGCCCAGCTAAAGCCTAGGAGTTAAATCCAGCCTGCAGTTCAAGATGGGTTTAATCCCACTTTTACAGAATGAAAAATTTATAATTAAATGTCCTGACAAGAATAGAAAGCCCAGCTGTGCACGATGGCACGTACCTGTAATCCCAGCTACTCAGGAGGCTGAGGCAGGAAAATTGGCAATTTGAGGCTAGCCTTGGCAAATAAGAGAGACCCTGTGTCAAAAAGCAGAAAGCTAGGACACCTGCAGGCCTAGCACTCTGGGAAGCTGAGGCAGGAGGATCAAGTTCGGAATCTGGCTGAGGTAACTAAGTGATACCGTCTCAAAAATTTTAAAAATGAATGTGGATGTAGCACAGTGCAGAGGCTCTAGGTTCTAGTGCTGCCAGAAACAATACAGGTGGGGGGAGGGTCTGGGGACTGAAGCACGCGGTGTAAAAAGGTACAGGAAATACATGTGGCCAGTTACTCAGATTTCTTATGGTGCATTTTCCTTTCTTTACTGACAGTGGCCTGATGAAAGAATGTTTTGACGGATTGTAATCTCTGATACTTTTATTTGCAGGTTACATGTCTCGCGTGTGACAACAAATCAAATACCATAGAACCTTTCTGGGACTTGTCATTGGAATTTCCAGGGAGATACCAGTGCAGTGGGAAGGATGCTGCCTCGCAGCCGTGTTTGGTTACTGAAATGTTGGCCAAATTCACAGAAACTGAAGCTTTAGATGGAAAGATCTACGTATGCGACCAGTGTAACTGTGAGTAGAGGTCGTCTCTGTGCTTTGCTAAGACTGACAGAGAAACACAAATTCAACAAAACTGAAGAAATTCCCTTCATAGCTATTATGAAAATAACTTGAGTTCATCAAAAGAGATCAGACTAGACATTTCTACTTTACACTTGGCATTTGTGGCTGGGTTTGGATTTTTTTGGTTTTGTTTTGGGGGGTTTTTTGTTTGTTTTTGTATTTTGGGTTTTTCTTGCATTGTTGATGGCGTTTAAAGTTTTTTTATCCTTTAGTCAATTGTGGAGAAAAGAGAGTCCTAAAATAAGAAATCTAGGGCCAGGGATTTAGCTCAATGGCGCTGTGCCTGCCCCACAAGCACAAGGTCCTGAGTTTGATCCCCGGTACCACAACAAAAAAGAAGAAATTTAAATTCGATATGTGGATGAGAAGTGGCAGAGGACTGGGGATTGAGTTCAGTGGTTCTGCCACCTGCCTCGCAAGTGCATGGTCCTGAGTTCAATCCCCAGTACCAAAAAAAAAAGAAGTGGCAGAGAAAAACAGTAAAAGGAAAGCATGTCATATAGTACAAATGAAACATGTGCTTCGAGAGTGTCTTTGCTATATATAAACACTGAAATGCGTGTATAGATAATATGTGTTGTACGTACATATAGTAGGAAGCAATAGATAGTTGTTACTGTAGAGATTGGCTTCAAAAAACAAAGATTAGGGCCAGGGAATTAGTTCGGGCATTGCGCCTGCTTCACAAGCACAAAGTCCTTAATTTGATCCCCAGTACCAGAAAAATAAAAAAACCAAAGATTTATTCACATTCATCAACTGGATCCATGAAGATCCACTGTGATAAGGGCTGTCTGGGAAGAGGGGCCACAGGAGCCCCCCGAAACAGCCGCGCTCCTCCGGAGAGAGGGTGTGAGAACCACAGCAGATGTTCTGTGTCATCATCTCCTCTCTAGGTATATGTACTTGGCATTTTGGTGTTCATATTTTGTACTTTGAGGTATTCTCTGTAATTTTCATGTTTCAGAGAGTGATTCTAAAACTTAATCATTTTACTTTTTGGAGACAGGGTCTCTCACTATGCAATTCAGGATGGCCTTAAACTCACAGTGTAGCCCATGCTGGCTTCAAGCTCACAGCAGTCCTCCTGCCTCAGCCTCCCGAGTGCTGAGATCATAGATTCTAGAGCTTTAGATACTGATTTTTTTTTTTGTACCAGGAATCGAAGTCAGGACCTTGCCCCTTGTGAGGCAGGTGGTGGAAATCACTGAGCTAATCCCTGGCCCAAGATAATGAGGTTTTTTTTCCCAGCTCTGGGGGTCAAACCCAAAGCCCCACATGTTAGGCAAGTGTTTTACCAAGCAACATCACCCGCCCTGATAGTGAATTTTTTTTTTTCGGTCCTGGGGCTTGAACTTGGGACCTTGTACTTATGAAGCAGGTGGTGGAACCACTGAGCTAAATCCAGAGCCCTGATAGTAAATTTTTGATGAATAAGAAACACTCAAACATACACACTTGTAATCCTACCACTGAGGAAGGCTGAGGCACGAGGATTGCAAGTTCAAGCCCAGGCTGGGCAATTTAATGAGACTCTATTTCAAAATAAAGAGGACTGGAGGAATGTAGCATAGTAGTATAGCACCCCTGAGTTTGATCCCCATTACCCGCCGCCAAAAGAAAAAAAGAGTTCCAGTGCTGAAGAGATGACACATAGAAGTAGCTGGGCATGGTGGTGCGCACCTGTAATCCCAGCACTCAGGAGGCTGAGGCAGGAGGATCACTGTGAGTTCAAGAGCAGCCTGGGCTACATAGTGAGTTCCAGGTCAGGCTCAACTACATAGTGAGACCCTGTCTCAAAAAAAAAAAAAAAAAAACTGCATGAGATGACACATAGTTGATGACTTTCTAGAAT
Organism: Fukomys damarensis; assembly: GCF_012274545.1. Lineage (NCBI taxonomy): Eukaryota > Metazoa > Chordata > Mammalia > Rodentia > Bathyergidae > Fukomys > Fukomys damarensis. The sequence goes on along the minus strand of NW_022900927.1, from coordinate 56,537,374 downwards.
GACTTACATTGTCTTTTCTGAGTGATATCTAATGTAAATGCTTATAAAGGAGCCTAGGACTTAAAAGGTTGTAGAAAAATAATTTACCTTTATCAAGTTTGTTTGATGACGTATTTTTCCTTGACATATGTCAGATGGTTTCTTCACTAAATCTGGGGGAAGACACTGAGATGGCACGGGTCTCCCAGGGTGGCCCAGCCGGTACTGGGAGAGCCGCCTTGTGCCCGAGGACGCTGGGTTCCAAGCGGAGGTCGAGGAGTGGCCATGCCACAGGAACCCTGGTGGACCCTGCGCGCTGGCCCTGACCCAGGGGTGCGCGCAGGACCCTCACGCTGGCTCCCGGGTCTCGGGAGTGACCTGGAGGGGTCCTCGGGAGGCCAGCTGTGCTGTGGCTGGAGCCACCGCTCCTGGACCGAGAGAGCAAACTGACTCTCAGCACTGCGGCCAGAAACTGCAGGTCATGGTCCCCGAGTAGACCTCTCGTGAGCCAGAGGGGGCAATAGGAAGAACCCCAAGTCTGACGAGATCTAGAGCTAAAAGAGCAGAGCTAAGACACCCGAGCGACAGCCTGGCGTGCAGCGCTGGTCATGGCTGCTGTTTGGGACCCTCAGTCTGAGGGTGGAGGGCTGTGCAGCGGCTAGGACCTGTGCCCCAGGGTCCTGAGCAGCCTCTGCAAACTGTTAAAGTAGGAGTTTGGGGATTGAATGTTGAGGGGTAAGGAGGGGAGGCTTCAGCTTTTTCTCATTAATCAGGATGGCCAACTCCTCTTGTCAGGATGGAGTAGTATGCGTCATTCTGTTACCCTGTTTGCAACGTGGTTTTTTGTTGTTACCGGGGATCGAACTCAGGACCTTGAGGCAGGCGGAACCACTGAGCTAAGTCCCCGGCTGCACTGTTGTTAATGAATGGTTTCCATGTTTCGGTGCTGGTCTTGTGTAACTAGCTCCTACGTTTCTTAAGTTGTGCAGAAGTGTCTGGAGGTAAAGCACAGCACGGTGCCTGCGGACAGAAGCTGCTGAATTAGTCCTTGTCTAAGTTAAATGCAGTGTCAGTTTTCCCTGTGTCCGTAACTCAATGCCCCTTCTCCTGAACATTCTAGCGAAGCGGAGGAGGTTCTCCTCCAAGCCAGTCGCACTCACAGAAGCCCGGAAGCAGCTCCTGATCTGCCGCCTGCCGCAGGTTCTCAGGCTGCACCTCAAGCGGTTCAGGTGGGTAGCAGCACAACCCGGGGTGCGGGGGACCTGAGCGCCCCAGAGGACTTGTGCTTTTTGTTTTTAAAGGAAAAAATGTGGCAGTTGCCTTTGGCCATGAGCAGCACCACATCCTGTGGGGAGCGCACTGCTGACGACAGCTCCCCCTGTTTCTGTCTGCCGGGCGTGCGAGTCATGCGAATTCTGCTCACTGTGCGTACCAGTCAGCTGAAGATAGCATTTAAAATTTACTCTGTTAGAGCAGTTGACAAAATTGCCTTGTTCTTGGAAAATACTTAGTTGAAGATGTAGCAGTTAGAAGCAGTTTAGGAAAAGCCCAAACTAGTAAGGTGTGATGGTACATGAATATCTACCTATAATGCCAGCTAGTTAGGAGGCTGAGGCAGAAGCGTCACAGTTCCAAGGCCAGCCTGGGCAGTGTGAGGAGACCCTGTCTCAGAAATAAAAATGGCTGGGGATACTGCTTAGTACTCCTGTTTAATCCCCAAGACTGTAGAAAACAAATAACAACAACAAAAAACTCTTTAGTTTGCTGAAATATATTTAGTCAAGTGAAGTAAATATTTTGTTTGTTTTAATGAAAAGAATACCTGTTTTGTTTTTGTGTTTTTTGGTACCAGGTCCTTGAGCTTGTGAGACAGGCGGTAGAACCGCTGAGCTGAATTCCCAGCCCTAAGAACACCTGTTTTTAAAAAAATTTAAGTACTGTGTTGCATATGTTAAATTACCTTTGTCCTTTGTTCTTAGTAACACTTCCTTGAGGTGATCACTGTTGACTTCAGTTATTTATGGCTCTGTGCTGGTAAGGGTACAGTCAGCAAATACATGACTGTTTTTGTTTGTTTGTTTGTTTTCTGGTAATGATTGAACCCGGGGACTTTGCACTAAGCTACATCCCTACCCTTTTTAATTCTTATGTATGTATGTATGTATGTATGTATGTATTTGGTTGATTTTTGTTTTTTTGAAACAGGGTCTCACTGTATAGCCCAAACTGGCCTCAAACTCACAGCAGTCCTCCTGCCTCAGCCTCCCAAATGCTGGTATTACAGCCGTGCACCACCACACCCTGCTCTTATTTTTATTTTACAGGTTCTCTGTTAAGTTGCTAATATTGCCTAGTTGTCCAGACTAAGCTCTAATTTGAAATCCTTCTGCCTCGGTCTCCCAGAATGCTGGGATTACAGGCATGCACCACCATGCCCGGCAGTGAATGCTTTTTTTTTTTTTTTTTTTTTTTTTTTAAAAAACACGGGTGTGAAATTTTTTTTTTTTTTTTTTTTTTTTTTTTGGATGCAAGATGTCCTGTGTCTTTCTGAGGGAAATAAGCTAGGATCCTGTCTCAAAATTCTAAGCAGGAGCCAAACTGCTCTGACTGGATGATTTTCTGGTTTCGCTACTCGGGTCAAAGCAGTCACTTCAGAATGAGAGTCTGCGCAACTGTCACCTGTAGAAAAATCCCGGCTAGCTAGCCAAAAAGTGTTACCTGAACTTCACGTTTTGCAAGATGCGATTGAAGTTATCGGCCACCCTCACGTGCCTGTCCTTAACTCGTGTCTGCATGCGCCTGGGCTTTCCCCACACCCAGCAGTGAGGCGACAAAAGAGTGTCCCTGCCAGTTTCTGGGTTACAAAGGCAGTGCAGAGCTTTCCTTCAGGAAAGGACACCATGGCAGCACGCAGCAGTGCAGAGAACGAGGCGACTTGCTTATTCGCGCCTGGGCCCTGGAGGGTGCGTTCAAGTCAGCAGATAAAGTGGCTGCAGGCAAAGGAAACGGGGGTGGTGGGGCTGATGCGTGAGTATTGGGACTTTAACGTATTGTGATAGCAGCAGCCGGGACTTCTCCTGGCTGCTAGTTGGTGATCGCCTGTCTCTGCTTTCAAACGCCCGGCCCCTTGCTCTCCAGTTCTCTCTCTGCTTCCCAGCCCGACCTCTGCCACGATGGGCCTTCCTTGGAGCCAGCTGACCCTGGGCTGGAAGCCTGAGCCAAGCTCAGTCTTTGTCTTGGGGTCTCTCCAGACCTCCCCTCGGCTTTTGTGGAGGCCGTCGCTGGCAGTGTCAGCCTGAGGTTGGGGCACACGCTCAGCCAGTGCCGCTCTGAAGCCATGCGGGGCATGCAGAGGAAGGACACGGGCGCCTCAGAGTGCCCTGGTGCTTTTTGCTTGTTGGGGTGGACTTTTGCCCCTCCACGCCTGACAGAGAAGATACAGATTAAATCTCCCACCTGGGACATCCCTGCCGTGCTGTGGCTGGACTGGAAGGAATTAAAAACTTCCAGAGCCGTGACTCTTCCTGTAGGAGAGGAAAATGCCCTTAGGGGTTTTAATTTTCCTGAAGTTTTTTCTTCCTATCTTGTCAAACTGTCAGAGACAAGTTTGGGGGTTTGGCTCAGTGGTTTCACCGCCTGCCTTGCAAGTGCAAGGGCCAAGTTCAATCTCTGGTACCAAAAAAAAATTAAATAAAATCTGACTGGACCTATTTGGTAAATAGGTAAATCGCTCCATGATAGTCAGCTATGTCTGGGGCAGGGGGGTGGTGAGACAGGGTCTCACTTATGTAGCCCAGGCTATCCTTGACTTCATTATGACCCTCCTGCCTCAGCCTCCCAAGTGCTGGGCCTATAGGCATTTGCCACCAAACCTAGACATAGTCATCTATGTCTTAAAGAATATTTTACATCATTTGTATGGTGTACAGGATTCTTCAAATTTCATTTCTCCACTATTATGACTGTCTTAGTAGTGCATGGTAATTCTCCCAGACTCTGCTCTGGTTTCCTCCCAGGTGGTCAGGACGTAATAACCGAGAGAAGATTGGGGTTCACGTCGGCTTTGAGGAAACCTTAAACATGGAGCCCTATTGCTGCAGGGAGACCTTGAAGTCGCTGAGACCCGAATGCTTCCTGTACGACCTGTCTGCCGTGGTGATGCACCATGGGAAAGGGTTCGGCTCAGGACACTACACCGCTTACTGCTATAACTCCGAAGGAGGTACACGCGGGGACGGCCTGGTCGGGGCCTAGCTTCCAAAGTCGGTGTTCGGGCTTCAGTGGTCTCTCAATTGCTTTTAAATTATAGTAAGCAAAGAATGCTTCTGAAGGACTATTGCTTTAAGAGAAAGGGCTTGAAGTTGTACTTGAAAATACCCACTGTACTATACCAAACTGTATTATACTATATAAGTAGAAAGTACTACAGTTGTTGCAGGTTTGTAGTACTTTTTATTGTGTAAGGGCTGTGAGGACAGGATAATGAAGACAGTTTTGTAAATGAAAAGTCAGGCCAAATGTGGGGAAGCATGCCTGTAATCCTAGCACTCTAGGAGGCCAAGGCAGGAGGATTGCAAGTTTGAGCCCAACCTGGGAAACCTAGAGACCCCGAATGACAACAGGTGCTGGGGGGTAGCTCAGTGCAAAGTCCCTTTGTTCAATCCTCGGCACCACACACGCAAAATCAAGTTTTGTTAAAAATATACTGCAAGGAGCCACACGTGGTGGCGCACACCTGTAATCCCAGCACTTGGGAGGCTGAGGCAGGAGGATCACTGTGAGTTCGAGACCAGCCTGGGCTACATAGTGAGTTCCAGGTCAGTCTCAACTATATAGTGAGACCCTGTCTCAAAAAACAAAACAAACAAACAAACAAATATATACGCACATACTGCAAGGAGTAGGGCCTTATGTTTATTGGTTTATTTCAGTTAATTTGTTAAAACAGCAGGGAAACTACTGAACTGGGCGAATCACAGATATGAGAAACAAACTTAAGGGTACAGGGCCTGGCATTTAGCTACGTTCTATTCCTAGGACCAAAAAACAGACAAGGAAAGAAACTTAAGAGTGCGGGTTCCGCACACACTGGGGTCGGGGGTCAGGTGCTCGCGCAGCCAGAGCAGCACAGCGCCCGAGCTGTATCTGGAAGAAGAGAACGCAGTCCCCGCTGAGCTCTGCTTCTGTGGCTCCTCTAGGGTTCTGGGTGCACTGCAACGATTCCAAGCTGAGCTTGTGCACCACGGCCGAGGTGTGCAGGGCCCAGGCCTACCTCCTGTTCTACACCCAGCGCGGCCCCGAGACCGGACATCCAGAGCCCCCGGCAGACGGCCAGCACCCCAGGGACGGCGCGGACACCACTGCCAGGGAGAGCCCTGGCTGACCGGGCCGGCGCGGTGCTGCTTGGACTTTATACACTGACTTTGTAAAGGGCCGAGTTAAAATTCCGAGCTTTTTAAAACTTAGGAAACAGTGAACACTACATTCATACATTTCATATTTAACAAAGCTCTTTTACAGGGATGAAACATAAACATGTTTTTCAAGCTCTTGGTTATCTTGCACTGTTCACCTCAGGCTCGTGTGCCCTCTTACTGTGGGTGTCTTCACTGGCTCCTCGAGAATTGGTGCCATCCGCCCAGGAAATGCAGGGAGGCATTTTATATGTGCTGTTGTTTGTACAGACTGTAAATGATGGAAAATTGGACAGTTTCTTCACAAATACGATTTTTTTTTTTTTTTTTTTTTTTTTTTTTTTTTTTTTTGGTACCAGAGATCGAACTCGGGTCCTTGCGCTTGTGAGACAGGAAGTGGAACCACTGAGCTAAATCCCAGGCCCTCTTCACGAAGAGTCTTAACCAAAAAAAGGAAAAGGATACTTCTTACAGGCCACTTGTATACTGGTCCCCTTTGCCCTGTGAAAGAAGCTAAGCTAACGCACTGAAAGCAACATATCAAGGCACCACTTCTCCAGAGTCACCGTCGCTGACACTCCCAAGATCACGCATGACAGGAGTCAGAAGAGACTTCAATTTGATTAATAGAATTTGATTAAAAATGTTAACTGCTGTTGGAGACTGAGGCAGGAGGATCACTGTGCGTTCGATGTCAGCCTGGGCTGCATAGTGAGCCCCAATCACCACAAACAACAAAAAAAATTTTTAACAGTTGTTCTTTATTTGGCATAGTCAAACTATATCTAAATGAAAATGGCAGATTTACAAATGTATTTTTTAAGTAAACTTTGTAACTATGGATTTGAAAAGGACAGCTGGGACTTAGTTGAATTTACCAAACCAGTATATGTTTTAGAGTTTATCTCAGATAGGAGATCATTCTGTATGTCTGATAACAGATCTCTTAAAGCTTTGTATAGCTTGAGATTTTTAGTTCCAGGGTATAAAAAAGTCTTAAAGAGGGCCAGGGATTTAGCTCAGTGGTGCTACCGCCTGCCTTGCAAGGTCAGGTTAGATCCCTGGTACCAAAAAAACAGGTCTTGAAGAAAAAACTTCATAGGCTGGAAAGGACCGTTCGGGATCGGCCCTGGGCTTCTTGGTTGTGTAGAGTCTCATTTTTCTAAGTGGCTGAAGCCTGGATTTTTACTCTTGCTAGAATTATATAAGTACTAGGCACCTCTTAGATGTCATGAGACCCTGGTCTTTTTAAAATTACAGTAAAAAGCATCTAAATCTGCAGGAAGAGCGGTGTGAGGCAGACACCATGCCCTTCCCGTTTCACCTCAGCTTGTCCCGGAGCCCTGCCGCCAACTGAAACGCGGAGCATCGCGTCCGTCACTGCTAATTCCTGGAACTGTGCCTGTTCCCTGGATAAGCTATTGGTGCTCAAGATCTAATGAAAAGTAATATCCTGTGACTATTTGCCAGTAGTGGTCACCTTAAGTATAAATTTGCAAGGGACCTATACTGGCACATTTTTTTTAGTTTCAAGAAACAACTCCCCTGGAGCAGCTGATGGCGAAGCACAAGGGGAGTTTACCCGCCCCCCCGCAGCAGCTTGTGCCAAAAATGCAGTGGAGAACTGAGCGGCCAGGGCGGGCTGCACCTCCACTGCTGCACTCATACCTCATTACAGACGACGTGTCTACCTTTCATCCCAAGGACTGCTTCTGAGCTGCATACTCCAGGCTGGCCTCTGACTCAAAAGCCCCCAGTTTAAGGAGTATTTTTAAAGTACTAAACATCATAGCTCCTAGTCTTAATGGGATTTTAAAAGAAAAAACTTGAAGCTGTGTTGTCTGTAGTGGCATAATTGCTTCTATTTATTTCAATGTAAAAATATACTAATAGCTGTGGGGAAAGGGGAGGTGTTGGATGGGCCACTGTATGTGGGAAATGTGCTTTCCACTAAATTATGCATCTAACCTAAATGATTAACAGAAATATAGCTTTCTTATTAAATATTCCAAGTCTCAGCATGGACTTGTACATTCTGCTATGTTGATCTAACAAAAAACGACGTGTTTTGGTTGTAAAATAATTTACTAAAGGCACTATTGTTAAACATCAAACTAATAATTTGTTGCCAATAAGGTACATCGTTGTAAACATAACAAAATGATTCGGATACATGGCTAGTAAGTAAACACAGATTTTCCCTAGGTGACGGCTTCCCTGTGTACAGAGCTTTTCCCTGACAGCCCCTCCAGGCCCAGGAATGCATATCTGAGAAAGGTTACTGCTGACTTCTAAAAGGAGACTAGGAGAGCCCCAAGCCTTCATTCGGGTCTTTTTCAAATCCTAGATTTAGAAAACAGTACATCCAGGCGAACACTGGAGCTCTGAGGAGGCATTCCAGGGGAGCTATGGACATTAGCACCAGAATAAACAGCTCAGCTAAGCTCTAGGTTGTTTTCCCTAGAAGGTAACATTCATTTACAGCTCTAACAAGGAAAGAGCGGCTCTTCTTCAACGTAACAAGTGATTTAGGTACATGAAGTCATAGGTTTCTCTGAAGAGGAAAACATTAAACAATACAGAACTAAACAGCATCCCGGAAGCAATCAAATCTCATTGAGCTAAAGCATACACAAATTAAGGCTTTACCTTGGCACATGACAATTCTGAAATTATGTTGGAACATTCCTGACAAACCACAAATTCAAGCAACAGAACCTGTAGCAGGGCTGAGTTCAGACAGGTCAGTGTTACACAGCTGACACCATGAGGAGACCCAGCTGCCCTAAGGAGAGGCTGGGAACCCAGACCAGCACCGGCTGACCCTAACCCTCGGCCCTCCCATCTAACCCTTCTAATGAGAGCAAGCCCAGAACATGGAAAGTGGGCCTGTTTTTTCCTTGTTTTTGTGGCTTTAAAGCTCTTGGGTTTTTTTGAGTAAGATGAATATATTTCCTAACAAGTACTACCAATGGACTAAGGATTAAAATATTGATTTTTACTACATAAAACTTTTTCAGGTTGGCACAATGTTCCTACTAAGTCATGTTTTGGTTAGTACATCTTTCCAATGTCAGGGGAAAAGAGACGGGTACTAAGAAAGTCCAAATATTCCTAGAGCTCAATCTTCGCTTACAAAGAAAAGCTTGTCCTACTTTATGCACAGGAAGATCGACTTGGCTTCTAAGCCCACAGTGTCAGTGTGGAGGTCTACACGGTGGCCAGCCACTTCCTGTCCACAATTACAACCACAGACATTGAAATGTAGTTCTCAGATCTGAAAATGTCTTTATTTTTTAGAAAATGGATTCCAGGAAGGTTAAAAAGCAATACCAGAGGGCAGAAGTGGATGTAGTAAGTAGGTCATTCAAAGCATTCAAGTAAGAATATGGCAATATAAATATCCAAAAAGCACGACTTAGGTGTTCCAAACAAAATGTGTAAGTCATTCCTAACTAATCTGAGCTGCAGAGCATTTCCTAGACAGGGAGGAGACAGTTAACATTTGAAAGTCCTGAAAGCCTCTTCTTAGTTAATTACATTAGACGGTTTGCCTCTGATCAAAATCAAATTCTTTTAAACATGGGTAAAGTATGACACAGGTCCACTGTTAAGACATTTTGACAGCACGCTGCAAGTTAATTCTGGTGTAACGTATTCCAACAAAGCTTAGAAAATAAGGATGTTGAGGTGGCTTTGGACTACATTTAATAGTCGTCTCCTCTGCTGACGACTTCCTTACAGGTTGGGCGCAGCAGGATGGTGTGTTCGAACTGCGCTGTGTACGACCCCTTAATGTCACACAGTGGAGGGTACGGGTCCACGATGCCCAAGTCACACAGGTTCTTCAGCGCCATCAAGTACTTGCTTTCCCCCAGGCGATCCAGCCATCTGCGGCAGAAGGCGAGGGTGCCAAAGTTTTCGTTGATGACATTTAACAAGTGTTTTGTTCTTGGAAGCCTATGGAGAAAAACTTAAGATTAACTGTTGGCACAGAAGCCACCAGCTCACTTCCCCCATTAAGAAAAACCCAAATCCAAGCTCCACAACGTCTGCGCTCCTTGGCTTCCCTCCTCCTTTCAGGGCGGGGATGGAGCCCAGGGGCTCAGCAAAGCTGTGTGCCCATGCACACCTGTTAACTTCCCAGGTACAAACTCATTTACACAGAATGATGGAAGTCGCCGTTAGTACATGAAGCTCAAAGATCACACAAAAAGGTATAACGCCTTCAACGATCTCCTATGAGAGGTTAAAAGGAGTATGATACAAGTTCAAGTACGAAATTTACCGAGACAATACTAACGCCAAAAACCTATGAATTCTAGCAAAATATTAATACTATTACCAGAATTTAGGCTTACCTTTTCTTTGACAACAGAAACCCACAGAACCGCCTGTGTGTCATTTTTTAAATGATGTGAACTGGGAAGCGATGCCCATCAGCCCTAAAGCAGTCACTCACCTTATTGGCACGTGGCCAACATCAAAATTCTTCATGTAATGCGAACACTCCATGTCATCGTGAACCACACCTTTGCCTGTGCTACCGAAGGTCTCGATGGCATACACTTCTCCTTCCTTCAGAAACAGGACGGCGAGAAGAGATTCAGAAGGCATCCCGCTTGCCACCTCGGACTCCCACTGCTGTAAACAGCGCCCGTTGGCCCCAGCGCCCCGCCATCCGCTCTCCCAGAACTCGTGTGCCGTGTGCAGGCAGCGCCCCCAGGGGTGGACTGGGGCTCTGCCCAGGCGCAGGCCTGACTTTGCAGCCACCCACCTCCATCCGCGTGGCCTCCCCACCCTTGACGATGGGCACGGTCTTCCCCGCGTGAATCCTGTATGGCCCAATCGAGTGTCCGTTCAGATTGCGGATTGGCTTCACTGTCACAACAGGGAAAGAAACGTTATGCAGGTTTTCTAGAAAGGTAAAGAGATTCCTGGCTTTTTCATAGAGAATTCCAGCATTTACTGCAAAGCAACATACTGCTCCACTGAACTGCCTCTTCTAAGACTAACTTAGAGGAGCAAAAGGGAGACGGAAAAGTCGGGATGAGATTAAAGCAAGAACCATGTATGGAGTGTCACTGAAAACATAAAAATGCCATGTACACAAATGCTTAGAACAGGAGAAATACATATCTGTGTGGTTACAGAACAAGGAATGTGAAAGGATACAGGTCACAATGACAGTTTATGAAACGTTCCATCTCAGTATCCTGAAATCAATGACAAAATACACGAATTGTGGCAGTTACACAGCGGAACATCAGTCAGCAATTAAACAGCCAGGGATGCATTCAACAGATGGAGTGAATGTGAAGAAAATGAGCTGAAGAAGACAATTCTATCCCCCGTCTAACTTGGAAAGGGAGGTCATAACAGCACAAGTACAGGACATCAGTACATATTCGCTACAACCAGGGTCTCTAAGGGTTTCGGCAACTTCTCAGTTCAACAAGTCTTTTCAAGAACACTGTCACGGTGTCCTTTCAAGCTGCATGTGCATCAGAAACCCAGAAGGAACAGGCTCTATAGCAATGAACCGGGAAAGTAGAAGGCCTACCCTGTAGCTCTGCAAATTCCTCAAATCAGTTTTGCACTTAATTCCTTTGATCTGTTTCCTCCAAGATTAGAATACAGTACACTTCCAGGAAGCCCACGTTACTGAGATGGTAACAGAAGCAGCTAACCCTAAAACTGCTTCTTTTTTACAAGAACCAGGAGGGGCAGATGAAGGAGTAAGTGGTCACCAAATTTTTTTTTTTGAGACAGGGTCTTACTGTGTAGTTGAGACTGACCTGGAACTCACTATGTAACCCAGGCTGGTCTCAAACTCACAGCGATCCTCCTGCCTCAGCCTCCGGAATGCTGAAATTATAGGCATCTGCACCAAACTTCTTTTTTACAAGAACCAGGAGGGGCAGATGAAGGAGTAAGTGGTCACCAAATTTTTTTTTTTGAGACAGGGTCTTACTGTGTAGTTGAGACTGACCTGGAACTCACTATGTAACCCAGGCTGGTCTCAAACTCACAGCGATCCTCCTGCCTCAGCCTCCTGAATGCTGAAATTATAGGCATGTGCCACCATGCCCGGCAATTCCAAATTCTCATTGAGACTCAAAAACTACACACTGGGACAGTAGAAAGGGCCTCCAGCTTTTCTGCACCGACTACCAGTCCCAGGCAGCCAAGCTCACACACTGGCTCCCTCAGATCAACCTCTCAGAGGTCAGCAAGGAGCCATGGCTCCCAGGGAGTGACTGTGCACTCCCATTTTTCCTCCTTTACATTCCTAAGACACAAGGACAAAAAGGTTGACCTAAAGAAAGCCATGGGCTAGGCATGCTGGCGCATACTTATAATCAAAGAACTCCTAGAGGCTGAGACAGGAGGGCGATCAGTTCAAGCCCACTCTGAGCAACTCAGGAGACCTTGTCTCAGAATATAAAACAGGACAGGGATGCTGCGGCCTGCCTCATCAGCGCAAGGGCCCGAGTTCCATCCCTGGTCCATAAAAAAAAATTTATGTATATATATATGTGTGTGTGTGTGTGTGTATATATATATATATATAAATAAGCTGAAGAGGCAAGCAGCTTGGGATGAAGCCCTGCGTTCAATCCCTAGTACCACATAAAAGAGAGATGGAGCAGGGAAAAGAAAAAGAAGCAAGCAATAATAGTTGATCAAATTAATTTCAAAATGAGATCCTTCCGAAAGGGCCGTACCTTGGTATGTCTTCCCATCTATCTCTACTTCATAGGACTCCATAACTTCCTGGATGGCCTCACCGACATCACACAGACGAACGTCAATGCCAGCACACTAAAAACAATAATGTACATTCTGTTTATCAAAATGCAAAATTTTACAGCGACCCAACTTCCTAATATTTAAAGGCCAAAGCACCTCCCGTACATAAGACTGAGCAGACTGAAAAGGCAGCAAAGCAAGACACATCAGAAGCCAAGTTCTGAGTAACAGGACTGCGGGGAGATCTGTTTCCAAGAAATGTAAGGTCTGTCTGAATTCTAACTGGAACGTCTCCGACCGAGACACCAACTCATGGCCGGATCTGGGTGACAGTGCCAGACTCTGGAGTCCCTTGAGATGAAAGCTTTACACGTTCAGAACACGTGCCCACTGGGCAATTCATTTCCATCCGTTTTAGTCCTCAGCACAGCAGCAGTGTCCCCACCCCTGCCACAGAGCCCAGCGCGGGCGCACTCCCGGGACCCGTGCTGTGCCCCTGAAGCAGGCAGTGCCGACCACTGTGCCTGTCCTTCCCTCCTCTTAGGAGCCACACATTCAGGATCATGACACTCAAAACTATCTGAGAAAAACTCAAAAGGGAACACACACGCCCGGGAAAGCCTGAGTACAGGCTCAGAAAGATCTGAGACCTTATGTTTCCATCTTAGGAGGATTCTTGACAGAGACAGAAGAAAACCTGAAAGCCATGAAAGCAGTAAATACCAAGAGCCGGGGAAAGCGAAGAATCGGATTTCCAGAGTTACCACATGAGATTCTAATACACAGTGTTCAAGACAGTTACAAGGCTTCCAAGGAAAGAGGAAGGATCAAAGGAAACAAGTTACCAAACTGTTATTGAAACAGATCTGATGGATGAACTGGACAAAGATTTTTTTAAACAATTCTGAAGAAAGGAAAAAAAAAAAGCAATGGAAATATCAATAAGGAGATCCAAAAAACAACTGAAAACCCAGAGCTGAAACGTACAGTGACTGAAATAAATGAAAATTTCACTGGAGAGGTTCCATGGCTGAAACGAGCAGGTGGAACTGGCCACCGGCAAACAGCACACAGGCAATGCTACACTGAAGGATGAGAGGGAAAGCGAGCCTGACAAATCTCAGCACCAAGCTGTATCGTGGGTGGTCAGAAGGACGAAAAAAGAGTAGAGAGAATATGTAAAGAAATAATGCCTGGAAACCCCAAATGATGAGACACAAATATCCAAGAAGTTCAATGAACACCAGGTTAAGACACACACTGAGACTTAAAAATAGTCTTAGTCTAACTGCCAGTGGTATACATCTTTGGGGTTTTTTTTGTTGTTTTTTTTTTGGTGGTGGTTGTTTCTGTACTGGAGATTGAACTCAGGACCTTGTTTGTACCTGCCAGGCAGGCACCGCGCCACTGGGCTAAATCCCCAGCCCAGTATTATATCTTTGGGTTGACTCTATATTGTTTTCTATATAATTTGGGGAAACTGCTCCCAGTTATTTAAGGCTGAGGCAGGAGGATCACAAGTTCAAGGCCAACCTGGGCAACTCAGCCACAACCTGCCTCAAAATAAAAAGGAAGATGTGCCTTGGTAGAATGCTCCTGGGGTCAATCCTGAGTGGCACAAAAGTTTTTTAAAAGCCCCAATGTTGCGGTTCAGTGGGAGAACCCTTGCCTACTTTGCAGATGGCAGCCCTAGATTCACTTCCAATCAATTGATCAAATTTTTCAGAGAAAAAGAAAAACATTCAAAAATTCATATGGCTTTTAAGGGACTGAATTGCATAGCCAAAACGATCTTTAAAAACAAAAACAGGATTCTCGCTTCCTATTTTGAAGATATTTTTCCTTTTTTGTTGGCAGTACCAGAAATTGCACCAGCAGCTTCAAACATACTAGGAAGCACTCTACCACTGAGCTACTGCTCCAGTCCTTTTAAAAAATTCTGAGGGCTGGGGATTTAACTCAATGGTTCCGCCACTTTTCCCAGTAACCACATCCCCCCCCCGCAAAAAAAATCTGAGACGGGGTCTTGCTACGTTGACCAGGCTGGCCTCAAACTTGCGACCCTCCTGCCTCAGCTTCTCGAGTAGCAGATCACAGGCATATGCCATGGTGCCTGGCTCAAAACTTCTAAAGCTACAGTAATCAAAACAGTGTATGTGGTACTTCAATAAAAAAGACACACAGACCCCCAGAACAGACAGCCTGGAAATGCACTGTCACACAGTGCCAGTGATTGTGACAAAAGCACCAAGACTATCCAACAGGGATGAGTCTTCAACAAATGGCACTGGGAAAGCCAGATAGCCACAAAAAACTGAATAAAGACATGGGGGGCCCGAGGCAGGAGGATTTCAAATGTTAGACCAGCTTGGACAACTCAGCCCTTATCACAAAGGTGGGGGTGTGTGTGCCTCAGTTCCGAGGCCCTGGGTTCAATCCCTAGCACTGCAGAAAATAAAATATAAAAAAGAAATGAAGAACCCCCAACCAAAAAACATATGCAAAAATTAACTTTAGAATGCATCAAAGAGAGCCAAGTATTGTGGCGCATGCCTGTAATCCCATCCCTGGGGAGGCGGAGGCAGGAGGATCACTGAAAGTTTGAGGCCAGCCTGGAACTTAGCAAGACCTTGTCTCAAAAAAATAAAAGAATCAAAAATTTAAAATAAGACCTAAAGCTATGAAACTGTCAGAAGCAAACAGGACAAAAGCTTCATAACTATATATAGCAATGATTTCTTGGATATACCAGAAGCACAGGCAACAAAGGAAAAAAACAGATAAAGTGGATTTCATGAAAATTAAAACATTTTGTTCATCAAAGCACAACATAATATATGCGCACCCATGTTTATAGCAGCACAGTTTGTAACAGCTAAAATTTGGAAACAGCCCAACTGCCCATCAACTGGAGACTGCATAAAGACGTGGTTTCACTATAAAATGGATTACTACTCAGACACACAGAATGAGAAACTAGAGATATTTATAGCTAAATGTATGCACACTGAGGCGATACTCTTTTTTTTTGGTAGCAGGGATAGAACTCAGGTCCTTGCACTTGCAAGGCAGGTGATGGAACCACTGAGCTAAATTCCCAGCCCGAGGCGATACTCTTAAGTGAAATAAATAGGGCACACTTGAGTAAACACCAAATAGTTTCTCTGGTGTGAAAAACTAAAAATGTGAATAAGGTTCAAATGGTATAACTGGGAGTGTGAAACAGGAAGAAAATGGCTAAAGGTAATGTGGGAAGGGGAGGGAAAAGGAAATAAAGGAAAAGAAAAAATGTGAAATGGAAACAGTCTTTGTAAATAGGGAAGGGTGAAAGGGGTGAAGGGAGGGCAGGGGGACAGGGAAAAATAAGAACCAAGACCTATCATGTAAAGGTACAAGATCCCAATGATAAATGTAACCGTACTGTTTGCTTTAAATGTACCAATAAACTTACTGGGGGAAGGAAAAAAAAAAACACATCATCAATGCAATAAAAAGGCAATTCATGGAGGGGGAGAAAGCATTTGAAAATCGTGTTATCTGATAGGGGACTGGCATCCAGAATATACAGAAAACTCAGCAACACAAACACCTGATCCAAAGACACGAAAAGGAATGGGCAGATGGTTCTCAGCTCTCCAAAATGATGCTGGCCAGTAAGTGCCTCTCCTCCACCCATCGCCACAGAAGTGCAAATCCCCGAGATAGGAAGACACCCACAGGCCCTTAGGGCGGCAGCCCAGGTAAGAACCCGAGGGTGCCAGTGCAGCCAGGTGGGAGACTGGGCCCTTCCCCGTCGGCAGGGCCACTGTGGGAAACAGCGTGGCCGTTATCCAGCGTTAGGAACGTAACTGCCACCTCACTCAGTGGTTCCACTTCTGAGTGTGTAACCCAAAGAACAGAAGTGGGCTCTCAGAGACGTGTGCACCGTCATCACGACAGCCTGAGCGCAGGCACAGAGGGCCAGTAGGTGCCCGTGCATGTGCGATTATCCCGTCCGTGGGTGGACGGCCGGCAGAGACCACCACACCGGTGCACCTTAAAGACACTATGTATGCCACGTGAAACAGCTCACACGACACGCTTTCCGTGATCCACTCGGGTGCTCAGGGTAATCGGCAGCACAGCCGGCACAGGGTGACTGGCAGGGCTGGGAGGAGGGAAGGAGAAACTCGTATTTCATGGGCGCCCAGCTCCGGTCCATGAGAGGAGTTAAAAGGCAAGCGTATGGAAGGAATCCCACGCACAAGAGGGAAGGTGGCAGATCTGTGGGCGCCAGTGTAGCGGAGCACAGGGCGGGGGAGGGCCGTGTGGACACCGCCCACAGCAGGACACTGGCCAGCGGGGCTCACAGGGAGCCCGCCCTGACTGCTCGCTCAGAACATCTGGGCAGCTGTTCGTTTTTGTACAGGGATCAAATTCGGGACCTTGTGCTGCCAGGCAGGCAGCGGAACCACTGAGCTAAATCCCTGGTCCTGCTCAGTTCTGATGTGCAACTAAAACTACTCTAAAGTAAGTTTGTTAACAACCAAAACCAAAACAAACTAAACAATTTTCCAACCTGTACTAGAGTGAGACCCTGTCTCAACAACAACAAAAATCACTGAAATGGGGCTTACAGTTCACCTACCTTTATTCCAGTATTAGTGGCATCTTTTACCGCTTTTAATAATATATCATATTTGGGATTAAAGGTGACAGTAAAAGCACAGTCAATAATCCTACCTGAAAGAAAAAAATCATCTGTAAGTTTACGTATCAATTTATTTACTTTATAGAATTTATTAATCTATAAAATAAAAGTCACAACAAAAAGAAAATAGAAGCCAGGCATGGTGGTATACTCCTGCAACCCCAGAAATCAGGAGGCTGAGGCATGAGTGGTGTCTTGACTCTTAGGCCTGCTTCAATCACACAGAGATCCCACTTCAAAAAAACTGATAGAATGAGGGACTCAAAGGAGGGAAGCTTTCCAAGTCCCAGGAGATCGCATCACCAGAGGCACAAGGTAGGGAGTAGAGTTTATAGAGTAAAACCAATGAATTATAAGGCTGGCAAACGGACTCTGAGACAGCAGGGATCCAGCACTCTCCCTCCTGCACTGTTATGCAGACAGAAACAAGATGAAGCAAGAGGAAGGGAAAGCAGGCAGGGTCACACAGGGCAGGGGAAAGGCACAGAGCAGAGCCCTGAGGGTGCCACTTTTCAGAGTTCAATCCCAGCTCGCTCACTTGCCTGGCTGTGAGGTGACGAGGTGCTTGGGGGCAATTTGGAAAAGCAAACATGTACATACAAGTGGAAAAACTGGAAGGCCTGAGATAAATTTATTATTTAAATGTTTATTATTAAAAAGGATATATAAAACAAAGACCTGAAGGAAAAAATACGGGCTAGCTCCACGCCTTAATACAAAAATAAGCTTCAATTTCCCAACAGTCTTCACCTTAGGTAGGGTGCTTTAAAGTAAGTCTGAGTGTGCTCTACTGAAAATTTATAAGCACAGTATTTATAGCCCCACCCAACACACACAAAACTAGAGGTTTTATTTCGGTTTGTTCTGGGTGGGAGCAGAAGGTAGGATTGTCTCCACACACTCACCACTTATATGTGTTCCAAAGTCGATCTTACAGATGTCATCGTACTGCAACACCGTGGTGTCGCCCGCGTTGGGCGTGTAGTGTGCGGCACAGTTATTGAGAGAACAGCCCGTTGGAAAGGCCAGGCCTGCATTCAAGCCGTTCTCTTTGATGAGCTTGCGTGAACAGTCTTCCAACTTCTCACTGAAACAGAAGTAACGGAGATGGGTTTACTTTCATACTCATACCTTCACATGGGGTATAGCTCAAAGCTCCAAAATCTACTAAAATCCTGAGTGACAGGAGCACTTTCTGGATGCTATGAAAATACCTCTTCTACAAAATATAAGGAAATAAATTCTTTTAGAAACCTCTAGAAAACACCAGCCACGCTGAACTTCATTTGCCAGGAAGTCTCAACCTTGACAAGCTGAAGAGCTGATTGTATTTGCTCCTGGTGTGTATTTAAATATCGACTTGCCGGGGATTTAGCTCAGTGGTTCCACCGCCTGCCTCAGAAGCACAAGGACCCAAGTCCAAAAAAAAAAAAAAAACAAAACCCAAAAAACCAAACTGACTCAACCTGACAAGTTGTCTTCCATAAGATTTTCTCGAGATGGACACAAAGGCATCAGTTTCCTGGTTCCCTGCCTGCACTATAGTCGCGTGCTATGTCTAGACACTTCTTCTAGCGACTTTGAGTCTTAGTAAGCACTGTCACCGAGCAAAACAACAGCGTCCAGGCAGAGGCGCCGAGCGTGCAGGCTGCACCCCTTAGGGTCTCCTCACCAGGGAGCTACTGCAAGAGCTTGCAAGGCAGGTAAACATTCTTCAGTCTTTTAGCAAAGTGGTATGGAAAGCCAAATATTACAATTGGAAAACTGGTACTAAAAATTTTTTGTTTTATCGTGTTCTTACAAAAATGTGTCTTTACCAGATCTCTATCATCGCCATCCCAGGCTTGATCCAGCTCATGACGTATTTTCTAACTTGTCGATGTGCTTCCGCGGCTTCTCGGAAATCATTCCAAACCTCCTCGCTGGCCTGATCTAACGCTTTCTTTTCTTCACTTGTAGTTCTCCAAGTAGCTGTTCGCCTTTAGAATAGGCACATCATAGTATGAGTCATTTAAAAAGAGAGCAGAACAAGCACAAAAGCTGAGGGGGACAAAAACATACCAAGCAATTTATTTTAGGTAAAGTATATTATAATACATTCAGTTTACGCATGTCAAAAAAGTTTCTGAAATACCAAAAGCCACATTCTTGCAACCAACCCAAATCAAGTTCAGTCTTATTTTAAGACTCCTGGGGAAAAAAATCTCTCTGCTCAGACTTCATTCATAGGCAGAAAGACTAAAACCCTGCCAACATAAAATGACAAAACAGGCCGGGGATTTAGCTCAGTAGTGCCTTCTCCGGCCTCACAAGTGTAAGGTCCTGAGTTCAATCCCTGGTACCAAAAAAACAAAACAAAACAAAAACCACCATCGAAATACAAAATGACAAAACAGGAGAGAACTAGAAAAGCCAGATAAGAATCCTAGAAACCAAGCAGGCGGGGTGTGCGTGACAGAGAGAAGATCCTTGAGCTAATAAATACTTAGGAGCCCTCAAAGAAGTCCACCAAATCAGCACCACCCACAGAACCACCAAGAGCCATGCCTCCTCTCACACAACTGTGTGGCACCTGCGTGTAACCCATGCACAGCCTCCCAAACCATCACTGGGTTACTCAAAATACCAAACGTACTGTGAACGCTATGAAAATAGCTGACAGGGCCCCGGGGATTTAGCTCAGTGGTTCCACTGCCTGCCTTGCAAGCACAAGGTCCTGAGTTCAATACCAGGTACCAAAAAAAAAGAAAAGGAAATAGCTGACGCACTATTTAGAGAATAACAAGAAAAAGTGTGTACATGTTTAATACAGATGCAATTTCTTTTTCTTTTTTTTTGGGGGGGTGTCGGCAATTGAACTCAGGACCTTGCGCTTGTGAGACAGGTGGTGGAACCACTGAGCTAAATTAATCCTCAGCCCCAGATGCACTTTCTTAAAAGGCACTTTTGGTCCACAATTGCTTGGAGCCACAGAGGCAGAGCCCAGTGATACAAAAGGCTGAAAATATGAATCCGAAGCCTGACCTAGAATCCACATGCGCACTCCCCACAATGCAGGACACTGTGCCAGTACAGGGTTTTCCCAGCGGCGTGTGTACTGGAAGTAACCCTCCACTTAAGAGACACAGTTTGGGAAACTGAAACTGCCAGCATTAACAGATTTTTATGTTTAAGATCTGGAACAAAAGGCATCGACTCCCTTCAAACAGCACATTTTCAAAACATTAACTGTTTTAAAATGAAAATCTTTTAAAAACCACTTCTACACATTTTTAGGTAATGCTGAATACAGTTCCTAACCCCGTGATCACCAGTGTAGAAAGTGATGCCATACAAAAATCCACCTGTCCCGGCCAGTGGCTCAGAGCAGAGCCACACAAGCCCCCAGTGCCCCCTGTGAGTAACACCATACTGCGCACAGCTGTGCTCAGACTTGGATGCAGCAGGGGCAGAGGGGATGGCAAAGCCTTTTACTACTGGTTTCTTCACAGCTGAAAACTGCCCACAACTACGCTGAACTGCACATGCCAGGGCCAGAGTTGTAGCTCAGCAGCGCTGCACCTGCCTCACAAGCGCAAGGTCCTGACTTCGATAGCTGGTACCAAAAAAGTAAAATTAAACTAAAAATAAATAAACTAAGCATGCACAAGTCAAGGCCCCAATGCTGACTTCACCCCATGTGCCCACCACCCAGGCCTGGGGGTTTTCTGGCCTGCACCGGGCGCCCACTGTGGCACTAGTGGGCCTGGCTTGCTCTCTCTGGTGGGAAGGTATTTTCCATCTGCTGATGCTGTCAGATACCAAACCAGCACCATGCTGGCAAACTCTAGTCAGCTCCTGCCTCCCAAAGTACTTAAAACTGCTTTAACAGGAAGAGGAAACTCAGGCAACCATGTAGCCCTAGCCCCTTCTCCTCCGCAGATTCAAGTCTCATCTGAACCAAGGACCCAAATGTTCTAAGTCTCTCTGAGGCATAAAGGTACGAGTGATACTCCTAGATCTACTTTGTTTTTATTTGTTTTTTTTGGTACCAGAGATCAAGCTCAGGACCTTATGCTACATCTACTTTTAAATGAAATACATCTCAACTTTTCACCTCTCACACAGGCCATAATGCAGGTACCTACACCACAGCTGCAGCTGGCAGTAAAGCTTTTTTTTTTTTGGTAAATACGGGATCTTGCTGTGTAGTTCACACCAGCCCTATGTAACCCAGGCTGGCCTCAAACTCAAGGCAATCCTCCTGCTTCAGCCTCCAGAGAGTGCTGGGATTACAGGCATTGCCACCACACCCAACTGCTGGCAATAAAGTTTTAAGGACCACCCACTTCAAAATGCAAAGGTTTTGTGAAAAGAAAAATCACCAGCAAATATTTACTGTAGAGTAATAAGATGAAGACTGTATCTACAGGAACTTAATAGAACTGCTGAATCTAGGGCCATAAAGGGGCAGTGGTACAGGTTGGGCATCGTGGCACACGCTTGTAGTCACAGCACTCGGGAAGCTGAGGCAGGAGGACTGCTGTGAGTTCCAGGCCAGCATGGGCTACAGTGAGTTCCAGGTGAGCCTCAACTATATAGCAAAAAAATATAAGTTATCAAAAAAATTTGTTTTAATTTTTAAAAAAGGGGCACCAATTCTAATTCCTGCCCCTCACCCACCCTTCAGATTCTTTCAGGGTTTTTTGTGTGTTTTTTTTTTCTTGGTAGCAGGGACCATACTTCAGACCTTGCTCTGGTGAGCTCAATCTCTGGCCCCTCAATCCATTTCTTTAAAGGTTAAGCCACCAGCAGGGCATGGTGGTGCACACAGCCTGGGCTACACAGTGAGACCCTGTCTCAAATAAACACCAGAAATGAAAAAGGTTAAGACACAAGTATAATTAAATTGCAAATGTATTTCTATTACATTTTACAATCAGAATATGGCCTAATAAACCCCCAATACTGAAATCAAAAGATGTCATGAACACCTAATACTTTTTTCTCTTTTTGAGACAGGGTCTCACTATGTAGTTCAGGCTGGCCTTACACTCATTACACAGCCCAGGCTGGGCTCTATCCTCCTGCCTCAGCTTCCCAAGTACTGGGATGACAGGTGTGCGCCACCATGGCTGGCAGAAATTATGAAGATGTGATGAAAAAACCTAATGACCTCACTGAGCTCTTAACAATCATTCCAAGTGAAGAGTCACCATTCAAAGGACATGCGCAGGGTAGAAATGCCTTTCAGACATAGTACATGTGCAAGAAACAACTGAAACTGCTTAAAAGGTCGCTGTGCTGGACGTGGTGGTGCACGTCTGTAATCCCAGCTCTTGGAAGGCTGAGGCAGGAGGATCTTGGAGAGTTTGAGGCCAGTCTGAGCTACATAGTGAATTTCAGGGCCAGCATGAGCGAAAAAGAAAAGGGAGATCCTGCCTCTAAAAACAAAAAACAAATACAAAAAAAAAGCTCACCTTTCCAGGGAGTATTTACAGAACATGCAAATGTATCCTGCTCTTTGATGTGGGGGAAAGGGGTGCTGAGGATTACACTCAGGGCTTTCTATCTGCACTACATCCCCAGACCATTTTATTTTTTAATTCTGTGACAGGGTCTTGCTGAATTACCGAGCTGCCTAGGCTGGGCTCACACTTGCAGTCCTGCCTCAGCCTCCCAGAGCTCCAGGACTACAGGGGCACACCAGCAAGCCCACTGTTCCATCACTTTTGTCAGTGGCCACACAAGGCAGTGAAATAGGGTAAAATCAAGTCATAGAAAGGTATCTTTTTAAAACGGCAATTAATGTTAAATAGCCACAATATTTATGGCCCCATTGCACGGATAACTAAAAAAACTAATCACATCTGCATTTTAAAGCATTACATGGCATATTTGTAAAACCCATTTGCTTTTTTGGGGTAGGGTCTCGCTATGTAGCCCAGGCTGGCCTCGAACTCACAGCCATCCTGCCCCAACTTCCCAACTGCTGAAAGGTAAGCTTTTAGCCCAAAACACACATGGATATGACATAAATTCCTTTCTCTGAAAACTGATAAAGGGCAAAAATAAAACATTTTAAATCTGATGCCAAGGGCCGAGGATTTAGCTCAGTGGTGCCGCTGCCTTCCTCGAAAGCGTGAGTTCGATCCCTGGTACCAAAAAACAGAAAATATCAGTACCCAAATAACTGAGAATATTAGCATCCACCTTGCAGAGGAGGAAATGAAAGTCCACCATGAAGCCCAGTGAGAAACAGCAGGCAGCAGCCTGTGCCCAGCTTCCAGGTAAATGTGCCAGGAGCCAAGAGCGAGTTGTCAAACCGGTCCGGCCACCTGTACTCTTACTGTAATTACCTACCTAACGCCCTCACGTGGAAAGGTATTAAAAGTCCCAATGGAGACGAACATCAAAAAACACTTCTGTCAAACTAAATCTAGAGAAGAACTGTAAACATGTGAAGGTACGGACAGGTGACTCAGAACCCCAGAGTGGAAATCACAGGTGATGCGCTATGAGTACAGTTCAATATGAGTACAGTTCATACAGGAAAATTAGATCAACGCAAATCCACGGTGACGTGTTGAGAAGCAAAAACCAAATTTCTGTTAACCTTTACTACAAAGATTAGTTTTTGTAACCCCCACTTTAATATCTGTTCAACTGGCCAATCGTTTTGGGTAAGAGGGCTTTTACTGTATTTCCTTCATAACACTCATAAGCTTTTAATAAAACAGTGACGTTCTGAGGACAACGCAATCTGCTTTATGCCCAGCCCCCCAAGTCCGCAGAGCGGCGCGGGGCTTCCGGCCCTTACCCGTCCTGTGTGGGTGGGTACTCGCACTCCTGTCCCTTCGGGAACACGCCGCTAGGGTACAGGTCACAGATTGGCACCGAGGGAGGGTCTGTCTGAACCTTTGCTGTGAGACACAAATTAAGCATTAACTTCTGTACTTACAAATAAAGGCATCATTGCAGCTTTTTTTTTTTTTTCAGTACCGGGGATTGAATTCAGGTCCTTGTGCTTACAAGGCAGACAGTGGAACCACTGAGCTAAATCCCCGGCCCCACTGCAGCTTTTTGTTCTACAGCTGTTCTGCACGTTGTGATTTTACTCTCTGTTGCCATTTTACAGCCACCAACAGAAGACACTTCCCAGGCGGGCACCTCCTCTGACTAAGTGCTGCGTGGGAAGAGGAAGCGCTGGCCTCTTAGGAAGTTTTCATCTTCATTTACTATGGCAGAGATGCAACAAACAGAGGCTGGCTTTCACAGGTAAAGCCCAAAGAAGTAACAAGTAACACCTGACAGCAATAAAACCAAACGTGAACCTATTTCACGGTTTTAACAAACTACATGAGAAACTATTATTTGGAGGGAAGGTTAGTAAGTTGTGAGCATGCTCAATAGCTGCTGACACTTCAGTACTCAGCAAACACCGCAGGCAATGTCTCCCAAACCATACAGAGGTTGAACATCCATTATCCAAAAACTCAAACCCGAAACTTCCTGAGCGCTACACAACTAGGAAATTCCTGGTTTCCTGTGGCAGTGATAACCAAAGGTGCACTAACAATACTATGTAAAATTACCTCAAAGGGCACCTGTGCAAAAAACCAAAAGCCCAGTGTGGTGGCACACTAGGCCTAGCCCTCGGGAGACTGAGGCAGGATTGACGTGAGTTCAAGGCCAGCCTGGACTACATAGCAAGAGTATCTCAAAATTTTTTAATTTAAAAAACAAAAGAATTTCATGTTTAGACTTAGGTTCTACCTCCAAGATATCTCACGATGTATATAGAAACATTCCAGTCTTAAAAAAATCCAAACTCTGCAACACTGCTGGCCCAAGAAGTTTGGAGGGGAACACAACTGTAAAGACACCAGTGTATCCCGAGACACTCTCAGAGCAAAATGCCTAAGAACGACACATATAGTCCTTATGCAAAAACTTGTCTTTTAGTACAAAGGTTGCACCCAAGGAAGGCCAAGAAGTTGCAAGAGAGTTAATTTATGCAGCAATCAATCTATGACTTTCATTGCAGACAGCTACAGCTTTTAAAAGCTCCTGAGATTGAGTAGTTTCCTTTGGATTATAACTGGCCGTACATTACAGATATTTGTCTTAAATTTTAACATTTTGCTCCTTTTGTTCTGCAAATGCAAAAAAAGCACAGAAAAATATGACCATGTATTGAGGCAAATCATTTATCTGTGGAACCATTTCCTCCTTCAATCCAAACAGCCTCTCAAGAGTGCTTTCTCTTGTGTTTTCTCCCTGTGTGACAAGGTTTTAACACTTTCTATGAGCCATAAAAGTGGGAAACACTGCCTTAGGGTCTTCCTATTACGTGTCCCTAAGCACAAACAATGATAAAACCAGAACACTTTACAGGTCATCTAACTCCGCTTCCACTCTGAGGACCGCTTAGCGCTCTGGCGGATAGCACCGCGCTCCTGTCAATGGAGGCCACCACGGCCTCTCCCCCCACAGTCCACACCCATGGGGACATCACTGCCAGGAGCCCTTCCTGCTTTGGAGTTTAAGAAAAATGTACTAGGCTGGGCGTGGTGGCACACAACAGTGATCCCAGCACTCAGGAATCTGAGGGAGGACTGTCACAAACCCGGTCAGCCTGGCCTACATAGTGAGACCCTGTCTTAAAAAATAAAAAAGAAAGCACTATGCGCTGCAACTCACTTACCCCTCTCCAAGCGGAGAAACCATTTCAAGGGGTAAGTGATATGGTGCCAGGGCTGAGTCAGTGTAATGGGCCAAACAAGGTGCAAGCAGAGTGAGACTACAAACCGCACATTCTCAATTTCTGCTGCTCAAAGCTGAGAGGAGGGGCTCAGGGGTAGAGCTCTTGCCTTGCATGTACAAGTCCCTGGGTTTGATCCCAGCACCACAGAAGTAAATAAATAATTACATTCATTCCTGCTGCTCCTGAAACAAGACTCATTTTTTTGGTTCACGCTGCTACAATGCTCAAAACCCTTAGAACACTACCACTCCACTGATTTTACATCTGTCGTCGTAAAATTTCTGCTTGTTAACATTAGCTTATGTCAGTCATCCTGGTTTTCTCAAAAAAATACTAATTTTTGTCAAAGCTTTAACTCGTCTACAAATCTGGTAGATACCTTCGATAGTCGGTCCACACATGGATCTGATGAAGGACTGGAAAAGAGCATCAGAGAAGGAAATCTGGACTATGTAACCGGAAGTGCCCCAGCTGACGTGCAGCCTTACCACATGTTAGCTGAGACTCAGACGAGAGCTGAGTGCCAGCCGCCGGTGCCTCAGCTACAAGACAGGGTGAGGTGACACCTGGGATCACTTTGAGAACGCTGACACTACGTCCAATCCCGCTGTCCTGTTTCTGTGGTGTGAGAACTCAAACCTTGCACACGCCAGATAAGCAAGCGCTCTGCCACTGAGCTATCTACACCCTGATCTCCAACTGCTGTGTAAAATTAGATAAGCTCTCTTAATCTATATCGCAGTCACTTATAATTCTCCCACGCTGTAGATGTCAAAAATGAGGACAGTCAACTGTCCGTGGTTAAATTATTTGGTTTACACCAGAAGCGATTTAAGGTGCCGTATCAAGACACCAAAAATATGCAAATACAGACATACAAAGTAAAGCAAAAAGCAAAATAAGAACATTTAAAAATAAAACCTGAAATGAGGCCAGTATAGAACCACAAACTTGGCTCTAAGCCCTCTAGTAGCCAACCTTATATAGTTATGTTATTTGCATAGTTCATAGTGCTTCTGAGATAAAACTGATCAAAATGATCAAAACTCATCAACTACTCAAGAACAGCTCAATTATTCTTTTTTTGGGATCAAACTCAGGGATCTTGTGTTTGCCAGACAGGTGGCTGAACCTCTAAGCTAAATCCCTGGCCCCAACTCAATTATTCTTTTCTTTCTTTTTTTTTGGGGGGGGTAATGGGGATCAAATTCAGGTCCTGTGCTTGCAAGGCAGGCAGCAGAACCACTGAGCTAAATCCCCAGCCCAAATAATAGAATCCCTGTTTTGTTTTTTCTTTTTGGTACCAGCGATCGAACCTAGGTCCTTGTGCTTGTAAGGCAGGCACTGGAACCAATGAGCTAAATCCCTGGCTCAATTATTCTTGATACCAACACCAAGAAAAGATAGGCAGGAATGGTGTTACACACCTATAATCCCAGCACTTTGGGAGGCTGAGGCAGGAGGATCACAGTGAGTTCAAGACCAGGCTGAACTACACAGTATGACCTACCTCAAAAAAATAAATAAAATTATTTATAGGAGCTCATTCCTAACATGTTTAAATTCAGCCAGTATTTCTTAGCTGAAGAGCAGCTAAAGAAAATATCAGCAAGGGGCTGAGGACATAGCTCAGTGGTGATATGGCTGCCTGGCAAGGGCAAAAGTCCCCCCGGTTCAGTCCTGGTACTGGAAAAAAGAAAAAGAAAATACGAACAAGATTGTTCAAACATTTGCACAGAACTATTAGCCTCACTCATTCTACCTCTGCTAGGCTGAAGCTTATTTCCCTGACCTGTATAGACCGGAGAGCTTCTGATGCTCTCTGCAAATCTGCTGGTTAATAACCACCGATAAACTTTGTAGCAAGATTAAGGCGAGACACTAACGTCCTCTCTTCTTCTTCTTCTTTTTCTTCTTCTTTCCAGATACTCCATCTCCATCACCATCTCCATCTACAAAACAAAATTTCAAGTCTGTATCACTGAAACCTCCTAATGGAGGGAGAAAGCGAAGCAAGAAGAAAAGTGTGAGTGCACACAGAGGGACGATTTCTAAGGAACAATGGACAAGTATTGCTCAAGGCTCTTCTATTTTATTCTAAATATTTTTTTTGGTTTTTTGAGACAAGGTCTCACTATGTAGTTGAGACTGACCTGGAACTCACTATGTAGCCCAGGCTGGTCTCGAACTCACAGCGATCCTGCTGCCTCAGCCTCCCGAGTGCTGCGATTACAGGCGTGCGCCACCACACCCCAGCAAGGCTCTTCTAAATGCTACTGCACATTGCTGGTACATGTCAATACTCTTACACAAACGAGTGTTGCTATCTTTAAGTATCAGCTTGACTTGTGTGATAAAAAGAATTAACAAAGTTTACTTTGAATTATGCTAGTAAAAACTGTTGAATGAGATTTTGTAAGAAAATTGCATTAACTTTCTTTTTAAAAAGCAAGGAATTTAGGGCTAGGGATTTAGCTCAGTGATTCCAATGCCTGCCTCGCAAGCATAAGGTCCTGAGTTCAATCCCCGGTACAAAAAAAAAAAAAAAAAAAAAAAAAAAAAAAAGCAAGGGATTTAACTAGTATTTGCTTATTATCACTAATAATGGTCCTGTGACTTCGCCTACAATAACTGTGCCCCAGTGAGGGCAGCATTCAATCAAGAGTGGATGCCAATGGATCCCCAATCAGCTAAGGACATTTAGGGCACTGTATTTTACAGTGTCTTTTCTCAGACAGTCATCCCAGAAAGAGTTCTCCTTCTGGGTCAAATTGCATGCAAAGACCAGAGGCTCTATGTGCTTTTCCTGGGTTCATTGTTCTAAAAGTCTCAGAGCCCATTGCCCACACTTTTTTTGTGTTAAGAACCATGTTGGGAAAGAACGGCCCACAGAGTACCCAAAGCGCCCATAACTCTGACCCTTTCTACCAAGAGCTGTGAAGCCTAGGCCTCTATACTCTTGAACTTTGAGAAAACATTAAGGGTACAAGTCAGGACAAGATAAAATAGTAACTTACACAACTTCAAATAAAGTTATCAAAACAGACATGGGTATCTAAATTTCTAAAAAATCCTCCTCACTGATTTCCGCAATCACTTTTGGTTTGGTTTTATTTGTCTTGTTTTGTTTTTATACTGCAGCTCAAACCCAGGCACGAGGCAGGTGGTTTGTTTTTTATCCTCCTCACTGATTTCCGCAATCACTTTTGGTTTGGTTTTGTCTTGTTTTGTTTTTATACTGCAGCTCAAACCCAGGCACGAGGCAGGTGGTTTGTTTTTTGTTTTTGTTTTTGTTTTGTTTTTTTGGTTTTTTGAGACAGGGTCTCACTATGTAGGTGAGACTGAACTTGGAACTCACTATGTAGCCTAGGCTGGTCTCAAACTCACAGCAATCCTCCTGCCTCAGCCTCCTGCATGTGCCACAATGCCCAACTCTGATTTATTGATGAATTTATTTTTTTATTGAGTTTATTGGTACATTTTAGGCATACGGTACAGTTACATTCATCATTGGGATCTTGTACCTTTACGTGACAGGTCTTGGTTCTCATTTTTTCCTTGTCCCTGCCCTCCCTTCACTCTCCCTCCCTATTTACAAACATTTTCTTTCCGTTTTTTCATTTTCTCATGTTTTTTCAGCTTGGCTTTGTTTCTTTGTTTTTGAGATAGAATTTCACTCTACAGTCCTGCCTGGCCTCAAGCTTTCGGCAATCCTCCCGCCTCAGCCTCCTGGGTACTAAGATCACAGGGAGGCAGCACCATGCCTGGCCACGATCACTTTTGAAATATCTAGATCTACCTACAAATTACACAGATATGAAACAGGGACGACAGGGCGCTGTCAGTCAGGGATGGGCTAGCGGTACGCTTACTGTGCACAGTCTGAAACATTCCACTTAGTGGCACTCACTCCTCAGTAACTTCAGACAGTGAGATCCACACCTATAACCATGTCGAAGGACTCTTTGCTTAAAGTGCATCATTTTCACTCCCAGCTTCACAAACAGGAAAGAAATGATCTAAAAGACTACGCATGATAGTCTTTAAATATCACACAAAACTGCAATCATTAATTTACACTGGCACCTAATCTCTGTAAGCACCCTAAGGGTGGGACACCCCCCCATTGTTTCTCTGGGTACTAAGGATCAGACCCAAAGAGCTCTGAGCTACATCCTCTGTCCTTTTAAATTTTACTTTGAGACAGGGGCTTGCTGTGTAGTCCAGACTAGCCTGGGACTCACCACACAGCCCACGCTGGCCTCAAGCTTGAGATCCTCCAGCCTCAGCCTCCCAAGTCCTAGGATTACCAGCATGCCACTACTCCTGGTTTAGACATCATTTTTTTAAGTATAGTGACAAGAATATGGTTCTGTCTGTTAGAATGTTCTTTAATTTATTTCTTTATTCTTTTACTTAAATAAGAAACAAGAAGTGAGTAGGCCTGGTGGTACATGTCTGTAATCCCAGCACTCTGGTCTGAGGCAGAAGGATCCCAAGTTTGAGCTCAGCCTGGGAAATTGCTAGGAAGAGACCCAGTCTCAAAAATGAAAAAGGCTTAAAAAAAATTTTTTTTTGTATTGGGGTTCAAACTTGGGACCTTGTGCATGCCAGGCAGGGGCAGCACCCTGAGCTAAATCACCAGCCCAGCAAGAAAAGTATTACTTGTTGGTTTTCAGATTCAAAAGCCTACCAGGAATCAGACTCAGGACCTTGCACTTATGAGGCAGGTGCAGAACCACTAAGCTAAATCTCCAGCCCACATTTATAACTTTCTTCATTTCACTAAATGTTCAAGTTTCTAAGCGCCAGGTAATAAGGAGAGAAGAGTAAAAAGACAGTTTGTGCTCTGGAAAAACATTCATGGTCTAGCATATTGCCATACTCTAGATGCAACCCAAAACAAATGCTTCGAGATGATCACCAATTTCAAACATTCGGAAACCTTCCCAGCTATGCGACCTTGGTGAGTTATTCAGCCTCTACTTAACAATGGTTTTTTCATCTTTTAGACAGGATAAAGACCTTATTATCACTTTTTTTATTATCATCTTTCTGAAGCTGATTACCTTACTCCATGTTCAATGTCTGATTCAGTACAGAAAAGGAGCCCAATTTTTGTGTCAGGACTGAAGAGTGAACCCCACATGCTGCGGTTCCAATAATTACCCCAGCTAGATCTTACATGGCTTTCTTTCACAGCTTCCCAACATGTTCCTAACAGCAGAGACACTTCATATTATCTTTTTTTTTTGTACCAGGGATCGAACTTGGGTCCTTGCACTTGCAAGGCAGGCGGCAGCACCACTGAGCTAAATCCCCAACCCAGTTCACATTATTTATTAACACTAGGCCCAAACCAAAGGAAATCTGTTAAACTGACTAGACATCCATATAAAAAAAGTCATCCTTTACGGTGCACTACACAGAAAGGTTAATTCCAAATGAATGTACATAACACTTCCTGCAGAGAACAGAAAAGAAAATGTTCACGACCTTAGAGACAATGGTACATTCAGGACACAAAAGGCACCACCAACAAAGCAGAGATAATTAGACTTCATCAAAATTAAAACTGTGTGGCAAATGATTTTGTGGACAAAGTGAAAAGGCGCCCCTTCTACAGAATGGGAATGTGTGAGGCACATATCTGATAAAGAAGTCACAACTAGAGCACAAAGAAGTGTGCTGGGTCAGATGACAACCCATAAACTCAACAAAAGAGCTGAACAAACACTTCAAAAGACACATGAAAGGCAAATTAGGACCACAAGGACGTCACAGGGCACGCCTATTAAAAAGAGTGTAATTTAAAGACTGACCACATCAGCCAGGCATGGCAGTGCACACCTGTGATCCCAGCACACAGGAGGATCACTGTGCTGCGAGGTTGAGACCAGCCTGGGCTACACAGTGAGTTCCACGTCAGTCTCAGCTACATAGTGAGACCCTGCCTCAAAAAACAAAAAAAGAACTGACAACATCGAGTACACAAACCCAGAAGCTCAACCACTGCGGGCAGGAACACCAAGTGGTACAGCCCCTTTGAAAGACGATCTGACAGTTTCTTACCAGGTTAAACCTTATCAGGTGGCCTTGAATCACACCCCTAGGTATTTACCCAGAAGACGTTGAGAGCCACATCTGCACAAGGACCTGGATGCCAATGCTCAAAACAACTGTGTTCACAACACACAAAAACTGGAGACAACTTAAACATCCTTCAACAGCTGGGCTTGGTGACCCACGCCTGTGATCCCAGCACGGGGAGCCTGAGGCCCGGGCTGACTTGCTGTGAGTTTGAGGCCAGCTGGAATCACACAGCCAGACCTCATCTCAAAAATACATACACTAATTAATATAAAAAAGAACGTCTCTCAACAAGTAAATGAATACACAAATCTGATACTACCAAGCAATAAAAGAGACTGCACACTGCTCATGCCTAAAAACGAACCCAACAACTGAATGACTAACAAAACTGTTACACTAAGTGAAACAAGCCAAACAAACCAAAGAAGCTGCATACTGAGCAAATGCACTGACAGGATGTTCTCCAGGAACCAGAACTGTAGAAAGGAAGCGAGCAGTTACCAGGGTGAGGTGTGGAGCAAGACAACTGGATGCAAGGGGACTCGAGGGAACCTCAGAAAGGCCATGATCCTTGCTGTGGACCACACTCGATACCTCAGACAGACACTGTCCAGGCACTAGGCAAGTAGTCCGATGGCTGCACGAGCCCTCCCCACCTGCCCCGCGTTCCCCACTGCGCTTTCCCCTTCCCCACTGCCCACTGCATGAGTCCAAGCCTGGGATTCCCGGCCCTCGCCCTGCACTCCCCACCCACACTGAAAGCACAGCCGCATCCTGGTCCCCTCCACCCCTTCTCCTTGTACTCCTGCTCCTCCTCCACCTCCTCCTCAGGGCCACCCTGAGCCTCTGCTGAGCCTCTGCGACCTGATTTTAATCAAGACCCACTCCTCCTTCCAGGGAGCGTCCTGCAGCTGCGGCTCACTTCCACAGTTCACGGAAACTATGCTCCTATTGGATCCCTTCCCACCTCCATCCCCATGTGCAGGCGCACTTTTTAACTTTTGTGTGTGTGTGTCACTGGGATTGAACCCAGGACCTTCACACTGAGCAAGCCCTTTTTAAAAAAATTTTTAGTAGAGTCAAAATTAAGTCACCAAGTTGTCCAGGCTGGGCTTGAACTTTGAACCCTTCTTCCTCAATCTCCCAGTGCTGGGTTACACGTGTGCACCACCATATTTCGTCTCTCTACTGTCCCAACAACTCTCCTCTAGGAGAAAAACTCTGAAATACTAGCTTTCCATTCCCTCAAAGAGCACTCATAACAAACAAGCGGCCCTGACTGAATGTGATTATCAAAATGAATTTAAAAAGTAATTACTCAAATTGGAGGAAATTAGCAATATTCCTAAAATATGCTTTAATATGTTCACAATTTCCAATCTGACACACAAAACTGACCCTTTTGCTAGGTGTAGAGGGGCACGCCTGCAATCCCAGCACTCGGAAGGCTGAGGCAGGAGGAATTCACTACACAGTGAGTTCAAGGCCAACCTGAGGGAGACAGCGAGACTCTGTCTCAAAAGAAAGGAAAAGAAAAAAAAAAGACAACTATCCCTTTCAACATTGAGAGAGACAACAGGCAACTTTGCAGAGGGAAATGGAACGTCAAAATCAGCCCTGTGTCATTCTCCCCAGGGTGGACCTATAGCAACGTGTTATGTCACCCTGAATTTACCAACCCTGACTTGTCCAGAGCACACAACAGGTCCCTAACCTAACGCACCAAGCGAGGGAGGATGGAGAAGAGGTTTCTTAGAGAGTAAACGCCAGAGACTCCTTCCCATCTGGGCACCATCTGCACCAAGGCGGACTGCTAGCATCTTGAAGGCAGAGGACACATCCTTCCAAGGGAAGATACTCCTCTACCCTAACCCACCAAGGTGCCGGAAGCACAGCCCTGCTGCTGGCTGAAAGGCACAGCCCCAGCTGGCAGTGCCCAGATAGGGTACCCGGTTCTGGCGGCAGACGACTAACTGTAAATTCAGAGCATGGGAGGACCATTACCTCCTGTGCCAAGACAATCTGCAGAGAGTCAGGCATGCACACCTGTGATCCGAGCACTAGGGAGGATGAGGTAGGAGGATCACCAGAGTTCAAAGCCAGCCTGAACTATGAAGCAAGATCTTGTCTCAAAAAACTACATCACAGTAGTATGTAGAACAATCACAATCCTTAAAGCTAGGGATTTAGCTCAGTAGCACCACACCTGCCTCACATGCCAAGTCCTGTGTTCAATCTCAGCTAAAAAATAATAAAAAAAAAGAATGACAATCCCCTAAATTTTCTTTTTCTACTGTCTTACTGATAGCCTCGATTACTAAATTTTAGCAGCTGTTGCTGCCTTAAGAGAAATCTTACAGCTGGGTACATTACTTCCTGTACCAAAACAGTGTGTAGAAAAAAAAAAGTCTGTAGAGAGCTGGGCATGGTGGTGTATACCTGTAATCCCAACACAGGGAGGCTGAGGCAGGAGGATCACAAATTCAAATTTAACATGGGAAACCTAGACTCAGTGAGACCCTGTCTCAAAAAAAGGGTAGAGGGCCAGTGATTTAGCTCAGTGAGTGATTCCACCGCCTGCCTCACAAGTGTCAGGTCCCGAGTTCGAGCCCCACTACAAAAGGGGGAGATTTAGCTCAGTGGTTCTGCTGCCTGCCTCACAGCAAGTGCAAGGTCCTAAATTTGATACCTGGTACCAAACCAAACCAAACCAAACAAAGTATAAAAGGCGGGTAGAAAAGATGGGCATAGTGGTCCACACCTGTAATCCCAGCATTCAGGAGGCTGAGGCAGGAGGATCACCACAAGTTTGAAGCAAGCCTGAACTACAGGGAGAGATCACATCTTCCAAACAAAGGACAGGGGTGGATAGCAGGATGTAGATCAGTGCAAAGGCCCCGGGGAAGGAAAGGAGGGAAGAAGGGGGAAAGAGAAGGGGCACAAATTTCATGGCACCCAAACACCCATAAGGACCGGGAATTTACAGAAGAGCAGAAGTACTCCAACATGCACCTCTCAGAGTGAGGAAGATACGGAAAAATAAAAGGAATAGACTTGGGATCTCCAAACAGTCTTGAAGTTCTGGCTCTACTTCACATGAATTTAGCTGTGTCACACTGAGCAAACTCGACATCACTTCTCCATCTGTAAAGGAACAATATCACCTACTTTGCTTGGTTTGTGAGGTTAAAATGAATGTGCCTATCAAAGTATCCTGGCACTTAGTGGCTGTTCAGTAATTAAACAGTCCCTACTTGGCCTTCCCCCAAATACATTTTTCGAAGTGAAGATCTAAGCTATCGGAGCAGCTATTCAACATGCCCAACTTTTGAATTGTGGCTACCATGCCCTTCACCCCTACACTTCAGCCCACCCTACACTGCAGGATGGATTTCTGTTCATTTGTTTTGAGACAGGGTCTCGCTATGTAGTTCAGGCTGGCCTTCAACTATCTTAGCCCAGGCTGGTCTCAAACTCATGGCGATCTTCCTGCCTCAGCCTCCCAAGAGCTGGGATTATAGGCATGTGTACCACCACGTCTGACTATAGAGTATATTTTTTATTTGTATTTTTTTCTTTTTACTTTGCCCAAACTCATTCTGCAGAGCCTGTTCTTCTGCAGGGGACTGCAATCTTGTTTATGCCCAAAGCAGGCTGTTAGCAGTGCAGCCTGTGAAGAGTTAACCCCACAAATGGCTTGCTTCAAGAAACAAGTCCGGCCGAAGCCTGCATGGCAAGGTCAGTGTAACTTGCATTCAAATTCCACTTCCACAATTAAAACTTTCTTAACTAGAAGGACAATACTCTAATTACAACCATATATCTTGTCTATTCTGTTTCTAACTTGAAAATGCTTTGTCTATATTAGTTTCCATACAAACTGCAGTGCCGCCCTTGAACGTAGCTCGTCTTTACCCCAATTGATTACCAATAAAAATCAGTGCCAGGGATTTAGCTCAGTGCATCGCAAGGTTCCGAGTTCAATCCCCAGTACCAAAAAACAAAAAAACAAAACACTAAAAAACAACAAAACCAGTGGCTTGGACTGGCCAGCACCTGTCAGTTGCAGCAGCAGTGGTTTTTTGGTTTTTTTTTTTTTTTTTTTCGGCCTCA
>NW_022900927.1:56488995-56501486 GCF_012274545.1 Fukomys damarensis | reverse complement strand
TTTTTTTTTTTTTTCTCAGGCCTGCATCATACACTGGGCAGGAGACTGAAGCCTACTACCTTTTATCTGTGCTGTTCACTGGACACGTAAAATGTCAGAGACTAGGTTACACGGGCAAATATGCACATCTTATTAAAAGAATGTCACATTTTCTATCTTTTCTAATCGCAAAGACAAGAATCACTCACCGTCATCATCATCATCTCTTTCTTTCTCCTCCAATGCTTGTCTTTCCAACTGTTTTGCTATCTCATCCACAGAGGCTCCTGATTCTTTATCAGGTTCCTGCTGCCCTGAAGATCGAATAAAACAAATCAAATGTAAAAAGGATACCATCCCACCAAAATATGTCTAATGATCCTGCAAAATTTACAAATCCTTTTCTGAAAACTGCTCAGGAAACCAAAACAGAACCATTACTGTGAAAACAATTTGTTAACACATTCACAACGAGGACAGACCCAGCCACGGCCAGATGAGACGCTCACGCATGTGCCACTGGTGATGCAAGCCAGCAGAAATGTAACATTAAAAAAAAATTTCTATACAAATAGCACTGTCCATTTGTTAATTCATTCTACAATATATCCACTATACATGCTAAGAGATAAAGGCTAAATGAAAAAGTCATTTAGTTCCTATCCTTAAAAGTACTCAACAATTAGACTACATACAAATATTTTAACTACCAGGTAGATTAGTTGTCATTGCTGAGGCCTCTGAAGAGCAAGATTCATGTGTAATTCACTCCCAGCTTCTTGAAGAAAGAAGTCGTCAGGATGGGTTGGATAAATCAGAACAAGACAAGACAGGAATTCTTAGCCGGGCACAGTAGTGCACACCTGAAATCCCAGCTACGGGCTTGTCCCTACTACTGAGGAGACTGAGACAGGAGAACAGCAAGTTCAAGAACACCCTGGGCAATTTAGAGAGATACTGCCAAAAAAGAAATAGTAGAAAGGGCTGAAGCTGTGGCTCAGTGGTAGGGTACCCGCCGGGCAGGTGCAAGGCCCAGGGTTCAGTCCTCCCAGTAAAGAAAACAGAAAATCTTGAAAGCCTAAGCAGAGACCAGGCCCCTGCTCTGGAAGAGACTACAGCCCAGCTCGAGGAGCAGAGTGTAGAAGTCGTGATCCGGGGTAGCACATGCTGCAGTGCCGTTCTGGTTACTACAGGAGATTCACACCTCCAAGGACCAAGTGCAGACTTCAGATTTCCTAGGAAAGCCAGAAGAGCCCCCGGGAGCGTGCCCTGCGAGATCCAGCAAAACTACAACTCTCTCTTCTACTCCCGTCTAATCTAAATTTCATAAAGATGTACATTAGCCCTCCCCAACCTCTCTCAACTCCACGTTAATCACTTCTGGCTTCCCCATTTTTCTCTAGCTCTTTCTTGACTGATTTTAATTACAAACATTTAAAAAAAATTTTCCTAAAAGAGCTTATTCACCAAGAAAAATGACTTCTCAAAAATAAAAACAAATTCCTAGCTCATAACATGATCCAACTGTAAACTTTTCGCTTCCTTCCTTGTCGTACCAGGGGGCTCAGAGGTCACTGCTGAGGATGTCCCATTAGCAGCCACAGGAGTCCCCCGCCCGAGCGGCCTGCGAGGGGCCTCCGAATTCGGGCTCACGGCCCTAACGCTCAGCGATGCTGGGGAAGAGGCAGGAGAAAACCCGCAGCGCCAAGTCTCACGGACAGGACGGGGAGGGCAGACAGCCCCCCTCCCCGCCAAGTGCACCGCTCAATAAAAACCCCAGTGAAAACCGGGGGGCGGTGGGGTGGGGCCCGGCAGGACACGAGCGGAACGCGTCCGGGTGGACGCAGCCGAGGCGCCGAACCGGTCGGATCAGAACAGGGTTTGTACGGAGCCCGGGCGCTCGCAGGACGGTTGGGACCTGCGCTCTGCGCGTGGTTTGGGGTCCGAGCCGCGGTCTGCGCACAACAGTTCTGGCGACCGGGGCCGCGGCGACCCCAGAGCCACCACATCGAAGCTCAGCCGCGCTTTTCCCCTCGACTCCCCACCAGTGCCCCGGTCCGCGGAGAAGCCGTCCCTCCCCGGGCTGGCTCTGTAGCTCAGCCTTGCCACTCTCTAAGTAAGGCCTGGGAATTCATCCAGTCCAGGGCTCGGGGTCCCCGCTCCTGCTGGCCCCGCAGGGCCTGAGCCGAGCAAGTCGTTCGGCCATTCCTGGTAGGACCTGGGAAAACCCGACTCTCTCTACCTGCAACAGCCCCTTTACTCTTCTTCTTCTTCCGTTTCTTTTTCTTGGCTGCTTCCTCGGCCGTAGAAGCCGCTCCTTCGTCCCTGTCGTCTGGGTCCAGGTCTCCATTCAGGTGGCTCCCGGAGGCCTCTGCCTCCTCCACGCCCGCCATGATGCCAGAGAGAGCGCGAGGGAGCGCGACAGAGCGGCAAGGGCCGGCTCCTTCTCCCCCACCTCCCTCCCCACGCCGCCGGAAGTCGCTCTCGATGGTAGTGTGCGGGGAATGCTGGGACGGCGGAGGACCCGGGGTCGACCTTCTGCCCGGCTCGACGCCGCCTCGGTGGCCGGCGCCCTTTGCTTGGGACCTGCCTGCGCGGCCGGGTCCTGCTCCCCTTGCATTCGCCATGCAGCTCGGCCTTCGTGGGATCAGCTGAAAGGGGATCTTCAGCTCCAGACTAAGGTATAGAGAAGCCAGCCTGCAAGAGGAGCAGCGTCTTGGCCGGAACAGAATCAATGAATACGCCTGGCTTTCCCCATCGTACATTAAGACCCCGTGAAGTGGGGCCACACGCCTCTAATCCCAGTATTTGAAAGGCTGAAGTAGGAGGGTCATCGGGACTTTGAGGCCAGCCTGAACTCCATATCGAGACCCTCTCAAAAAATCGAAATAAAAAACTAAAGTAATAAAAATTAAATCGGGGCTGGGGATTTAGCGCAGTGGTTCCGCTGCCTGCCTCTCAAACACATGGTCCCGAGTTCAATCCCCACCACAAAAAAAAAAGAGAGAAAAAGAAAAATTAAATCGTGCGTTAAACAGGAGGGGAGCCCAAATACGCATTCACTTACACCCTTTTTATGTGATTCACAAGGACTGCGTAGCTATTCACAGCCAGGGACTGGGGCGAGGCTGCCTCCCCACTGGAGATACCTTTGGAAGATGGAATCCCGCGTCTCCTGTACTGTGCTCCAAACCGCGATGATTCGGATAGCAACTCCAACACACCTCTGTTTTCCAGTTAGGACGACAATTGCAGGCCTTATAGTCGGGGACACGGCCTCCTCAGTACTGCAAAAGCTCACCATCCAATTTATCTATTTTTCTGTCACCTTTCTTTTGGATTTAGGATGCAGGTGAATGCAATTGAATTTTGCTTTCCTTTTTTTTTTTTTTTTTTTTTTTTTTTTTTTTTTGCTTTTAAGGTAGCATCTTGCTATGTATTATAGCCCAGGTAGGCCTTGTGGCGATCCTCCTGCTTCAGCCTCCCTCCCAAATGCTGAGGGGTGTGCACCATCACACTGAGCTCAAATTTTGCCTGTTTCTCTACCGAATTTTTAATAAGACAACCTTGTGTTCAAATTACAGTTTGAGATTTGGGAGGCTGTGGTTGGCTGTCTTCAATTTCTGCTGAATATGGGCCCTTGTTCACCTCCAGAAGTTGGGTGTTTTCATTAGTTTCAAACTAGGGACAACTTCATCAGCGCATCCGGCTTCCTTGCTAGTGGCTGGATATTAAAACTCACACAGGCTCTGACCACAGCTTCAAAAGGGGCAGTGTCTAGAGGCTGGGATTGTAGTTCGGTGGTACACAGGGCAGGGGCTTGGCATGTTCAGGACCCTGGGTTCCATCCCCAGCACCCAACAAGAAAGGGAGAAGATGGAACCTGTCTGATCCTACTGAAAATCTCTTCTCTTCCACGTATGTCTATTTTTCTCTGTAAACATCTCTGGATTTGAAACTGCTTTTGCTGTCTGGTAGCTAGCTACTGCTATTAACTTCGATATTTCAAAGGTAGTGAACCAAATTCAATGTCAAAAAAGTAGAAGTAGCTACTCTTTATCTGAAATCAGTAAAATATGGCCTTGCCTGCTTCTCTAGTCTCCCCATCCTCAGGGTGCGTCTGACCTTGGAGCATTTTGCATCCGCTGTTCCATGTGGGCTGCTCTTTGGCTGGAAATCCACCCATCCTCCGTCCATCCATTCAGTACCCAGTATATGCCCAGATCCAGCAATGTACAGAGAAAAATAGTCCTCGTCACCGTGGAACCCACCAACAAAATTTGACATTAATCAGCGGGACAAATGAAGACACATCTACAACCACATAAACTGGGCATGCTGGCAAACACCTGTAATCCCAGCACTGGGGAGGCAGAGGCAGGAGGATCGCAACAAGTCTGAGGCCAGCCTGAACTACCCAGCAAGAACCTGTCTCAAATAAAAAGAAAAAAAAAAAAAGAAAGGAAGTGTTAACACTTTCCTTATGTCATTTTAATTCTCTTTCTGTTCTAGTCCAAGCTAATCTGCAAGAAGGTGAGGGACTGTAAGAGCCTGACTGAACCAGAGCGACTCCATGTTGACCAGCAAACGACCTAGAGACTGTCGCTCCCCCCATCCCTTATAGGATAACTAATGATTAATTGTGAATTGTTAGGTAACTGCTTTGAAGTAGCTGGGAAACTAAATGGAAACTGTAGTGAACACAGAGACCCAACACAAATCACGCCACTCCTTACTTGCCTATAGTTGAATGTTCTGAACATTATAATCTAAGTTGTAAATGGAATAATGGATAATCGATCTGCTGATCATTAGTACGTGACGGTCAAGTATATGCTTGATGACCACTAGCTCAGATCAACTGATTCTTTGCCTTTGTCCTCTTCCTGTAAGTTGTAAGTGTAAACCCCCCCTTAGCCCTATATAAAATGGCCTCTGTTTCTGAGCTGGCCGCCTCTCTGAGCTACTTGGCTTGGAGAGTGCCGTCTGGCCAGACTAATAAAGGTCTATTTGCCAACTTGCCTGGTGTGTTCCTTCCTGGGTGACTCTCGCTGTCCGACAAGTTCCTGGAGCCTCGCTGAGCTTCTGAGCCCAGCATCATGGAAGCCTCTTGGCTGTTCACGCTCCAGGAGTAAAAGTGAGACTTAAGTCTTACAGGACTTTCAAGAGGTCTGAAAGATTTTCAGATTGGGGCAAGGCTGTGGCTGTTCTCAGGAGGCCCCACAACCTTGTTTTCTGTGTGTGTTTTGTTTTTTGTACCAGGGATCAAACTTGGGCCCTTGCACTTATGAGGCAGGCACTGGAACCACTGAGCTAAATCCCCAGCCCCATAACCTGCTCTTCTTGGTGTTAAAGTTATTGCTAGAAGCTTGCACTCGAGAGGCTGAGGCAGGAGCATCGCCACAAGTTCGAGGCTAGCTGGGACTACATAGCAAGATCTCTTGAACTTGAAGGATGATTAAGGATTTCTGAGGTGAAGGGTGGCCCAAGAGAGACTTAGCTCATACAGCAGGGGCTCTCAGCCTTGGTGAGCATCTGTTTGGGGCGGCCTTGTCCTGCACCATTCCCGGCCTCTTCCAGCGACACCCCTACCCCTGCTGTAGTTGTGCCAACCCAAACTGTGCCCATGCCAGCTGGCACGGGCTGCCCCGCACAGCACCAGGGCTGGAGGCTCCCACTGCGGAATTGATTTCCAGTTGCGGGGGTGATGACAACGACTACTAACTCCGAGATCAGGGCTACTGGAGGAGCAGTTTCCAGCGAGGCTGCTCCCCTCTCCTGGGCCGACCTGGGCGCCAGAACTTGGATGTCTGAACGGGGGCTGAATCCTGACATGAACTTTGCGAAAGCACTTCTGAGAGAGAGGAAATCACTCCAGTATGAGCCACATATTCTCACCAGTGGGAGAGAATATGCAGTGGTTCTGGGAGGATTTGGTGGAGTAAGCAAACCGTCCCAAATTGTAAAGGACCCTAAAGGGTGTGGTTTTCAGCCTTCACAGTAGAACCAAATAGGAATATTTAAATTTAATTTTGTTTTTTGAGACAGGGTCTTACTATGCAGTTTGGGCTGGCCTTGAACTCGCTACGTAGCCCAGGCTGTACTTGAATTCACAGCAGTCCTCAGCCTCAGCCTCCCAAGTTAAAAAAAAAATTTTTTTTTTGGTACCAGAATTGAACTCAGGTCTTTGCGCTTACGAGGCAGGCAGTGGAGCTACTGAGCTAAATGTCAGGCCCTCCCAAGTTAAATTTTAATATTTGAGCCAAAGCCAGACACGGTGGTGCCTGGCCTGTGATCCCAGCACTCTGAAGTCTGAGGCAGGAGAATCGCAAATTCAAAGCCTGTCTCAAAATTAAAAAAAAAAAGAACACAGGCTATAGTTCAGTGCTGGAGTGCACCTGGGTTAGATCCCCACTACTGCACGAAACAGGAAAAAAAAAATCTGGGTGTGGTGGTCCACGCCTGTAGTCTCAGTATCCAGGAGGCTGAGACAGGAGGATTGCCACAGATTTCTAGGTCAGCCTGGGCTACAAAGAGTTCAAAGCCACCCTGACCTACATAGCAAGACCTTGTCTCAAACAATAACAAAAAACTATACAATACAGAGATTCTCAAGCTGAGAATGGTAGTCTTCTGCTTTGAGAGGGATCACTCAGATGGCGTTCCGGTGGTTCCTGTCCCACTGCCTCCTCCTCTGAGAGTTCTGGACTTTTCATTTTTATATTTAAACCCTGTCCGTACATGATCACTATGAAATAGCAAAGAGAGAAGATGATGGTGGTTTTGTGTCTTGACAAAAATTTTTAAAAGGTAACACCATGTCTGTTCTCAAAACTTTTGTTTTCCCCGTTATCTTTGAGACAGGATATCACTATACAGTCCTGGCTGGCCTCAGTGACCCTCCTGCCTCAGCCTCCTGAGTGCTGGGATTACAAGGTTGTGCCACCACTCCTGGCTCTCAAAACCATTTTTAAAGCTTTTCTCCACAGTAACATCTCCAAGTTTGAAAGAAATTGAAACAGGAGAACATGCTAGTGTGAAAATACTGGTGTCATTCCTGATAACAGTATTCTTTTGCTCTCTGCGAGTCCTCGCCCTCAGTATGCAGTCAGCACGAGTACATAACACATCTTCATTCCTTCTGCACCCCCGTCCAGCTGATGGCGATACTAGTGAGGACTTGTGTGTGCAGAGAGTGCAGAGGCTGACACAGAAGCTGTCTGAAGTGGGATTAAAGGACCTGGGGCAGAGTAGTCGAGGAGAGGACCCGGGTTTCTGGCTTGGACTCCTGGGTGGAGAGGTTTCCTCCTGCGACAGGACAGAGGAGGGTGGGGGCTGTAAGATGGGCTGTGTGCGGCCTGAGCCCCAGGCCTGCACCCAGAGATAGGGCCGGGCGGGGAGAGACTGCACTGTGGGAAGGGCAGGGCGCGCACATCTGTGCATATCGGGAGTTTAATGTTTGCGGCCAGGGTGGTAAATGCTGGGATGGATTCTGCAAAGAAACGGAAGATGAGAAAGAACGGTGGGGGACACAGGAGGGGAAAAAAGGGGTGGAGAGAGAAGGAAGGTGACGCCTTTCCGAGGGTGGGACCGATGCGTACTAACCCAGAGAGCGGAGAGGGGAGAAAATGCTGCATAGAATAATCACATGGAAGTTAGGAGGGAAAATATTCGGTGAAATAAGTTTACTTGGCTGCAACAACTACTATGGAAAGAAGGGACAGTGGTGGAAAGGCACTGGTGACTTTAGCAAGAGCAACTTCGTTAGGAGAAATTTCAAAAATGGCACAGGAAAGCCGGGCTTGGTGGTGCAGGCCTGTGACCGCCACACTCTGGAGGCTGAGGCGGGAGGATCACCTTGAGTTTGAGCCCAGCCTGGAGTATACAGCAAGACCCTGCTCAAGAAAGAAAAGGATACAAGGGATGCGCATGCGCCGTCCTGTGCAAGGGTCAAAGAATACTTCAAACGTTTGTTTGTCTGTCTTTGAGACTCGGTCTATGTAGTTCAGAATTGAATCTGAACTCACCATGTAGCTCAAGCTGGCCTCAAACTCACAGTGATCCTCCTGCCTCTGCCT
This sequence comes from Fukomys damarensis, assembly GCF_012274545.1. Taxonomy (NCBI): domain Eukaryota; kingdom Metazoa; phylum Chordata; class Mammalia; order Rodentia; family Bathyergidae; genus Fukomys; species Fukomys damarensis. The sequence goes on along the minus strand of NW_022900927.1, from coordinate 56,493,429 downwards.
CTGGAGTGCTGGGATTACAGGCGTGCGCACTGCACCGGGGTTCAAGCGGTTCTCCTTTGTTGTCCTGGAAAGGCCTTTGCTGACATTAAATGTGGCTCTCTCTCACACTGTGATTTTTTTCCTTAATTATCCGATGACATCTTAAATCATCTTTGATCGCTGCTATCTTCTTTGTAACTGGAGTACAATTAAGACACCTCACAGTTCTAGAGCTCTGTTGCTCTCCCGGAAATCTCCCTGTAGACAGCCTCCGCGCACAGGCTGGTTGCACATGGAAATCCTCCTGCACACCTTTCCCTGCCCACTGCCGGCCTGCTTCTGACATCTGTGGAGCTTCGCTCACCTGTCCATGTTTTAAAATGATGTGTGCTGCAGGCCTGTAATCCCGGCACTCAGGAGGCTGAAGCAGGAGGATCCTAGAGAGTTCAAGGCCAGTGTGGGCTTCATAGAGACGGTGTCTTAGAAAAAAATTTTTTTTGGCAGGGGATTTAGCTCAGAGATTCTGGTGCCTGCTTCACAAATGCAAAGTCCCAAGTTCAATCCCTGGTACCGAAAAAAAACTGTTTTTTAAAAAAATGCTCTTTTCAATCCTTAATTTTCACGTGGGCACAACCAAACCAAAAGTCACCATGTCTGAGCATTCATTATTACATAACAGGAGCCAACTTTTTTTTTTTTTTTTGGTACTGGGGATCAAACTCAGGACCTTGTGCTTGCGAAGCAGGGAGCGGAATCCCTGAGCCAAATCCCCAGTCCTAGGAAGCCACCTTGATAGGACTGTTTACTTGTGGTTTGAGGCTGAGCATTTGATACAATGTCTTTCCAAGTGCCTTATTTACATGAACGAGATAACCCAGGAGTTTTGGTTATGAAAGACTTCTTTCCCTAAGCTTGGGGCCACTGGGAGTCTTTTCACCAGCCCAAACTGGACTTGAGGACATCCTCCTGCCTCAGCCTCCTGAGTACTGGGATCACAGGCATGCGCCATCATACCAGGCTTCAGTAAATGTACACTTTTGGGTTTTTTTTTGTTTGTTTGTTTGTTTTTTTGGTACAGGGGATTGAACTTGGGTCCTTGTGCAGCAGGCAGTGGAACCATTGAGCTAAATCCCCAGTGCTAAACGTACCCTTGCACTGCCTTTTCTGTGTATCTCGTCCAATTTCTCGTTTGGGACACCAAGCACCTAGGAAGAAGCCGCAGGACCCCGTCCCATAACACTTTGCTTCTGCTGTCCACCCTTCCTTACCTAACTGAGTGACCCTATCCTTAAGTCAAGGGCAAATCCTGACGGGACTAAGCGAACGTACAAGGCTCCCAGTCCCTTCACCGCAGCATAAGCATGCACTGCAGTTGTACACGAAGCATGAAGGAAAACCACAGAGAAGTTCTGAAAATGGTTTCCGACAATTTTTAAAAAAGCAAAGCCAAAGGAAGACAGATTCTCTCTACGTCGTTAGATATTTCCCAGTGTGAGGGAGTCTGAGGGGCAGGGAACAGGAAGCTGCCATGATTGGGCCCCGTGGGGATGCATCTCAGCCCCTGACCTGGGAAATCACCACCTGTGATGTTAGAAATGGTCTTTTTATTGTACCGGGGATCAAACTGAGGACCTTCTGCTTGTGAGGAAGGCGGCAGCACCGATCAGCTAAATCCCTGGCCCGGAAACGGGGATTTCTGAAGCTCCAGTCATCATACAGGGAACTCCCAGCTGAGTGTCAGCTTCTTTCCTGAGTTTGACAGCACTTCCAGCTGGTAGTGAGGCGCACGCCTGTGATCCCAGCACCCGGGAGGCTGAGGCAGGAGGATCGCCACCAGTTTGAGGACAGCCTGGGCAACATAGTGAGTTCAAGGCCAGTTTGAACTACACAGAGAGACTGTCTTAACAATGAAGACCGCACTTCTAAATCATTTGTTCAATTTTTTTTTCACTGAGTTTATTGGTACATTTTAGGTAGACAGTACAGTTTCATTCATCATTGGGATCTTGTGCCTTTACATGACAGGTCTTGGTTCTCATTTTTTCCCCATTCCCCTGCCCTCCCTTCACCCCCTCCACCCTCCCCTATTTACAAAGACTTTGTTTCCACTTTTTCTTTTTCTCATATTTTTTCTTTTCCCTCATTTCCTTTCCCTTACCCTTCCCACTTCCCCCTGTACCTTTAGCCCTTTTCTTCCTATTTCACATTGTCAGTTACACAATTTGGGTCTCACTTACACTTTTAGTTTTTCACACCATAGAAACTATTCAGTATTTACACATGTGTGTTCTATTTATTTCACTTAAGAATATGGCCTCAATATGCATCCGTTTTCCTTTTTTTTTTCCAGACAGGGTCTTGCTAAGTTGCCCAGACTAGGCTGGAACTTTGGATCTTCATGCCTCAGCCTCCTAGAGTGCTGGGGTTATAGGTGTGTGTCCAGTTTGCTCACCACCTTGACTCAGAATTTCCAACCTTTAAAAAAAATACCTCCTGGGTTGGGGATTTAGCTCAGGGGCACTGCGCCCAACTCACAAGCACAAGGTCCCGAGTTCAATCCCCGGTACCAAAAAACAGAAGAAAACTTTTATCTTTATCATTACAGGTTTGCAGTACATAATGAGTACTTTCCTCATGGAGACTCGACACGCAGGCGTCTCCCTTCTTTTCCTGTCCCTTCCCCTCCCCAGTATCCCAACCTTACCTGTGCCCGGCAGAGGACAGCCCAGCAAGCCCCGGGGAGGTGCAGTGTTCCGGAGGTTCCAGGCGGAAGGCTGGTGCACAGCTGTTCCGCACTCAGGGCCCGAGCTCCACCAGCTCACAGAGGCTGCTGAGCCGACACCGGTGCTGATGGCTTTGAGGACTTGTTGCTGCCACTGCCATCTCTAGGTAGGTGCAAGGGAAGGGAACTGACTGAAGCTCTTGGATCCTTTTTTTAAAATATGGTAATTCACTTACCGTAAAATTCACTTTTTTTGGAGACAGGGTCTCACTATGCAGTTCAGGCTGGCCTTGAACTCACTATGTAGCCCAGGCTGGCCTGGAACTCTTGGCCATCCTCCTGCCTCAGCCTCCTGAGTGCACCACCACGGCCAGCTTTATTCTTTGTTCTTGCCGAGTCTGTGTTATCCTCAGTGCTTGAATTTTGACAGCTCTGGCTTCCTGGCTTTCTCTTTTCTTTTCTCCTTTTGGTGGACCTGGTCTAGAACTGTTGACCTGATGTTCTCCCTCTTCCGCCCTTAGCCTCAGGGACTTCTCTCCTTCAAGGTGACAATGACACCATTTTAAACCCTATTTGTTTAAGACTTTTCTTCTCTCTTCCCAAGGAAAGATGGACTCTCCTCTGCCACATTGTGTGTTTCTGTCCCATTGCGGTCATTAAAGAAAGGGACACTTCGGTAACATGGGTGGAAGGTGTCACACTCAATTTTCACACTTGATGTTCCTAAAGTAAAGGGGCACAGCAGAGGCAGCAGAAACATAGCCTCGGGCAGGGAAGAAGGAAGCCTTCCACTCCCCAGCCATACAGGCCAGGAGTGTTTCTAGCGGGGGTGGTGGAGTGGCGCCCGAACAGGGACCTGAAAGTTGATGAGGATATGTAATCCCGGACCCAGGTCGAAGGCAGCGACGGTGCTCCGGAGGACTGACTGCTGCACCTGATCCTCGCAGTAAGTCTACCGTTCACTTCATGAAGAAAAAGTGAAAAGAAAGTAAGAAAAAAAAATGAAAAGAAGGTAAGAAAAAGTGAAAAGAAAGTAAGGGAAAAAAATGAAAAGAAGGTAAGAAAAAGTGAAAAGAAAGTAAGAAAAAAATGAAAAGAAGGTAAGAAAAAGTGAAAAGAAAGTAAGAAAAAGTGAAAGAAGGTAAAAAGAAAAAAAAGTGAAAGAAGGTAGACAGTGTCAAGTCCATTGGGAAGATTTTATAAGTTAGAGAATGTTAATTATGGTACAATCGGAATCCAGAGATTATGTAGCAAATTCTATTCAGAGCCTATTGGAGGCACAAGGAGTAAAAGTTAAAAGGGCACAATTAGAGGCCTTTGCTAAGATTCTGGACACAGTTTGTCCATGGCTGTGTGATGAGGCAGAAATAAACGCTGAAGTATGGGAGAGGTGGAAAACAGTTGAATAAAGCCCTTGTGGATGAGCCCGATTGTTTTCCAGAAAATACCTTTTCTTATTGGGCTTTGTTAAACACAGCTCTCAGGACTCCTACAAAAAAGGAAATCTTGGAAGCCTTAGACGAGGTGCACGAAGGGTTAGAGCAAATTACAGAGGAGCGCTCTCAGATTTCAGAGCCCCCTGAATCCGGTCTAGAAAAAGACGCTAGAGAATGTCCTCCTTCACCTGAGCCCCTGGAGCCTCCGGATTCCGGAGGACCTCCCGCAGCGCTATATCCCAGTTTTGAGGCTTTTCAAAAGTTATATCCCAGTTTTGAGGCTTTTCAACAAAAACT
>NW_022900927.1:56478341-56484921 GCF_012274545.1 Fukomys damarensis | reverse complement strand
CGCAGTACATTTACCTGTCCGTTCCTTGGGGGTCACTCCTCGTGGCCTTCGAGCCAATGCCCTATGGCAGATGGACGTAACGCACTGCCCCATTTTTGGCCGTTCCAAGCTTCTCCATGTAACAATAGATACCTTTTCGGGAATGATTTGTGCCACTCCCAGAACAGGAGAAGCCCTCAAAGATGTTATTGCACATTTGCTACATGCCTTTGCCTATATGGGCAAGCCTCATGCCATTAAGACAGATAATGGACCAGCGTATTCTAGCGCTGGCTTCCGCGCTTTCCTCTCCACATTGCAGATTTCGCATTCCACTGGAATTCCCTATAATCCTCAGGGACAAGCTTTGGTTGAACGTTCCCACCGTACTTTAAAAATCACCTTAGAAAAGTTAGGGGGAAATCCCCTCTCTGGCAGCTATTCACCCATGCATAGATTATATAATGCCTTATTTGTTATAAATTTCCTTCTTTTGGATGATGCGGGTAACACTCGAGCAACCCGCCACTGGGGATCCTGTCAATCCCAAAAAGCACAGGTGCTTTGGAAAGATGTCCTTACAGGACAATGGAAAGGGCCCGATCCCCTACTCCCCTGGGGAAGGGGTTTTGCTTGTGTCTTTCCGCAGGACGCTGATCAACTGCGGTGGATCCCAGAGCGTTTAATCAAACAGATTAATGCAAGCTGTGAAAAGGACCAAAGACAATCCTCCGGTGTTACCTCGTGAGACGTCATTACAGACTCTGTTAATCCCTTAAAGATAAAGATTGTGAAGGCTCCTCCTAAGAGCTAATTCTTCCTGCTTTTCCATCTTATGTGCTTTTTCATACTTTGCCTATCATAGTAAATGATTATTTTTTACATCCACAAATAGAAGGTTAATAGTAAATGAGACAGAAAAATATTAGGAAAGCTATAAGTAAGAGTTATGCTTTTGCATCTTGTTAAAAACAGGTAAAGAAAGATATACAAGACCAGAAGCCCTAAGTATATAGAGAAGGTGTGTGGAAATCATTTACAGTCAAGAAGAGCTTTCATTCCTTTAACCCTAATTCTACAAGAGATCTCTGTTAATTTTGATCTGCAAAAATTTTGACTAGTCATAACAAAAAGATTTTATAATTCAATTGGCCAAAACCATCTGAGTGCACTCGTTAAAATTGTCTTATATGTTTGTCTGTCTTAAGTGTTATATGTTTGTCCTAAATGTTCAAAGATGTTTGTATGTTCTTGATCAAAATGACATCAAATATAAATAGATTATTGATTTCTACAATCTGGCTTTATAGGGTCAAGTAAAAATTTAAAAGATAATTAAATATAACCTTTAAGTTTGGATATGCTCCTGTTGGTAAATAAAGAAGCAGCTGCTCAGAAAATTTATTCTGATCTTTGTTCACCAATGGGAGCTACCAAAATAATTTTCATAGCCTTATAAAAAGATATGCCTTGTTAAATATGTTGTTAAAAAAGTCTATATTGGTTATCATCAAAGGTCTGAATTATAAAAATGTTATTGTAACATGTTTCTGATAGTTATTTTCAAAATATAATATTTTCTGGAAAAAAAAAGGAAGATCCTGTTGATACAAAGATACATTACAGGACTATGGAGAGCATTGTAAAGGAACACGACATGAGCGCAGCCATATTGACGTGTGATTCACCCGAGCAGTGTGGACGCGCCGTCGCTATAGCAATGGGCTAGTTCAGCTGGTGGTCTGATCTATTGCCTAGCAGATGTAACCCATAATGGTTGTTACTGTTTCCCTCGGGAATGTGTGGGCGGTACTCTCGCTCCCGTGCAGCCCTCGTTCCCATGCAGCTGGAGAGTATAAAAGGAAGAGGTTCTGTAATAAAGCAACCAAGCAAGGAGCTTGAGAAGAAAGGTGCCTCTCGTCTCTCTGTCCTCGTCCTTTCAGGTTTAGGACCTGCTGGCAGGATCCTGACGTCGCGGCTCACGACAATCAATGTCTGGATTTACGTCATATGCAGAGATCTGGGAGGTGATGGAGTCCGCACAGAGTAGATGGAATCTTTGGAACCATGGCAAGACAGAGAGATACAGGAGATAGAGATGATTTGCTATTGCTTTTGTTTTTTGAGACAGGGTCTCGCTATGCAGTTCAGGCTGGCCTTGAACTCGCTAAGTAGACCAGGCTGGCCTCGAATTTGCTGTGATCCTCCTGCCTCAGCCTCACCTGGGATTGCAGGCCTGCGCCACCACACGCAGCAAGTGATGTTTAGACACGCAAAAGCTTTTGATGTTCCCCACCCTCCTATTAAAGACATTTCCCCTCTCCTCCATAAGGGAGGCCAGGCCTATCTGAGTCTCACAAAGCTGCCTTTATTAATAACTGTAACAGTGAATGGCCCTCAGTCCCTGTGAGGCCCTGGCTCTCGACGCTCCGCCTTCCTCAGGGCGTCACTGTGTCCATGACAAACCCAGGGTGCCGCGGGTCCAGGCGCCCCTCCTGTCACAGTGAGCGATTTTCACAGCCTGCTCAGTCAGGGCGCTCCCTGGGTTTGAGCTTCAGAATCGCAAGGGCTCATCAGGGTCCCGGGGGCCTCATGTTTGGGTGCAGCCCGAGGGTTGTGTCCCTCACAAGGTGCCAGACGACGCTGTTCGCACGCTCGGGGACCACATCTTGAGTCGCCACACAGCCCCGGGCGCTTGGTTGTCGGCCATCCTAGGCGGCCGGCCATTCTCGGCGGCCCAAGCCCTTCCCAACACACCTGTTATTTATTTTTATTTATTTTTGCCATTGTACAGTCTGAAGCAGGAGTGATTTTGATCTCTAAGAATCTTATAACGTTTATGTCGCTGGGCCAAAATACCCAACACCTGCAACTTAAAGGAAAGGTTTACTCTGGCTCTTCAGTTTCTCATAAGAGGAGCGCCCAGGAGAGCAGCTGGCTTCTCGCTGGGGTGGGGGGGGGTGGGGGTGTAATATAAACCCTGCAGGGCCACGCCCCCAGATCAGGCCCAGCCTCCTTCCGGCAAATCCAATCCCCTCCGCACAGCTGTGCCTGTGCGCGCATGCGCTCTTGGGTTGCATCTCGACATCTCCTGTGACGCCTGGGGCCAGTGGAGTAAACACTTGTGGCTGTGGCTTCTCCTTGAGTGGATACAGCAGGACGCCTGGGAGGTGGAGGCCAGGGTTTGCGGCTGCTAAACATCTCCAGGGTGCCAGACGGTTCCTTCCCACAATCACCCGGCCTCAAACACTGAGAAAGTCTGTGTGTGATTATTGCTTCCCGACACCCTGCAGGCCTCCTGGACGTATCAGCTTCAGGTCACACAGGTCCACAGTCCATGAAGTGAAGACAGAGAAAGAGAAACAACTATGACCACGCCTTGTTTTGCACCTCATTGAACGTGAAACATCTAAACTTCAAAACCATCGAGTGCTTGGAAACATCACCTACAGACTTGATAACTTGTCTTCAAATTTCCAATTTCTCCTTAGGTCCCGTGGTAGAATGGAGGGATTTGTTGAAACTACGCCTTTGAACGCTGGGCCCCTGTATTTCTTTGATCAGGTAACCACATTGCTCTATTCACCAGGTTATACTTTTTAAAAGATAATTCATTTTTGCCCGGAATAATGACTCATGCCTGTAATCCCAGTACTCAGGAGGCTGAGGCAGCACGATCACCATGAGTTTTAGAGCAGCCTGGGCTACATAGTGAACTACATAATGAGACTCTGTCTCAAAAACAAAAACAAAAGAAAAACAAATCATTTTTGAGCAGCCGTTCCCCGCTACATCTTTTCTTTTTTCTTTTTGGTACCAGGGATGGAACTCGGGACCTCCCACTTGCCAAGCAGGTGCTAGGCTGACGAGCTAAATCCCCGGTCCCGCACAACACCTTAATCACAAATTTGTCTTTCATTTTAGTTAAAACCTGAAAGGAAAAAAATGGAGAAAGGAAATGTGTGAAGACCAGTTTTCCCACCTGTTGGCAAAGTATGGGTTATGGAACTACTTTTCAATTTTTAGTATTAATTTATATCTGTAAAGGTTTGTACAACGCTCAAGACCAATTCCTCCCCCAGTCCTCATGCTCCAAAGAACTACATCACAGAATTGCCATTTAAATCTGCCCTTGAGCCGGGGACTTGGCTCAGTGATTCTGCCTCCTGCCCTGCAAGGGCAAGGACCCAAGTTTGATCGCCGCTACCAAAAAATAACAATAATAATAAATCTGCCCTTGAAAGCTGGGCTTGGTGGTACATGCTTGTAATCCCAGCACTTGGGAGGCTGAGGCAGGAGGATCACCATAAACTCAAGGCCAGCCTGGAATACATAGCAAGACCCTGTCTAAAAAGTCAATCAAGTAAAAACTATCAAATCTGACAGTGAGTCAGTCAGAGAGCTCTATTCAATCAGGTCAGTGGCTGATTTAATTATATTAGTCCCGTTAGCTGCTGTGACCCTCTCATCCCTTTCCTGACTCGTCTGTTGTATTTTTGTCACTTTCTGGCACTCTAAAGAACATTCTTGTTTACCCTCTTTCCACGATGGTGTCAGGTCTACAGTGACAGGATTTAAAATTTTTCTATTTGTATTGGTACATGTGTGCAGTACGTAACGACAGCCTTGACGCAGGGAGTTAGTGCGTAGTAACACACCTCATGCCTTTTACTTCCTCTCCTCCATTCCCCTCCCTCCACCTCATGGTCTTCCCATTTCCAACAGGTCTATCTCCGCTTCCTGTTTCTTATTATCTGCCTCTTTTGCTCTTTAGTTATACTTTGGGTTTCTCATATAAGAGAGAGATCATGTGATATTTAAGCGTGTGTCTGATTTATTTCACGTAATATCACAGTCTCCAGATGTATCCTTTTTCTTACAAATGACTCGTCTATTTTTTTTTTTTCAGGGTCTCACTATGTAGTTGACACTGACCTGGAACTCATTGTGCAGCCCAGGCTGGTCTCAACTCACAGTGATCCTCCTGCCTCAGCCTCCCGAATGCTGGGATTACAGATGTCAGCCACCACTCCCAGCTCAAGTCTATTCTTTATGCAGAGCAGTTACTCCACTGTGTATAAAAACTACATTTTCTTTGTCCATCTATCTATTCATGGCCATGTACGCTGCTTTTGAGATTTAGCTCTTATGAATTGTGCTGCTATAAACACGGGTGTGCATGAATCACTATGATATGATGTCTTTAACAAGGACAGGATTTTTTACATGCTTGATCACTTACTTCTCTATCCCAGGCTTCAAAACAGAATGTGGTGTGAACCAGGGATTTAGCTCAGCGCTGCCGCCGCCTGCCTTGCAAGTACAAGGTCCCAAGTTCAATCCCTGGTATCCGCCCCCAAAAAGAGAATATGGTGTATACAACATGCCTAATAAAGATTTGTGATTAACAGCCACAGGATGTGTCAAGCTCACAAAAATGAATGGAACTATACCATTCAATTTAGGTCTTTATTTTTATCTTATTTTAGTACATGGCAAGAGAATTGCACTATGATTTCATAATACACATGGGGTAATTTCAATTCTTTTGCATTTACTAAAGCATGCTTTATGGGCTAGTGTGGTCTGCTCTGGAGAAAGCCCCATGTGCTGCTGAGAAGACCTTTGTTGTATGGAATTTTCTGTAGATATCTATTAAGTCCATCTCCTTGAAGGTTTGGTTCAACTCTGACATTCCTTTGTCATTTTTTGTCTAGTTGATCTGTGTATTTGCGACAGTGGGCTATTAAGAACATCCTCAATAAGTGTGATGATATTTATCTGATCTTTTATATCCAGTAGTGTTTTTCTCGTGATGTTGATTGTGCTGGTGTTTGGTGCATGTATATTTATTATTGTTATCTCTCCCAGTTGAATTGTTACCTTGACCAGTATGTAGTGACCTTCTTTGCCGCTATTGGTCAGTTTTGGCTTGAAGTCCACGTTGTCTTAAATTAACACAGCTATTCCTGCTTTCATTCAGGTTCTCATTGCATGGACTATTGTTTTCCGTCCTTTGATTTTAGACTGTGATTTTCTTTTTGGATTAAATCTGCTTATTATATGCAGCTTTTAACCGTTACACTGCTGCCAGCAGAAATGATCATGCTGAGACCTGGAGGAGCTGCTGACAAGAGGGAGAGATACAAACCAAATCCATTTTCCTTGTGACTAAGTCAAATGCTACCTCTAAACCCAACATCAGCAGCAGTGGCTGGGATTTTTTTCTTTTTGTCTCTAGTTGGCAATGTGCACATAGGAACCACCATCCTAGCCCCAGTAGAGTACCCAAAATAAATTATTTTAAGGAGCTGAGATTATAGCTAATTGTGAACACCTTGGATTTAATCACTGGTACTACCCTAAATACACACACACGCACACGTGCACACCCCTATATACATATATATTGTGGCTGAAAATTCCAATGTCTGAAATACCTAGTCCTTTTGTGGGTCTATTTCTGTTGTCTGCTTTAGAATTTTAGTATAATAGTAACATCTGATACGAGTGTATAAAACAAGCAAAGAGAGTATAGAATGTGTTTTTAGACTCCCATAGAAATTCAGGGGTTGGGGTTATAGCTCAGTGATACAGCATT
>NW_022900927.1:56470416-56478079 GCF_012274545.1 Fukomys damarensis | reverse complement strand
TTGCCTAGCATGCTCAAGGCTCTGGATTATTTTGTTGTAGCTATTCGTTTGTTTTAATTTTTGTTGTTTTGCTTTGTTTTGGTACCAGGAGTCGAATTTAGGACCTTGTGCTTTTGAGGCAGGTGCAGCACCACTGAGGTAAATCCCTAGCCTTGTTTGTTTTAGTTTTTTGAGACAAGGTCCCACTATGTAGTTGCGGCTGGCCTTGAACTCACAGTGATCCTCCTGGCTCAGCCCCCCCCCACCCTTCAGTGCTGGGATTACAGGTTTGTACCACCCACTGTCCAGCTCTTATTGGTCACATTTAGAAATGGATTTCTAGAGCCAAGCACATGCCTGGAATCTCAGCTCTTGAGAGGCCAAGGCAAGAGGATCTCCAGGAGTTCAAGGCCAGCCTGAACCACATAGGGAGACCCTGACTCAAAAAACCAAGGCAAAACAAGGTTTACGAATGTAAAATATCTCCAAAGATTTAGCTCAGTGGCGACACACCTGCCTCCCAAGTGCAAGGTCCTGAGTTTGATCCCAGGTATTAAAAAAAGAATGTGAAATATCGTCAATGCTCACATGCGATGTTTTCAGTTATAACAAGGAAAATCCAGAAGGACTGAAGCAAGCCAAAGTGAACACGGCAGCTTCCTGTGAGAAATACGAATTCTGCTTGGCCGGCCTCTCGGAGCCCCCCAGTCTGCTCAGGCTCCCGTCCAGCCTCAAGCCCTCCAAACTCCACGTGCAGAACTGCCTGTTTGAAGAGTACAAACGCATCGCCCCTGAAACCCTGGGTGAACTTGAGGAGATGCTGCAGAGTTATGCAGGGCACCACACCCCGTTCCCCATGGGCCTCATCAACCTGGTGAACTACAGCTGGCAGGAACTCACGGACAGTGCCCCGAAGCCCTGCCCACCCAGGGCGCCAGACCCAGCCAGGCAAGGGCAGCCTGCGGTTAAAGCAAAACAAGACGTTTCAGCAAGTAAATTTGTGAAAAAATTATGTAAGTAGAAGTTACTGGTTAGATTTATACATAATGCTTTGGGATAAAGGAATAAAAACAGCAAGGAAGTGGGCCAGGGATGTAGCTCAGTGACACCGAACCTGCCTGGCAAATAAGGTCCTGAGTTCGATTCCTGTACTGGGGAAAAACCCAAAAGTAGCAAGGACGTTAGATACTGATAGAGCTCTGTGTTGGTGTTATTGTTTGTATATTAATTACTCCAAGAAGTAATCAATGTATAGAGTGGACCCTCAAGTTACAACTGGCCTGACGTGAACGACTTGGATTACGACTGGAATTTCAGTTTTAACATATGACCAAAGTTTTGAGTTACAACCCGAATGCCAGCCACTTGTGCTTCCAGATGGTCTCAGATAGAGACTTAACCCTTAAAGAGTCCTGGAAGGAACTTGCCAGCATCCTGTCCTGTGTGGGGTTCACTGAGGAGTCCTGGGGTGGGCCAGTGTCTCTCTGAGGACCCTGAGATCTGCCTGTGAGCAGGAGAGAGACTTTGAAGGCATTTGACTACTTTGCATTACAACAAGCCCTCCGGAACGAACTGAGTTCATAAGTCGCTGTTCCATTGTAGCAGGAGAAGGATGCAGTGTTTCCGATTAAATAAAGCATATATTGACCTGTATTAAACTTCATATGATGCGAAGCTTCTGCCACCAGGTGTGTCCCTGAGGTCATCTTGCAACGGTGAGGTCCGGCAGAAATAGAATAAATAGGGCCAGGGATTTGGCTCAGTGGCGCTGCCACCTGCCTCGCAAGCCCAGGGTCCCAGTTCCATCCCTGGATCCAAAAAACAGGAGCAGCATGATGGCCGCACGGTTTCTTTCCAACGTGGGGCTGAGCTGAGGCTGGGTCTTGCCCCATGGACTCCTTTGGTAGCCCAGACTGGGCTTTGACTCGCTCAGTCCTTCTGCGATAGCCAGTTTGTGCTAAGCAGCACCAGGCTTCTGGCCGTTACCCAGCTGCTGCGGAGGGAAGGAAAGTGAACCGTGATTCCTCGTCCCTAGCTCTCAGGACAGAAGTGTAAATGAACACCATTTAATAAATCAAGGGATTTTGCAGCAGCGTTTTCAGTTCAAACAGCTGAGTTAGTGCCAGTGCAGTGACGGAAATATTTTCAGGGTCGTTATTGGTGTTTATGAAATCTTTGCCATGTCATTTAAGAGTATTAAACACAGCCTGGTGTGGCGGCGCACACCTGTAATCCCAGCACTCAGGAGGCTGAGGCAGGAGGATCGCCTCGAGTTGGAGGCCAGCCTGGACTACATAGCAAGACCCTGTCTCAAAAACAACAACAATAAAAATGAAACCCGACCCTTTACTTTTCTGTGCACAATGCACTAGTGAACCCTCCGTCTCCTCCCTCCCCACTTCTCCTTCTTATATCCTAGCCCTTGCCAGCCACGACCACGGAGTCCACCCAGAGAACAGCTCCCCTGATGTCATCCACTTCTCGCTGTCATCCAAGGCCTGTCTAGAAAATGGTAAGGCACTTCACCTCCCCAAACAGGCTCAGTTCTGACGACCAGCGGAGTGAGTGGCAGTTGCTTCGGGGTCCCTGAGTTCGGGGTTTGAACACGGCTTCAAACATGCTAGGTTACAGCTGCAGACCCCCGTTCCATTTTGGGAGACAGAGTCTTGCTGAATTGCCCAGGCTGGCCTTGAACTTGAATCCTCCTGCCTCAGCCTCCCAAACAGCTGAGATTCTATTTGTGCACGACCACACCTGGCAGGAACTTGTGGAATATTCTTGATTTAGAGAATATACTTCATGCCGAGTGTGCCCTACCCACCTCCCCACCCTCTGTGTACACCTCGGGACGCTGCATGGAGGGGTGAGAGTTTGGGACTGGCTTCTGGGGCGGGCCAGGAAATAGACTGCAGTGCTCATGCTAAGGAAGAGCCCCGGAGGTGCAGGAAACAGCGAGCAGCGGTGAGGGGCGCGTACGAGGCCACTTGAAGGCGTCCAGGATTTCAGTAAGTGGCCCAGAAACGGGATGTCCTCGACTTCCCAGCCCGGGGAGGGGCGTCTGTGCGGGGAGACGGGGTGACGGTCAGGCCCCAGAGGCGCCTGAGGGGGAGAAGACGGAGCACATTGTGTCACGAAGTGAAAGAACGCGCTTGTGGGTGAAAGGAGAAAGCCAGGAGAGCACTTACAGAAAACAATTAAAAAGAGGAATACCTCCTGTGAGCAGGAGGAGCTTCCAAATGGAGGTCCAAGCTGTTTTTGTTATTTTTTGGGGGATACTGGGGATCAAACTCGGGTCCTTGGGCTTGTGAGGCAGGTGGCTGAACCACTGAGCTAAATCCCTGGCCCTTTTTATTGTTTTGTTTGTTTGTTTGGTTGGTTTTGGGTTTTTCTGAGACACGGTCTCCCTCTGTGGTTCAGGCTGGCCTTGAACTGTGTAGCCCAGACTGGTCTCAAAACTTGCCGTGATCCTCCTGCCTCAGCCTCCTACATGCTGGGATGATGGGTGTGTCTCCACTCCTGGCCAAACTGTTTTCTTTGACCTGCTCTTACCTGAATAAGCACAGCACAAGGAAAAGATCAGTTCAAAGAAAGCGAGTTCAAAGGAAACTGGTTGTTTTCCATATCTGATTTCATTTGTGTTTTCACTGGTAGGAGGAACTGAGCTAACTTAGTACCTTCTGCATGAGAACTTTCTCTTAGGAGGAAAGGCCCTCGGGTCTGCATTCTTAGCCTAAGCTTTTATCTCTTTTTCTTGGTCTCCTTTTCCAAGTCTAAGCTTAACTAGCCACTTGAATTAGCTGTTAACTCCGAGTGTGCTATTTCCTCCTATCTGACTCTATCTTAGGCAGTCCTGACTGCTTCCTTTAAGAGAAATAACTGAGCTATTACTGTAAGACTCCTTTGGTGGTAAGTGACAAGAGCTCGACTCATACTAGCTCAAGCAATGAGATAACTATTTGTTCCTGTCCTGGAGGCCAAGTACAGAAGCAGAGGCCCAGGCGGCCGTTCTGGATTAAGCTGTGTCCACACCACCCTAGGTGCCCGTAGCCCCTGCTTTGGTGGCGAGAGCGACTCGCTTCCCCCAACGTTGTGTATCCAGCCCGGTGCAGACTCTGGTTAGCTCTGTCGCCTGGGGCTCGGCCGTGGTCTGGGGACGGGAGGGGAGCTTCCTTTTGGCCTTCACCGTGTGTTTTCCTTCAAGGCTGGGTCTTCCCGTGCTCATACTCGCCATGGGAAATCCTGGAGTGGAGGTTGGCGCTCAGAGCCGCCGTGCTGAGGCTGCAGGAAGCCCTGGCGCGCAGGTAAGGGCCGCACCCCTCTTCCTGGTCCAAACCCGGCTGGGGGACAGGAAGAGACCGGAGGGAAAGGCCCAGGAGAGTCACCAACCAGCTGCAGGTGATCAGAGCAGGGGGCAGAGAGGAGGGCAGAAAGGCAGGGAGCGGAGACAGAGCACCGTCCAAGGAAAGCCAGCCTGGGTGCCTATGATCCCAGCACTTGGGAGGCTGAGGCAGGAGAATGGTAAGCTTGACTCAGCCTGGGAAGCTCAGGGAGACCCTGTCTCAAAAAATAAATAAGTAAAAGGGCTGGAGACATCGCTCAGTTTAAAGGTCCTGGGTTCAATTCCTAGTACCAAAACCAAACCAAGTCCAAAGCAGGGAACAGGAGGTACAGGGTGTCGACGTCCAGACAAAGCCGGATTGGGAACGGTAGCACCTGGAGAGCTCACCACAGCACGCTGGGACTGCAGTGCCCCGGGACGGCCACAGCCTGTCTGCCTGGTCCCGGCCTGGATGCGGGGATGGACCCTGGCCACGGCCACTGCTGGATCCCGCACAGCCTCGCTTCCCTTTTTCTTGACTCACACGGAGCCTAGAGTCACTGCCAAAGGGTCTCACTTTTTATTTCAGGCTGGCCTCCAACTCACAGCAGCCCTCCTGCCTCAGCCTCCTGAGTACCAGCATTAACATGCCCAGCTTCTCCTGCCCCTTTTCATGAGAACATTGGGCCCACCCAAAGATAACCCGTATGACTCCACCTGTCTTCAAGTCCTCTGCCTCAGGGACACGGCCGCTACATGCCAGGCTGTCAGGCTGTCACCCCCAGAGTGCAGCACAGTTGCCTGTCTGACCCTGGCCTAGATTCACCCAGCCTTGACCCTCAGCCTGGCCGCAGAGCCCCTGTGAAGTCACCCAGGGCCTGGCCCCAAGCTCCTCCTGCTGCTCACACACCGGCTGTCCCCCAGGTCCAGCCTCTCCCAGGGGCTTGGAGGGACAGCGCTGACCGTTCCCAGGGCCACTGCACAGTCGAGTCCACAGCCCAAGCACAGGCCACCTTCCCTGTGCCCTCTTCTAAGGACACTGTCCTTGGGTTTGGTGTCCACCCGAAACCCAGGGAAAATTCAACTTGAGAGTCTTAGCTGATTCCACCCACGCAGACCTTTCTTTCTTTCTTTCTTTCTTTCTTTCTTTCTTTCTTTCTTTCTTTCTTTCTTTCTTTCTTTCTTTCTTTCTTTCTTTCTTTCTTTCTTTCCTTCCTTCCTTCCTTCCTTCCTTCCTTCCTTCCTTCCTTCCTTCTTTCTTTCTTTCTTTCCTTTCTTTCTTTTTTGAGACAGGGTCTCACTATGTAGTTGAGACTGACCTAGAACTCACTATGTAGTCCAGGCTGGTCTCGAACTCACAGCAATCCTCCTGCCTCAGCCTCCTGAGTGCTGGGATTACAAGCGTGTGTCACCATACCTGGCTTTGGATCCTGCTTTCAAATAAGGTCACCCGCTTGGGTTCAGGGGACACAAATTTGGGAGGGTCATTGTTCATCATCATAGTTTATTTTGGTTTTGTGTTGTTTTTATTGTTGTTTTTGGAGACCAGGTCTTGCTATGTAGCCTAAGCTGGCCTCAAACTCAAAACTGGCGATCCTCCTGCCTCAGCCTCCAGAGTACTGGGATCACAGCTTGTCCTTTGGGCAGCCTCTCAGGGATCTGGGGTGCTGTGGCTTCATCCCCGGCAGCCTGGCTTCTCCGGCTCCGGGTGTGGGGGTGGACAGGGTGTCAGGAGAGCAGAGGCAGCTCCGCTGGGCTCCTGTTCTCAGCCGGTTTCTCTGCTCCCTCCCGGGATGCCCTTGGGTGAGTCACCTGGCCCTGGCATCAGCAGTCTGCAGGGAAGAAAGCGAAGACTGGCCTGGCGCTGCCCTCCGCAGTGCCCCACCCAGCAGCCGGCTTTGATGTGGAGGTGAAAGGAGGTGACACAGCTGGAATTGGGTCCCAGGCTGCCAGGGCGCCCACTTCTCCCAGCCCTGGGGCAACCGTGTGGAAAGACAGCTTGGCTTGTTTGCGTCTTTTGTTTTTTTTAAGACAGAGTCTCCTTTTGTAGTCCAGGCTGGCCTTGAGCTCACTGTGTAGGCCAGGCTGGCCTCGGACTCAGTGACCCTCCTGCCTCAGCCTCTGGAATACTGGATTACAGGTATGCGCCACCACACCCACCTTCCAGTTCAGTTTTGATCAATCACATGCCATGGACTTTAAGAGGAATAAATAGGACCCAGGCATGGGGCGCACGCCTATACTCCCAGCACTCAGGAGGCTGAGGCAGGAGGATTGCTGTGAGTTCAAGGCCAGCCTGAACTACATGGTGAGACCCTGACTCTAAAAAAAAAAAAATTACCATCTTTTATTTATTTTTTTATTTTAAGAGTTTAGCTAATGTCCCAGGCTGGGCTTGAATTTCTGATCCTCCTGCCTCAGCCTCTCAGAGTGTTGGGATTACAGGCATGTGCACAACATCCAAGTAATAATTATCCTAAGACTGAAAATTTCCGGAGTGCAGAGAGTGCCTTTCTGTGTATCCAGATGTGCACGAATGGTGTCTTATATCTAATTATGATTCAATATGTATGTTTCTGTTTTTTCAATGGAATCCATTTTCTCAATGCAATTTAACAAAGTTTAAAAAAATATTTTTTGCTTGTTTTTTGAGATAGGGTCTCACTGTGTAGCCCAGGCTGGCCTGGAATGCGCAGGGATCCTCCTGCCTCAGCCTCCTGAGTGCTGGGACTACAGGTGTGCACCCCCACAGACTACACTTCTGTCTCACAGGCAGATCCTGTCAGTGGTGTTTAACCAGGATGGAGGCGTGGTGATCAGCAGGAGTGGACAGGTCATCAGGGAGTGGACATGGCCCACGAAGGGGTTACTGAGGACCCCATGGAAATTGGGGTTTGTGCTTACCTTGCCGTCCCAGATCTCTCCTCCTGTCTCGGGGGTCATTTGCTTTGTGTTCCCAAAATGCTTCTTGAATTCCATGGTTTTTTTCGTTCTGGGGATTGAATCCTGGACCTTGTGCTTGTGAGGCAGGTGGCAGAACCACTGAGCTACATCCCCGGCCCCTCCTTGAGTTCCTAAAATATGCAAAATATCATTTACTTTGGGTTTATGGGGGAAGAGGGTGGGGGGACCCAATGACCCGGTTTGGCCATCTACACCTGCCGGCCGATTGAGACTTCCTAGGTTGGGCCTTCGTTTCCCTGGGCACACTAAATGTGGTTCTGTCTTAATGGATTCATTTTTGCTAAACAACAGCACTTTAAAAATAATTATTAGAAAAGCATTTTGCGAGCTGTTTGGAGGCTAAAGCAGGAGGACTGCCAGGAGTTTGAGACCAGCTTGAGCTACAGAGCAAGACTGTCTTAA
>NW_022900927.1:56463263-56470292 GCF_012274545.1 Fukomys damarensis | reverse complement strand
TATGCTATAATATTATAGATATATATATGTGCCCATCATAAACATATACTTTGTTACTGTTTCTTTTTTGAGACAGGGTCATGCTCTGTAGTTCAGGCTGCCCTCAAACTTGGCCGTAACCCTCCCGCCTCAGCCTCCCCAGTGCTGGGATTTAGGTGTGCCCCACCACTCCCCTAAAGATGGTAGTTTTTACTTTTTATTTATTTATTTATTTGATACTGGGGATCGAACTCGTGTCCTTGCGTTTGCGAAGCCAAATGGAGCCAAATCCCTAGCCCAAGATGGTAGTTTTTAAATTGGCTCTGGAAGGCTAGGAAAGCAGAGGCAGCGAGCCTGTCCCGAGTGAGTCCATGTGCAAAGTTCTGGACGCTCAGGAGGTGGCTTTCCTCACCCTTTGCCTAAAAATAGTCAGGATCAGCAATAAAACCAATTATTCTGTGTCCTGAGCTCAACTGTAGCCTTCTGAAGGTAAGGAGTAATTCACTCTTAAAAGAGCAGCTGGCTTAAATCCGATCCTCTGTCTACAGGGAGCTTTGTAAATACGCTTTATAAATCTGCAGTTTTCTCAGGTTTTAAAAGTCATTTGTTTAGCTGGCATGGTGATGCTGTGATCCCAGCACTTGGGAGGCTGAGGCAGGAGGATGTGTGAGGAACCTGGGGAACTGAGCGAGAGAGCCTGGCCCAAAGGTGCGAGCTCAGTAGTCCCTGGTGCTGCAGAACAGCTTCTGGCCACAGTGACGGAAGCCACTCAACCCTCAGTCACCGGGGCGTCACGAGGATGAGGACTCTGCACAAACACCCTCCTCGGTGTCCCAGGTGAACAGGTTCATCACAGTGAGGATTTCGGGGCACTTTGCCATCACCTTGGCCTACAGATGCCATCGCCAGAGCCTGAAGCTGTCGCTGGCACCTAAGAGACGCAAGCCTACGGCCCCATACCCGCCTGGCGAGGTAGGTGTGGGTCTCTTCTCTCTCTCGCCGCGGCCTGGTCTGGAGCAGGAGCGAGGCTGGCCAATTTTAGAGCCTTGACTTTTGAGTATTTGTATTTTTTTGTTTTTATTTTTTCCAGTACTGGGGATCAAACTCAGGACCTTGTGCTTGCAAGGCAGGTGCGGTGCCACTAGCTAAATCCCCAGCCCTGTATTTTTTATTATTGATTGATGGATTTGGTTTTTTGAGACAGGGTCTCGCTATGTGGTTTAGGCTGGCCTTGAACTCACAGTGATCCTCCTGCCTCAGCCTCCAAGTGACAGGAGTGCGCCACCATGCCTGGCTACAGCCTAAGGTCTTAGTATCACCTAGCAATTTCTGCGGTAGGGTACTGAAATCTTGCCTACTGAAGAAAAGAATTCTACGAGGGCTGTTTTTAGTCCTCACCTATGAAATCACTGAAAAGAGTGGCAGTCAGGGCAGGTGACATGCGGAGCATTTTCCTTAGGGCCCCGATTCCAAAGCTTTGGAGAATTGATTTCCTCTGGGTTCTAACTGGCTGAATTGTTTGCATTTTTTAATGATCTCTTAAAATATCATAGAGCACATAGATTGTTTTTTAAGTCAGGTGAAATTAAAGCAAAGTAAAGTTACTTTTTCTCAAGGCATAATTATTACTCAGAAAATAGCAGAGATGTCAGAACATTATTTAGACTGCC
Organism: Fukomys damarensis; assembly: GCF_012274545.1. NCBI lineage: Eukaryota > Metazoa > Chordata > Mammalia > Rodentia > Bathyergidae > Fukomys > Fukomys damarensis. The sequence goes on along the minus strand of NW_022900927.1, from coordinate 56,468,643 downwards.
CAGAATAACTTCCCTACACAATCATTTCACACTTGCACTGAACATCAGGTGAGGAATGTTAGGCTAAAACCTTGGGCGTATCAAGAGATTTGACTCTAATACTGGGGTGTGGGGGCGCACACCTATAATCCCAGTGCTCGGGAGGCTGAGGCAGGAGGATCGCTGCCTCTAGTTTGAGTCGGGCTGGGCTACAGAGTTCAAAGCCAGACTGAACTGAACTACATAATGAGACCCTGTCTCAAAAAAGCAAAACAGGGCGGGGAGGGGGAGAGGAGACACTAACCCATCAGTATCTCTTCCATATAGATAAATGATGAGCTAGACGGGTTGATTTTGATTCAACTTTAAAAACCTGGAGAGAATTTGTGTGAATGCTCCTACAGACGTGACCGCACAGAACAGATTTTTTTTTTTTTTTTGGTACTGAGGCTCAAACTCGGGTCCTTGTGCTTGAGTCAGGGGGCAGAAACACTGAACCAAACCCCGCTCCTAAGTGTTACTATTCGGCCTTGCTGCCCTGGTTAGGAAGTGTCGTTTTTCCGCTACTTGCCTGGCATGGTCAGCACCTTGCCTTCTCGCCCTGCCCGGGTGTTCGCGGCCTGACTTCAGAACTGGCTCCTCTCTCCTGGCGGCTCCCTGCTGCCAAGCCCGCGCCCGGGGCAGCCAGAGAATCGCTGGGCAACTGTGAGAAACACTGCCGAGATGTAAGCACCTTCGGAGAGGTTCGCGGACTCAGAGGTGCACACGGCGTGGGTGATGTTAGAGCAAACAGACGAATGCTTGTTGGGCAGTGGTGCGTGCTTGGGATCCTACCAGCACTTGGGAGGCTGAGGCAGGAGGATCACTGTGAGTTCAAGACCAGCCTGAAAAAAGAAAAGAATACTTAACCGTTAAGATTTCGGTTCTGAAGGTTTGAGTCCTATAATTAATATTCATTACTGTCCTCACATCCCTGCATCCCAGTGACTTTTAGTGATACTCTGCCAATGTCCACAAAAAGCCCTCTGTTTTTGTTTTTTAAGCCAGTGATCGAACTCAGGGCCTCAAGCTTGCCAGGCAGGGGCTGTGCAGCTGAGCTACATAGCCAGCCCCCAAGAAGCATTTTTTTTTTTTTTTTTTTTTTTTTTTTTTTTTTTTTTTTTTTTTTTTTTTTTTTTGGCACTGGGGGTTGAACTTGGGACCTTGTGCTTAGGAGGCAGGTGGTGGCACCGCTGAGCTAAATCCCTGGCCCACCCAGAAGCCTTCTTGCTATTTTAGGTTGATATGTTCACTTCATGCACTCACAAATTGTACCAAGTTATCATCTGACTCACTTTTTGTACCTTCTGAAAGTTTGTACCGGCTGCCTCCCGGGAAGTCTGTGTTCAAGGTTGTGTGAAGAAAACGAGTAACTTTGCAATCCTGTCAACTTAGTCTCCTTTCAGCTTTGAAACGTGGGTTCTTTTGTTTGATAGATGTTTCATAGTTTCTTTGTACACATTCCTGAAGGAGAATTTTTTCCTCCAAAGGAGAATGTTAAGGCGTGACATTTTCTAAGATTTTTGTTTGTTTGTTTATTTCCTGTCAGGACTCTAGTGAATACATATTACCTGAGCTCTCACAACCCCAAACGCTGATGGTCATCACTTTGGGGTGGTTTGTTTTTGGATTTTTTGAGACAGGGTCTTGCTACCCAAGTGCCGGGATCCCAGCCATGCACCACCACGCCAGGCTGGGTTTGTTACTTTAAAGCTTTGAACATAATTCATACATAGATGTGATATAGATAGGAAACTTTTTCCTGCCAAACAATCCCTGTCACCTGCTTTCTCTGTGCCCCGACAGGAAAGGCAAGCTGGGATTTCACACCTATGTATTTATTTTCTCAACACCAGACAGCTGTTTGCACAGACTTTTTCCTGAACGTTTTAGCTACTTTATTCCTAATATGTAGAAGCCATCCAAATGTCCATCAGCCAGGGAGTGGGTAGAGTATGAAACATCCCGTGCAGTGTCACTTATGAAGGAAAAGAAACAAGTGCCTGGGACAAAACCAGATGGATTTAAAACCTTCAAACTAAGCTGGGCGTGGGGGCACACGCACTCGGGAGGCTGAGGCAGGAGGATTGCTGTGAGTACGAGGCCAGCCTGGGCTACGCAGTGAGTTTAAGGCCAGCCTGACTATGTGGTGAGACCCTGCTCAAAAGAAACAAACAAACCAGCCACACCAAAGAAACAACACAAAGAAGTACACTTGCTTCACCAGGCGTGGGCACCTCCCCCTGCTCTCTGTGGCCTGTGCGCTTCTTCCCGGCTCCCGAGCACGCCAGGGTCACGCACACGACACCGGGGCTCAGCTGGAGCAGGGCTGTGCACGGCTGCCCAGAACTGTGTGACCCGGGGCGCCGTTTTCCACACACCGATTCTCTGTGCAGAGATGGCATCTCCCACCCGCTGGGGTGCTATATTGAGAAGTCTAATGTCACCGCGTACTTTTGGGAAAGTTTCTTCTAAATGGAAATGCAACATTATAAACATTAACGTTTCTGTTTATGTGCTTACATCTGTGCGCAGGCGTGTGTGTGTGTGTGTGTGTGTGTGTGTGTATGTGTGTTTGACTGGGAATTGAGCCCAGGGCCTTTGCACTGAGCTACAGTTCCAGCTCTGTTTTATCTTTTATTTTGAGAAAGGTGCACACGCTGTTGGGGGCCTGTTTAATGAACAGGAGAGCTTGGCATGGACAAAGGCACTGGGGTCTGCTCACCAGGAGTGTGCAGTCCCTGCTTGCATGTGTGTGCGTGTGTGCGTGTGTGACCCTGGGTAACCACACCCACACCTTCTTGTTCAAAGCCCGCAGGTCCGGTGGCCCCAGGGGGCACGGACATCAGCGGCCTGCAGGACTCGGTGACCGCTGTGGAGCTCAGCCGCCTGCAGAGCAGGGCCCAGCGCCTCCTCCTGGGCTGGCAGGACCCCTGCTGCCGCGCACTGGGTCAGCCCCGAAGTGCCCCGGGGCAGACTGGCCTGTGCCTCTCAGTTTGTAGACCAAAGCCCTCAAGCATGCACATTCTTTGCTTGTTGCTTTTCTTCCCGTGAAGTTCATGGGTCCGTTTAGGTGCACAGTACGGTTACATTCGCACTGGGATCTTACACCTCTGCATGATGCATCTTGGTTCTTGTTTCCCCACCCACCTGTCTCCCTTCGCTCCCTCATCCTCCCTGTTTACAAAGACTTTGTTTCCATTTTGTCCATATTTTTTCTTTTCCCTTATTTCCTTTTCCCTCCCCTTCCCACATTACCTTTAGCCATTTTCTTCCTGTTTCACACTCCCAGTTATACCATTTGAACCTTATTCACATTTTTAGTTTTTCACACCAGAGAAACTATTCAGTGTTTACTCAATTGTGTCCTATTTATTTCACTTACGAGTACGGCCATTTAGCGATAAATGTGCATCCATTTAGTTATCAGTGATTCTAGTTTCTCATTCTTTGTGGCTGAGCACTACTCCATTTTATAGAAAAACCACATCTTCTTTATCCAGTCTCCAGTTGAGGGCATTTGGGCTGTTTCCAAGTTTTAGGTAGTACGAACTGTGCCGCTATAAACACGGGTGCACATGTATTGCTGTGGTTTGATTCTTTTAATTCTTTTTTTTTTTTGGCTTTTTGAGACAGGGTCTCACTATGTAGTGAGACTGACCTGGAACTCACTGTGTAGCCCAGGCTGGTCTCGAACTCACAGTGATCCTTGATTCTTTTAATTCTTTTGGAAAGATACCCAGCAGAGGGATGGCTGGGTCAAGTGGAACCTCTAGTCCCAGCTCTTTGAGGTATCTCTATATTGATTTCCATAGTGGTTGCACCAGTCTGCACTCCCACCAACAATGGAGAAGGGTTCCTTTCTCCCCACAACCCCGCCAACATTTGTTATTGTGTGATTTCTTGATAGCAGCCATTCTTTGTGGGGTGAGGTGGAATCTCAGTGTTGTTTTCATCTGCATCTCTCGAATGACCAGTGATGTGGAACATTTTTTCATATATTTACTTGCTGCTTTTACTTCTTTGAGAAATGTCTGTTCATTTCAGATGCCCATTTTTGAATCAGGTCTCTATATTTGGGGGGCCTGATTTTTTTGAGGTCTTTATATATTCTAGATAGTAGTCCTTTGTGTGAGGAGCAGCTGGTAAAAATTTTTTCCCACTGGTTTTAGTTTTTTGAGACAGAGTCCCACTATGCAGTTCAGGCTGGCCCTGAATTTACAGCGATCCTCCTGCCTCAGCCTCCCGAGTCCTGGGATCACAGGTGTGCACCTTCTCGCCTGGCTACAAGCACATCATTTTTTTAAAAAACATCTAGCCTGTGACAAGCACCAGTAAGAACGGGCTTTATGGTTTAGTTTTCTAAGGCATTGGTCTCGAGATGGCTGGGGGATTTGCTGCCCCGCTCAGGGATAGTGACACGGGCCTCATCTGCAGGCGTCCAACACAGATGTGAGTTTCCCCCGAGTAGTTTTGACCAGGATTTGTGAATCCTTCACTGCGCAGGCAGGAGGACCCCTGTTTCCCCTCGAGGGTGCTAGTTTGGCAGTGCTTGGCTCAGTAGCTGGCATGTGGTAAGCGCAGTGAGGCCATGGATGGATTTTCGGGGAGCCTGGAAGTTTCCTGGATTGTTACAGAATCGCTCCGGGTCCTCCAAGGAGCCAAGAGGTGCAGGGAAAATAAAAACCCAGCAGAAAGGAGCGCCCATGCCCAGCCTTGGGATGGTGCACGTTTGTATGCCTAGTGGTTCCGTCCTGGGCCCGGTGCTGCACTTTGGGCACCTTAGGCCTTTGGATTTTCCCTGCTCCACCCTCCTCCGTCCCTAGATGCCCTTCCTGTCTGCAGAAGGTCTGGTCTGCCTCCCCGCTTTCTGTCATCCTTTATTTTGCTCTTTCGCTTGTTTATAATTTGAGTTTCTCATAGAAGAGAACCCATGTGATATTTAAGCTTGTGTATCTGATTTCCTTCACTTTATGGTCTCAGGGTGCCTCCATTTTCCTGCAGATGACTCATTTGTCCTTCTTTATGGCAGTGTAGTACTCCACTATGTGTAAATACCACATTTCCTTTATCCATTCACCTGTTGATAGACGTTATAGGTGGCTTCCAAGATTTTGTGGGTGTGCATGGACCTGTGCAATCTGATGTCTTTAACTCTTTCAGGAAGATACTTAGAAGGGGCATAGCCGGGTCCAGGGCAGTTTCTGGTTTTAGGGTTAGGGCTCCCCACGCCAATTTCCCGGGCTGGTTCAGCAGGTCCGGAAGGCGTGCTCAGTGCCATCTGCCGTCACCTTGCAGGTTTGGACCTGCTGCCCGAGTGCAACGCGCCCCTGCCCCCCGTCAGAGCGGCCAGGACGCGCTT
>NW_022900927.1:56459671-56463222 GCF_012274545.1 Fukomys damarensis | reverse complement strand
GGGCAGACACGGGGCTCTCGAGGGTCTGCCACGCTGGGGCTCCGTCCGTGCACCGAGGGCCCCGAAGCCACCACCCACACCGCTGCCGCTGCCACATCAGCCCTGGAGGACGCAGGCCCGGCCGCGGGGTCCCAGGTAAGGCCTCTCAGGTCTTGGGACGAACGGCCACTGGTGAGCCCTTGGTGCCGAGCCTTTCCTGGTCCCCAAGGACTGCAGCGCCCAGACTCAGGCCTTGGCTTTCTGCTTCCTGCCTAGCAACGCGATTGGAGTCAAGCAGGAAGCAAGGCTTGGTTTGGGTTGTTTTGCTTGTTGTTGTTTTATTCTGTTTTGTTGCTGTTGTTGTTTTTCCCGGACACAGAGTCTTGCTCTGTAGCCCAGACTAGCCCGGAACTCATGGAGATCCTCCTGCCTCAGCCTCTCCAGTGCTGGGTTTACAGGCAAGTCCCTCCATCTATTGGGGACCACACTTTTAAAATTTAGGCCTGTACTGAAAATGCGACCCCTGAGGTCGGGAACAGCAAGTGAAGGTCCCAAGGTTTCTCCTTTCCCTGCAATCCTGAGGGCAGTGCCCACATCTGGGCATCTCTGGGAAGGGATGGGCTGCACACTGGGCTGCCGCCGCCAGGGGGAGACAGGCCTCGCGCACCTCCATCCCGGAAGAAGGAAGGGGTCCCGCTGGATCCTGGGCTGCAGCCAATCAGCGTGAGCCTGGCTCTCCCGACCTAGCGATGAATCAGGCTTAAGTTAAAACCAGCCCCCAGCTGACACAGTGGCGCACACCTGTCATCCCAACACCCTGGGAGGCTGAGGCAGGAGGATCGCACGTTTGAGCTCAGCTAGGGAAGTTAGTCAGATACTGTCTCAAAATAAAATATTTTTTTGTAAAGGGCTGGGGATGCAGCTCCTTGGGAATCCTTTTGTTCAGTCCTCAGGACAGCAAAACAAACAACAAAAACAACAACAACAAAATCCAGCTGTCGGTGGAAACTCAGCTGACCGTCAGAAGGTCTCTGTTCTCCCTGGAGGGGCTGGAGCACATCCCAGGGCCGCCTGACAGGAAGCGGTGCCCAGAAGCCGCAGTCACCAGGCCGCATCTCTGCAGCCATCCGGGCCGACCCACCCAGAAGCACGCACAAAACCCCCATGAAACAAATCCCTCACCTCAGCAATGGCAGAAGCAGGGAAGCATCGAAAAGCGGTTCTAAAATGATCAAAATTAGGAAGTCAGAACACAAGCATTTCACACTTCCCTGTAAAATGATTTTTAAAATTTATTTATCCTTTGGTTTTTTGAGACAGGTCTCATATGTAACCCAGGCTGGCCTCCAACTCAGGGATCCTCCTGCCTCAGCCTCCTTAGTGCTAGGACCACAGACGTGCGCCCCTACACCTGGCCCCATGATGCACTTTTGAGGTTAAAAATGTGCACACGGATGGGGCATAGCTCAGGGTAGAGCACGCACCTAACACGCGTGAGGTCCTGGGTTTGAGCCCACAGCATTGCAAGAGAAGCAACCACAAAAAAATGATCAATGCAGACCTGAAAATGCACATTTATTGAATAAACTCGGGACAGGCAGTCCAAACACACTAAACATGCATCCACCTAGATTTTACAATCCATGATTTTCAGAGTTTAGCCACCGTTTTCACACGCAGGGCTCCACTCATGGGAAACAGCGAGAGCCCTGAGATTCTGCAAGCCACAAACAAACAGGAGGATCTCGCTTGCTCTCCTGAGCCAGGGTGACCGCCTTCTGGCTCCAGTGTCCTCTCCCAGCACCAGCAAGCTGTCCCTTCTTTGTAATAACCCCCAGTCCCCATGCACAGCGCTCAGCAACCATGGCGACGGTGAGCACCCCCGGGGTACAGAACCGTCCAGCCAGTCAGGAAACTGTGCCACGTACGCCAGAGAACAAGAAGAGACCTGTGATTCTACTGGTAAAAACAGGAACGGAGAAAGGGAGCATTTGTCCAACACAGTGTCGTGTTTTATACAGAATATCATGGTTGTCGGCCAGGGCTGGTGGTGTGCGCCTGTAATCCTAGCTTTGGGAGGCTGAGGCAGGACAGTCGCTGCCGAGATGGAATGTTACAATAGGAAAAAATCCACTTAGGTTCAGACTCCAGCTCTGCTATTTACTACTTGTGTGTCTGGGGTCAAATCATTGAGGCTCCCGAATCTCAGCTTGCCGGGCTGTCAGAATTAAGTGATGGGCTCCCGAGCCAGCCTCACAGTGAGGGCAGCAGAGCTCAGGGTGACCTTTGTCCCCAGGCCTCTTCCTGTGGGGAGCAGGGATGCATGGTTCATGTCCCAGCTGCTCTGCCCCGTGGTCCTGAGGAGGACGCTGCAGGGCCAGCGAGGCCACACCTGCAGGTGCAGTGCCCGCCGCGTCCCCGAGGTGACCGACCTGGAGTACGACAGCCTCATTCGTGGGCAGCTGTGCACCACAGGCCAGACCGTGATCATCCATGTGATCTCGGCTGAGGACCCGGGCCCGAGTGGCAGCGGCCTGGCCCAGGTGTACCGGGAGCAGAACAGGTCCCGGACCATGCGGTGCGTCCAGGTGAGTGGTGTTCAGGCCAGGACTCTGGCACTGGGGAGGCTGGAGGCAGGGGATCGCCATGAGTTTGAGGCTGAGGCAGGAGGATCACCCACAAGTTCAAACTCAGCCTGGGCTGCATAGTTCAAGGCTGGCTTGAAGTTCATAGTGAGACCCTGTCACCGAAAAGCAAAGCAAAACTTGTACCGGGGATCGAACTTGAGTCCTTGTGCTTGCGAAGCAGGCAGCGGAACCACTGAGCTAAGTCCCCAGTCCTGGCCCATTTTTATCGAGGTACTACGTAGTCATACGATGTGGGGTCGTAATGTTAATGGTTTCCCTGGTCTCCATGTGGTTTGTCCCCTAAGGCTCGAATGCGGCAGCCAGGTCCTGGAGAGACGGAACCCAGGCTGGGAGGGAGGTGGAATCTCCACATTGCTTGGATTTGCACCCCCAATGGCCAACCGTTGAATCTGCTTTCCGTACCTTTACACGTTTCCCACATGCGTCTGCTCATGCGGTTTCCCCGCAGTTTGAGAAGTGTCTCCTCATGTGCCCAGGTTTTGATTGGGAGTTGATTTTTGTGGTCTTCACGTATCTAGAGACGTGTCCTCCCCGAAGGGCAGCAGGGCCGTGGCCTCGCGCTCTGTGGCTGTGGTTTCTGCTGCCCAGGGCCGAAGCCTCTGTCCTTTGCGGGCGTGGCGTGCACAGTGCGACAGGCACTGGAGACCCGACTTTGTATTCAGCGCCAGCCCATCCTGGAGGCCAAGGCCGTGTAGAAGACAGACTGGGCCCGTGCCGAGCGATGGCTCTGCCATGGACAGAAAGGAGTTGTTGCTTTTTTTCTCTATTATTTTCTTTCTTTTTAAAAATTTGTTATATCAGGTACCAGGGATTGAACTCCGGACCTCTTGCTTTCGAGGCAGGTGGTGGAATCACTGAGCTAAATCCCCAGCCCTCTTTGTTTTTCTTTTCTTTCTTTCTTTGTTTTTTTTTTTTTTTTTTTTT
>NW_022900927.1:56447295-56459656 GCF_012274545.1 Fukomys damarensis | reverse complement strand
TTTTTTTTTTTTTTTTTGAGACAAGGTTTCATGATTTAGCCCAGGCTGGCCTTGAACTCACAGTGATCCTCCTGCCTCAGCCTCCTGAGCATGGGTATTATAGGCATGCACCACCACACCTGTCAGGATCTCTGTTCTTATGAGGGCTTTTCTCCACAGCCCCTTGAGTTTCCTCACAGGCAGAGTCTGATTTAAGAAGGACTATTCCAAGAGGTGAAAATGGAAACTACTCTTAATACCTGGCTTTAAAAGTTTTGCTAAAGCTACTGGGCAAAGCCTGTCTCGGGCTAGGCCAGATTCAAGGTCAGTGGAGCCTCTTGACGGTGCAGTGGCAGACAGTTTAGGGCCGTGTTTAATCCCCATGAAAACTGTTGCAGGCTGGAAGTGGTGTTGCGCACCTGTGATCCCGGCCCTCAGGAGGCTGAGGCAGGAGGATCACGTGCTCAAGGCCAGCCTGGCCCACATGAGATTCAAGGCCAGCCTCAACTACCCAGCAAGATCCTGGCTCACAAAACAAAAACAATGCATATATTTTGTAAAAAAACGTGAAAATGCGGAAGCCTTGAAAACAGTCCTTGGCGAGGCTCCGAAGGCGTTTCTGAGGTAGCAGGGACCAAGTCCAAAATTTGTGTTCAGGGACACAATGCTGCTGAAAGATTTAAATGGAAGCGAAAGATTTATTGTCCGGGTTTTGTGTCTTTTTAATTAGTTATTATTCATGTATTTTCTTAGTTTGGGACGTGGTCACCACTCTGCCCAGGCTGGACTCGAACTTGCAGCCTCCCCAGCACATGCGGAGGACAGGTGCGCAGCACCCTGCGTCGTCCGGCCTGAGCACCTTTCCACTCTCCTCCCTCAGAGCCATCTGGACCCCTTCCGGCTGCTCAGATACGACGCGACGTCTGCGTCTCGCTCCACGGGCGGCGAGCGCCCCCTTCTGGTCCGGCGGCACAGCATCGTCCCGGGGATTTTCCTGGTGCGCGTTCTTCAGGGATGGGTTCCGCTGTGAAGGGGCAGCAGGGGCCGCTTAACCCACGCGCCGCCTCTGGCGAAGCCCTGGCGACGGCCTTGTGCTGGATGCTGATCTTAACTGTGGAGTACAGGTTATGTGACTCTAGTGAGGTTGAAAATTGGATTTCTAAGCCAGGCGTGGAGATGCACGCCTGCAACCCCAGCACTTGGGAGGCTGAGGCAGGCGGGTTGCTAGGAGTTCGAGGCCAGCCTCGGTTACATAGTGAGTTTAAGGCCAGCCTGAATTGCATAGCATCATAACTGGTGTCAGAAAAACCGGATTCTTGCTGGTGGTAGCACTCGCCTATAACCCCAGCATTTGAGGAGGATTGCTGTAAATAAATTCAGAGCCAGCTGGGCTACACAGGGAGACCTGGTCTCAAAACAAAACAAAACAAAAACCAAACCAACCAGACAAAATATTTGGTACTGTTAAATGTGAGGTGGCAAATCACCCACCCTAAGCATTGACTAGGGGGATTACTGTAAATATTAAGAATTAATGCTTACTTTTAAAAGAAAGTATCCCTACAGGCTAGGCTAGAACTCAGGGCACATTAAAGTGCATGACTGAAGACCTTAGGTAACACGGCTGGTGCGGAACTCTGAGAACAGGACTAAGCCTAAACTTGGTTCTACTGTTTGTTTGCTTGCTGTGTGACCGTGGGGAAGTTACTGAGCCTCTCTGAGCCTGTTTACAAAAAAAAAGGAGATATAACCAACTTGTAAAATAGCTGCACATGTTCAGGGGGATGTCCAAGTGTGATGGTGTGTGGCTGTAATCCCTGCTACTTGGGAGGCTGAGGCAGGATAAAGCAGGTAAGATCCTGTCACAAAACAAACTTTAAAAAAGGGCCAAGGATGTAGCTCAGCACTCCCTGAGTAGCTCACCTCAGTCCCCAGTACTGGGAGAGGGGAAAATAAAAAAAAATCAGTGAGATAATTGTGTGCAGTGCTATGTCCACTCTTGGTACCCTGTGGGCCCCAAAGTGGCCCTTCCTCTCCCAGTTCGGTAGCCCAGGCGCTGCTTATCAGCTATTTTGTGCCAACGCAGCATTTGAGAGTGACGACCAGCCGATCAGTTAGTTGGTCAGCAAACCTCGCTTCCTCCTGGAGCTGTGGCGGGGCGGGACTGGGACAGACGTGAGGGGTGCTGCTCACATTGGGCAGTGAGCCTCGTGTGCCACTGGGTGGCGCTGTGACCTCGGGCAAGGGAGGGCTCTCCTCCACGCCTTTCCTCTGAAAGGGAAAATGGGAAGAATTGTTTGCTGGAGTCTTGGGGATTGGACCCAAGATCTTCATACTGAGCTACGTCCCCAGCTTTCCTGTTCATTTTAAAATTTTGAGTCAGGGTTTTGAAACGTTGATCAGGCTGGGTTGGAAATTGAGATCCTCCTGCCTCGGCCTCCCATAATGCTGGGTGGACAGGCGTGCATCCTGACATCTGGCTAGGGTTGTTCCGGCATTGTCCTGTTAGGCTCAGTTCCGAGGGGAAAGGCACTCCCAAGGTGCGATTGCCCGAAACAGAGAGCCACTGCTTTCTGAGAACGTAAGGAAACCAGCTCTGGAGAGCTCGGCTGAAGATTCCTGCATGCTGTGGACTGGGCTCCCTGGGCCTCCCTTCCCTCTCCCTGGAGCTGGAGTGTGGATGTGTTCCCGGGGGCCCTGAAGAGGAACAGGAACATCCTGCAGATTGGTCCTTCTAAATGCCAATGGGCGTGTTGACGCAGGCCTGGAATCCCAGCTCTGGGGAGGCTGGGGCAGGACGATGCAACGAGTTTGAGGCCAGCTTGGGCTACGTCATGAGACCTGGTCTCTACGATATATTCTGCCTGCTCTCACCTGGCGCCCATGGGGAGATGAGAACCGTCTTTTCTGACTCAGTGATCTGGAAATGAGGACAGTGTGGGCTTCCCCAACCCTGGGCGTCCCCAGACGAGGGATGGAAGCTTGCGGGGAGGCTTTCCAGGGCCATTTCTGTTCCCTTCCCTCCCTGAGACGGCCTCACACTTCCTGGGCAATGAAGCTGCACAGATGGGGCTGTGCCCCAAGCCAGGTGTGGTGGGTGCCCCTGTGAGCTCAGCTACTCGGGAGGCTGCGGCAGGACAAGCGCATCCTGGAGGACAGCCTGGGCACCGTGGTGAGACCGTCGCCGAACTGTGGAAGATAAGCCAGGCAGGGGAGGCAGGGAGAGCCGTGTATCTGGTGTGCCCGAGCCTTGGGTTCGATCCCGGCTGCACCAACAAATGGAGGTTAAAACACCCCGATCTGGATGACACCCAGGCGCAGGGCTGCAGCACACAGGGACGCTTCTCCCAGGGACGCATCCCAACACCTTTCTTGGAATAAACGGGACTCCTTTTTATGATCAGGTTCTGAAAAGTTTTATTCACTTTTTGCAGATGTACATTCGGGGAAAGTTGCTATTTGCCAACTTTATTTTCAATGGCTACAGCACATCGGCTAGAGACCTTCAGAAGCTCACGGGGTACCTCCTCCCCAGCGACTTCAGAATCCGGTAGGGTCACTGCACACACCCTACTTTCTTTCTCCCTACCTGTCATCCACCCATCAGGACCTTGCACTTGACAGAAAGGCGCAGTGCACTGAACTATGTCCCGGCCCTTTATTTCTGCTTTTTTGAGACAGGGTCTCTGTAGCCCGGGCTGGCCTCAAACTCATGGTAATCCTCCTGCCTCAGCCTCCTAAGTGCTGGGATTACAGGCGTGCACCACCACACCTGGCTGTCTTTAAATATATATGTCAGTATCTATATCTATCTGTCTACCTCAAAAGACTGTAATGGGGGCCAGGGATTTAGCTCAGTGGTTCCTCCGCCTGCCTCCCAAGGACAAGGTCCCGAGTTTGATCTGTGTACAAAAAAAATAAAATAAAAAAGACTATTAGGGGAAAAAGAGAAGTAAGAAGAATCATGTTGCAGACAGCAGGGGAAAAAAGGCAGACACACAAGAGGTACGAGGAAGTGTAGCTTTTATTAGTGATTTCTTAAACTGAGGAGGGACAGCCATACACAAACCTACCGCTGGCTCCTGGGGCGTTCTTTTAAAACAGCCGGCCCGAAACCGATGCGGTAAAATACAGAGTAAAGCCGTGCATCTACGTCCTGACACCTGCACACCGCACCCAGAGGGTCATCACGGCTACAGGCTGAGAGGCCACGGCCGCCCGGATGCCAGCAGGGAACAGAGCGAGGGAGCCTGCGTGACAGGAAGCTCAGTGCGGCAGGAAGAGAAGAGTTCCAGAGCTTTCACTACAGTGTGAACGTGAATATTTACACTTTCAAACCATACGCTGAGAAATGGTCAGCTTTTATGGTGTTTTTATAACCCCTAAAGATTATAACCTCAAGTCTTCGGGTAGTTTGGAAAAACATAGTTCTGATATATAAAACACAAGTGACCAAAAAGTAAAATATCTGAAAGAATATTCTCCGAGTCTGCATGTGAATGTATGTATAATTTTATTAGCTGTTTGGTGGTGATGTGGATTAAACCCAGGGCCTTTGCACAGTATGCAGGTGCTGTACCACTGAGCTGGCCTCACACTGCCACGTTCAGCATTCATAATTGTGTGGTGGCCCACACCTGTAATCCCAGCCCTTGGGAGGCTGAGGCAGGAGGATAACTGTGAGTTCCAGGCCAGCCTGGGATGTATAGTGAGACCCTGTCTCAAAAAAAAAAAAAAAAAAAAAAAAAGGTGTAATGGTGCAAACCTGCAATCCAGCGCTGTATAGGCTGAGGCAGGAGAATGGTCACAAGTTTGAGCCCAGCCTGGGCAACGTGGAGAGATTCTGTCTCCAATAAAAATTTAAAAAGGGGGCTGGGGATTTAGCTCAGTGGTTCCAGTGCCTGCCTTGCAAGTGCAAGGACCTGAGTCCAATCCCTGGTACCCCAAAAATAAAATAAAACAAATTTTAAAAAGAGGACTGGGGATGGAACTCCATGCAAAGCCTTTGGTTAAAGCCCCAGGTATTTTTGGAGGGGTGGGGTGGGGCACAGAGGCCTCTCACACGGTTCCTGACAGCACCTCTCTGTAACCTAGGCTGTCCAGACCCAACCTACCACGCTCCCGGGGGAGCAGGACCCAGGGACATGGTGCAGAGAGGCATAAACATCAGACGGAGCGGGCAAGAACAAGTCTGTGGGTGACGAGGGGCGGCCACCCGGAGCCGGGCCGGCCACAGCCCGTGTACACCGCCAGGCGCCGGGAACGCGCGACTCGGCGATGTCAGGTGAGGGCCGGGGGTGGGGTGGGGTGGTGAACTTACTAAGTCGGAAGATCTTAAAATCGAGACAGCAAGGAACCAAAATAAACTCAGAAGATCTCTTCCGCGTGGTCCTGATGGAAAATGGGTGATGCTTGTCCTCACCGACAGCGGAAACTCGGGGTCAGGAGCAGGCTCAGGGCTCCGTCCCGGGAGGCAGAGGGAGCGTTAGAGAACCAGACCTGGTCACTTGGAGGGTTACTGGGGGCAGGAATTGACTTCTTGTGTTGGGGCTAAGTTGCTTCTACTAGAAACAGACGTTTTAATCTATTTTATGACCCAAGAATACAAATCACAAGAACTCGGGGCCGGGGATTTAGCTCAGTGGTGCCGCCGCCTGCCACGAAAGCGCAAGGACCCAAGTTCGATCGCCGGTACCCAAAAACACAACACAAAACAAATCACAAGAACCTTCCTCACTGGCGCTTACTAGTCAGCGCGCACATTTCTACTCTGGGAATCGCCCAAGTCCAGGGAGGCCACGACTTCCGGAGGGGTCGGCGCTGGCTGACGCGGGGTCTTCGGTCTTCGAGCTCCTGGCGTCCGGAGTGATGCGCGGGCTTAGGTTGGTTCTAGGATAGGCCCAGGGGCCTGGTTGGATCTGGGATCCCTGGGACCATACCTAGAACAAACCCAAACAAAACCAGCTCCTCCGCAGCTCACAGCTCAGGCCGGCTTCTGGGATTTCACCTCCGACCTTTCCCGGTTTCCCGGTTGGCGCAAGTCCCGATGTGAACAGAAGAAATCTTACGGCGGGATAAAACACAAAAAACACTCTGACTTAGAAATGCAGTCGACTTCCTTAAGATTTAATTGGGGAAGAGAGCAAGGGATAGGTCATTGTTTACGATATTATTATGAAAGAGTAAATTTGTAAAGGACATGCTTTAGTTTTAGAAAAAAGTTCCACTTTTAAGAAACTGATTTTTTTCTTTTTTTTTTTTTGAGACAGGGTCTCTGTGTTGTCCAGGCTGGTCTTGGACTCACTATGGAGCCCAGCCTGGCCTCAAACATGTGGTGATCCTCCTGCCTCAGCCTCCCGAGTGCTGGGACCACCATGCCCAGCAAAACTGAAAAATAGCCTAAATCAGTAAAATTATCCCTTACTTTAAGAAAACCTTAAGATAGATACCTGAGAGGAAATATATACTCTACAACCAGATCTCACAGGCTATACTCTATCTTTGAGATATCTTTGAGAGTGGAATTAGAAGTACTCATAGTTCAGAGTCCACTCTATCACCGTAACACGTGGCCAAGTGACCTTTAGTCAGCATGGGTAAAACCAGGTTGTTGATAGGCTAAGATAGATTAAAACGGGGAGCATTTAAGAGCTAGCATGCACGCATTTTAACTGATCACACTTTGTTTTGTTTTGTTTTTTGAGACAGGGTCTCAACTGTGTACTTGAGGCTGACCTGGAACTCACTGTGTAGCCCAGGCTGGTCTCGAACTCACAGCGATCCTCCTGCCTCAGCCTCCCCAGTGCTGGGATTACAGGCCTGTGACACCACGCCCAGCTGATCACACATTTGAAGATACACATGCAGTCAGTCCCTCGTGACTCCTGCTAAAAGCACATGTGTGACCCTCGAGTCCATTCATCCTCTTGGTTCCTAGGGTGATATTGAGTAAAATCTCTTTGCTCTCATGATTGCATTGAAGAGGAGCTTTTCCCTGGTAGCACCAACCCAGGCTTAGCTTCTGTAATGGCAGCATCTAGAAACTGCTTTGAGCTGGGGGTAGTGGCCCATGCCTGTTATCTTAGTACAAAGGAGGCTGAGGCAGGAGGATCACCATGAGTTCAGAACCAGCCTGGGCTACCCAGTGAGTTCAAGATCAGGCTGAATACACAATGAGACCCTGTCTCAAAAATCAAAACAAAACAAAATGAATGAAAAGGAAAAAAAGTCACCTGCTTGATTGTTTCACATATTAAATGGTAATTTACACACACCAAATAGAGAATGACAGTGGGAATTTTATCATTCAAATATCTATCAATATCTAATGTCTTTAGATTGAACACTGACAACTTTTGGTAAGCTTTTAACATATATTTCCTTTAGCTGAATGAAAATGAAGATACTACTTGGCATATCAAAGAATAAATTCTTTGTGGTATGACCGCCTAGAGTCTACAGATCTTATTCTCAGATCTCTGTGATATTAACACTAAATGTCTTGTTCTTTTTTAGGGCTTAATCTACTGTGTGTCTTGGAAATGAAGATTCCTTTGTCTTAAAAAGAAAAGCCATACATTTTAACAGCATCTGTTTTCCAATCCAAATAGAAAATACTATAGAAAATGCTAACTGGAAAGAATTAGTTTAATCACAGCCAACAGATTACAGTGGGAACTAACTCTAGAGCAGGTATGAAAATGAAATGGATCCCCCTGCACAGTAACAGCTCTCGTATTTTGAGATCAGGCATTGATCCAGGAACCTCACTGGCAGTGACTAAGAGCTGCCATCAAAGTCCACGCACTTACGCACAATCCACTTCTACCTTAACTGTGTCTGTTTCCTCTTAGTTTGCCACAGTTCTAGCCAGCTCTGTCGCTTGCTGTTTAAAACCAAAGCAGCTCAGGAGGTGCGTTAAGCAAGTGGTGAAAGGCTGCCGCCCCCGTGCACACCTGAGCAAGGTGACAGACGGAGGGATCGGAATGACTCCGAAACAGACATGAAAGCCCGAGCAAGCCCAGCCACGGAGTCATTTAGTTTGGGGAGAAATACTTCTCAGCCTTCTGTCCGCCAGGGTGTGATCACTAAGGTTCACAGTGGCCATTTTCCTACAGAAATATTAAAGTGCATTTATATTACACATTGTTCAAGAAGACAGCAGGGCTCGTGGGTTTTGTAAAGAGTCCTTCAAAAGTTATTCCAGAACACGGGAACGGTGGAAGAGGTCTCTCGTTCAGGAGAAACCCGGGCCGTCCCAGTGACCATTCCCAGTAAAATCCTATCCGTCGTCCTATGTAGCCAGGCCAGCCAGTTCTCACTAAACCGGCCACCCTCAGCCTCAAACCAAGAGTTTAGAGTCTGAGTGTGGACGGCAGAGCTGGAGTCACAGTGATAACCCTGGACGTGCTGTACTAATGTACTGAGCTGAGGACAGTGAACAAGAACAAAGTACCTAACTTCCCTGACACCCGACACGACGACTGACACCGGGAGGGCGGCCAGCTTTCCTTTACGGTCGAGTCAGGAGTGGGGAGTCCTGGAGACATCACTATATACCAACAGGTTAGTCACACGCACTCACACGTTCGGCCAAGGGTCTCCGTCAGCAGTCCCTAGGGTGAACGTAGGAACGTCAGCCGCCCCGGCGATCACGCAGTCCACGCATTTTACCACCAGGAAAGCGCTCGGCCTGTTCCACTTACTTACTCTTCCTTTAGAGAGTTCTAGCAAGCACGGCACTCTGGGTTTTCAGTCCACAGCAGGTTAGAAGCAGCAAATGCAGGACCTACCGCAGGAGGCGGAAACACAAGACAGCGGCGAGTGACAGCTGATGGCAGGAAGATACAGAGATCGTGAGAGACAGGTACGGCTCAAGAGGCACAGCAGCGAGAAGGGGGCACAACGCGAGATGGCTCAGGGGTTGGCCAGGGACGGGCTGGGCTCGGGAAGTGGACAGAGGAAATGGGAGTCAGTGTGCGGCTCGAGGGGAAGGGGGGAAGGAGAAAGCACATGTAGTTAGTAAGCTGCGAGGCTGAATGATTAAGTGGGTTTGCAAAATTAACTGACTCAAGTCAGCCACCTGCTAATGACAACAAACGGATGGCTAGGTGTTTTGCCTGTATTTTCTCTCTGAAAATATTTGCACCTTTCTGTTCTAACCTAAGCATGAACTGCAGGCTTCTATAAAGAAAGCTAGCAAAATAAGTCAATCTTTATTTGTAGCATGATATCAACTGCAGTTCCAGTGATTCCGCCGAGCTACCCCAGTCTGACATATTTATAACCAGGTCTTGCTTTTCAGTCTCAAGGTTTATTTCCCTTTTAACCTCTGCTAAGAAGAATGAGCAAATGCCACTCAGTAATTCAGAGAATGTGTGTAAACTCTAGTTTACTCCTCTGTAGGACAGCCGGAAGCTCATGTTCTGAAACGCCCTGAGTAGTTCCCCTGTCTGCCCGCCCGCCCGCCTCTGGACTTGCTTGTCTCTAGTAACGGAGGAGCAACGCACACACGCTCAAGACTGAGCGCGATGGCTGTACTTGTAGGCGTCTGTCTCCGTCTGCCTCCCTGTCCTGTCGTAGGTCGGCAGAGCCTACGTCCTGTCTTCCACAGTGACCCATGGGCCGCTCACAAGCATCCTGCCCTGGAGAACTAGACGGTCCTGGAAAACAAACTCCAGCAGTAATGTCTGTATCAAAAGCTGTCAAGAGTGCTGGGGATTTAGCTCAGCGGTGCCGCTGCCCTCCTCAAAAGCACAAGGTCCCGAGTTCGATCCCCAGTACCCAAAGAAAAAGAGCTATCAAGAATTACACTGTCAAGGGCCAGGGATTTGGCTCAGTGGTTCTGTGCCTGCTGCACAAATGCAAGGTCCTGAGTTTGATCCCGGTATCAAAACAAAAACCTGTGAAAAAATAGTGTGAAATCTGCAAAGTACAACTCTTAAGTTTCCCTCACAAAATGTTTTCTCAGAGTGCTACTTCTGGGTGTAGAATGGCAGCTATTACAACTAGTCAGACCTGAGAGGAAAAAGTAAAATATTCTTAGAAAAGCAATGAACACTGACGTCTACTTACATTACACTGGCCTGCTGGTTAGCATTTATTTCTAAGGATTTTATGGCCAGAACAAAGTGCCAGACAGATATTCTTAGATTTTACTGGGCATAAACATTAGCTAAGTCTCATTGTAAAGAATTAGAGAGATTAGCTTAAAATCTGCATAAAAAAGTAAGACTTTTAGTTTATTCTGATGCAGGTACCTCACTAAAACAACTGAGAAACAATGACAGAATATCATAAGAAAAAATTACTTAAGGGATTTTTCAGAGAAGATAGTATTTTGTCTTAGAAATATTTTAGAATCACCTTAGAGAGAAGTATAAAACTGACACACTGTATGGAGATACTTCCCAAACTGGCAAAATATAATAAAGGAATAAAAAATTATTAAATTTGAATTGTTCCTATAAGGTTATAGGTTAGAGAGAGGTTATTACATTTTTCCATAATTCTTCTAAATCCAAGGAAACATGGATTCAGCAAACTAAGTAATTTAAGTGAGGAAGCAGACCCTAAGGACTATTATTTAGGAAGACAGAAGTCATTTATTTATTTATTTTTTGGTGCCGGGGATTGAACTCAGGTCCTTGCACTTGCAAGACAGGCCACCGAACCGCTGAGCTAAATCCCCGGCCCCCATCAGAAGTCATTTATAACACAAGAAGGTTCTTTTTCTTTGAAAAAGGTGCAACCTCGGGTATTGCTTAAAATTAGGTTAACTCCTAGAAGTCAAGCAAAAGGCAAATCACTTATGGTTCAAGGACGTCTACTATTTATAGAAAACAGAACCAAATTTTTCCTCAGGATAGAAAATAGTTATTAAAAAACTTTCTGGGCTGGGGATTTAGCTCCGTGGCGCCACCACCTGCCTCTTAAACACAAAGGTCCTGAGTTTGATCCCCATTACAAACAAAAACAAAAACAAAAACTTCAGTATAAGCAAATTTACTCACAAAAGTGCTAAGTTTCAGGCATTTGAATATTTCCTAATTTAGAGACAATCTGGATTCCTCTGCGGGACAGCAGCAGTGAGTCACTGCGACACTGTCCCAGTACCGTCCACAAGTGCTTCGTGTGCAGGAGTGACAGGGTTCAGAGCCGGACGCGCCTGCAAATGTCCCTCTGAAAATCAGTCCCAACCCTGGAGAGGGGACGGGAAGCACTTCCTCCTAGGAGGTAGTTCTCAAATGGACGACTGAGGAGACGGGCGCCTTCCACACAGCTGGCTACAGTGGGAAAGCCAGAAAGGCTCGCCCACATTGAACTCCAGGCAAACTGACATAAAGCCCTATCTGCTAGCAGGGCGTGGTGATGCACACTTGCAATCCCAGCGCTCCGGAGGCTGAGCCAGGAGGATCTCCAGGAGTTTGAGGGCAGTCTGGCTACATAGCGAGGGCAAGCCCAGCCTGAACTACAGGGCGAGACCTTGTCTCAAAAACAAAAGCAAAACAAAACAAAAGTCTGCTAAGGTGAGATGGGTCTTTGGTCACCAGGGTCTCACTTTCATGTCATCTCTCGTTAACAGGAACAGAAGAAGTGACAAAAAAAATAACTGAAAGGATATTTCTCAATATGGTACACTGTGATCTTTTAGAGATCGTTATGACCTCAAAATGAGCTACGGAATTCACCCGTGATCAGGAAAACACGAGAAATGTGTCACAACCCAGATACTGTGAAAGTACTTTGAAGTTCCAAATCCCAGCACACATCAGTTATATGAATTAATTTTTTTTATTCAGAGCCCATGTCTTGTTTGAAGACTGGTATAAACAAAAAATAAAATACAAACAACTCAAGAACGTAATAGCTACAGTTCTTAACTGCAAGGGTACAGGAAAAACGAATCATACTAAACGCGCCTGTTCTCGCCAGAGGGTTATCCTGGTCACTCTGAACAGCGAGTTCTGCCAAGAAATGGTGAATTCATTTCTTATTAAAAGTACCGAAAGGATCACCAAGATTATCAGTCGTGTCACAAATAAAATACCAGTTTATGCACAGGAGCCCTTACCTTTTTGATTCTCCTACCAGATTTGTCATTTACAGGTAACTACTAATTTCAGCCCAGCTGTCCACACCGGGTTCTTCCTGTGAATTCACACTCGCTGCCCGAGTGCGGGAAGGAACCACCTGGGCGGGCGTCACCCGCATCCGGGTTCCTGCTGCCCTGCCGGCTCCTCCTCGTTTTCTTCCATCGTCTGTTCCTCGTCCTCGTCACCGAAAGTCTGCTCCCGCATGGCGGTGAAGGACAGAGAGCGGGCGGCCACCTCAGCAGCGAGGCCGGCAGTGAGGGCGAAGTTGGGGGACAGCTGCGGCCGGG
>NW_022900927.1:56435839-56447259 GCF_012274545.1 Fukomys damarensis | reverse complement strand
TCGCCGCTCCCTTCCGCTCCTTCCGGGGGGACCTCGCCTGCAGGACGGGCTGGGCTCCCGCCAGCAAGATCCGTCCTGCCTAGGGCACTGCCGGTGCCTGGGGGGTTACCAGTTTCCACTTCGGCATCATTTTGGCCGACTTTTCCCCAATCTGAATTCACGGGTGGCTCTGAATTACTTAGGGGTTCCACTGGGTCTACAGGACACAGCGGTTTCAACACAGCTTCAGAGAGAAACAGAAAAAGGAAAGAAAAGAAAAAAATAACTAAGGACTCAGCGATGATTTCAATTTTAATTTAAACTCCCAGTAGCTTTCTTCTTTTTTAAAAAGAATGATAAATAAATAAATAAGGGAACGCTCAATAAAGCTTTCTAGGGAAATCCCTATAAAACAATGCTGCTTTCCTATTCAAAAGCAGTGGCCACCAAAGTCTGGCCCCTGAACTAGTAGGATCAGTTATCGCCTAGAAACTTCTCACAAACAGACCCCAGCTGGGTTTCACCAGCCCTCTTCTTGATTCTGATGCACATAAAGTTTGAGAATCATTGCTAGGAAAGAATAAGCAGCATGGTTTTCACTCAAAATGAATCGGTAAAATGCCTGAAGGGATCCAAGTCACCCCGCCTTCCGCATCAACGTGGAGCTAAGAGAAGGGTGACACGCAGTCCCACCGGCCTGCCGACCACTCGCGAGGCCCTCCTGGAGTGAGCCGTCCGCCTGCCTACGTACAAACGACCCCGCCGCGCGTTCGGACGACTAGGGAGGCAGGCAGAGCACACGGGTATGGCGCGTCCTTGCCAGGCAGTGGGTGAAGTGTTACTTCGAGGTTAGTAGGCAGTGGGTGGCTGGCTGGGCGGCCTCTCCTCCCAGCGCGAGTTAGTACAACACAACACATCGCGAAGCAGGACGGGAGGAAAAGAGCGCTTCTTGAAGAGCTGGCGTGTGTTTAAAAAATTGTTTTGTGAAACGTGTCCACTTCCAAGAGCCATCCCCATGCTGCAGGAACTCCACTGGAGCGGCAGCGACACAGAAAGAGTGGCCACAGCAGGTTCCTGTGCAGAGTCCCTCTCTAATTCCACTCGGACTTTACCCCTGTAGGCAGAGACGAAAACAGCTCTGGAGGACAGACCGGAATTGGCAAGGGAACAGCAGTTTATGCTAGCAGCAGCTACACAGCACGACTGTGAACTGTTTCCAAAGCACACACCGGAACACGAGGCACGGTCCTGGTTTGCCCAGACCGTTAGTGGGGAATTCCACGCTACACGAAGGAAATACTGGGCAATGAAAAGATAGTGCTGTTTTCAGGAGCCGTGCGTGGTGTTAGTTCATAAACCTTCTAGTTCTTACCAAAGGTACAGTGCCAGAGTTGACTGATACTCATGACTGTTGCCAGCTGCAGGGGAGTATGGGACCTGCATAAGGGGTGCAGCAGGGGCAGGAGAAGCCCCAGCGCAGGCGGTGCCTGGTACAATGGCACTCAGTAACTACTTGCTGAATAAATGCTGTGCGCGATAACAAAACCCCTACTTAAGAACACTGTAATTTAGTCACAGAGATGAAAAACTGAACACAAGCCAGGTGTGGTGGTGCACACCTGTAACCCCACATTCTGGAAGGCTGCGGTGGGAGGGTGGCCAAGTTTGAGCCTGGTCTGGGAAACTCAGTGACTTACCAAGATCCTGTTTGAAAATTACAGATAAAATAAAGTGAAACGGACTGGGGATGTAGCTCAGTGTGAAGGCTCTGGGCTCCATCCCCAGTACTACACAAGCATACAAAAACAAAACGAATGCACAGAAAACAACAATGCCTAAAACCCAACGCCATCCCTTCTGACTCATGCAGGCCAACAGGTGGACGAGCAGACGACGGGCTGCTCTCAGGGCTGCTCAGCCCCCGCCCTGCTGCTGCCTGGCTGCTCGAGGCTTCCTTTCCGTCTCCTCTGTCGTGAGGCCTACCCAGGGCCAGGGCCTGCAGCCCGGACAGCGGTGGGGCGCAGAGCATGAGAGGCCTCGTGGGAGTGGGATCAGCGCGCATTTTCTTCATGAATAAAGGAAGGGAGCCTGGGAACTGGAGTCTAACTTGAAAAGCCTAAGTCAAGGATGGCGGGAAATACAGCCGAGAATTGTGGATTCTCATGACGGGTGGCTGACAAAATAAGACAGAGCCCTTGCCAGCGTGCTCTGTGAGGAAAGTCTGCTGGCGGACTTCAAGGGCTTCACAGAGGCTCTCGGAATGGATGCCGTAAGGATTCTACCGTCAGGAGATGCCCGTGCAGGGACAGAGGCCTCTCTACAGGGAAAGCTCTGCTCTGAGGCCGGCACCTACCGTGCTCACTGAACAGAAGCTGCTTCCACTTCTGCCTCTCCGCCTCAGAAGCTCTGAAGCCCAGCACAGACTTCAGCTCCTGCAGCACCCGCTTGGACTCTTCCTGCTCCCACTTCTGTCTCTCTCTGTCTTCTTGAGACAAGTAAAAAAAGTCCTCTTTCTGCAAATCGCTGTCCATATCTATATCGTCCACGTAAGCTTCTAATTCCTGAAAATGAACAGAAGAACGAGCGTTGCCTTCACGCACACGGTGTTCCAGAAGCTTCCACGTACTCGCAGTGGCTCAGCTCTGAGCCCGAGGGCGAGGGCCCGCTGCGGACACCGGGTCAGTGCAGCACAGCTGGGCGGAAGACAGGAAAAAAGCAGCAGGTGTCTAGGGATACATCACGTTCTCCTAAAACACCTCCAACCTCCAACCAAACAGCATGGGTGAGAAAGCGGGACGATTTCCGCGGCTGTTTTTCTCCTCTGACCCCCTCTCCATGTCCTCAGGTTAACGTGGCAGGTATAGCTATGCCAAACAAGTCAAAAGCACAACTGCAATTTTTCTGCTCCAGGTACTGGGGCCCAAACCCAAGTCCTTCACCCCGCTCCACGTGCTCAGTCCTCCTGTGTTTTGAGCGAAGACCTCGCTAAGCTGCCCAGCTGGGCTCAACCCTGAGACCTCCTGCCTCGGGATCCTGGCTGCCGGGACTGCAGGCCTGCGCTGCTGGGCCTGGCCGCGCTGCTTTTCTTGTGACAGGTGTTTGGGCCCCTCTGACTTGGCGGAAGTGCTGGGATGAGCACACGCTTCATCTTCTGCTTCCCCTGTAAGACAGGGAGGACATCGCGTACCCAGCGCCCGGGGCAGTAAGTTTCCGGGGCCCCTGACTCGCTGGAGGTCGAGGATGTGTCCCAGCGATGGGGTCACACACGTTTGAAGCGGGTTTCTCGCGCGGCCCTACAGGGGTGGGTAAGGTCTAGGCTGGAACAGCTCTGCCGAGCCTCTGTGTCCATCAGGCCCAGCCAGAGGCACGCCTGCTAACCTGTGCTGTAAGCTAGTTAATGCTTTTAAATGCAATATGTCGGTGAAATTAACCGAGGATCAGTTTCCGTTTGCTACGTGTAATACTGAGTAGATAATATGCTGCAAGGAAAGAGTTTTTCTTACACTGGGCAAAAGGAATCTTTGTCAATACCTACTGCAATCACCAATTTTTTCTTTTTCTTTTTTTTTTTGAGACAGGGTCTCACTGTGTAGTTCAGACTGCTTCGAATTCATGGCGATTCTCCTGTCTCAGCCCCCAGAGCGCTGGGCTTACAGGTGTGTGCTACCACGCCTGGCTTATGGAGATATAATATATACGCAGTCAGGACACGAATAGGAAGCACAGGAGTTTTACGTATATGTTCTCAATGGGAACCACCACCAAGACCAAGATAAAGGCGTTTCAGATCCCAGAGGAACCTCTGCCAATGTACTAACTTCTGTTACGTATAATCACTTTGTTTTGGTTTTGTTTTAAGACTGGGTCTCACTAGGTTCATGCTGGCCTCAAACTTTCAGCAATCCTCCTGCTCCCTGAGAGCCGGGATTGCAGGTGCGCAGTACCACGCCCAGCTTGTGCTGAATCATTCTAAAGGCCTCAGACACAGACAATCAGATCGAAATAACAACAAAACCCAATGCTGGGCCTGGGAACTCAGATCCAAGACACTAAGAGCTGTGGTTTGATACAAACTTCTGAAGCTCAGTAGAGACAAATTCAACAAGTTCTTAAAAGAAGGGTAGGTAAATGGTGCACGTGAGGAAAGCACCTTCCTCTTACCTGCTCCTCTGGGACTGGATCTCTGTCCACGATGTGCAGGGTGGGTTGCGTTAGGGGTGCTACGGCGCAGTGTGGATTTTCACACGCTGTTTCAGGCTTTCCTTCAAAAGCAAATGGGGTCAGGATAGAAATAAGAAATTGGCCACATAGGAATGAGTAACTAATAAAAGTATTCTTGCCACCAATACTTTGTCAGTTATACAGTCCAACTTGTTCTGATAACTTATAAAAATTAAAAATACTACAGTTAGCCAGGCATGGTGGCATACACCTGTAAACATCCCAACACTTGGGAGGCAGAGGCAGGAGGATCTCAAATTTGAGGCCAGCCTGGGCAACTTATCAACTTAGAGAAAACCTGTTTCAGACTAAAAAAATAAAATGGGCTGGGGATGTAGCTCAGTGCAAAGGCCCTGGGGGTCAATCTCTAATACCACAGGCATGCACACAAATACACACACACAGAGGCAGTCAGACAGACATACACAGGATATGAAAGTCAGCAGTAGCACTAGCAATTTCACAATTTAAGTCAAACTAAATTCTTCTTTTTTTTTTACTTTTGATTTTTGAGACAGAGTCTCACTATGTAGTTGAGACTGACCTGGAACTCACTATGTAGTTCAGGCTGGTCTTGAACTCACAGCGATCCTCCTGCCTCAGTCTCCTGAGGGCTGGGATTACAGGTGTGCACCACCACACCTGGCAAGTCAAACTAAATTCTTAAGGAGAGGACCTAGTTTCCCCCGTGACCTTACGACAGTATATGGCATACACTAGATACTCTATAAATAGTTGTTGAACAAATTATTTTGTTCAGAGCATAGAAACAATCTTAAAATAGGTCACCACTTCTCCTTACATGAAAACCAATTCCTGTCTTACACATATGCTACTGTAACTTAGAAGTTAGAAGTAGAAATGGACTACTTTATATTATGACGAGATCAACCAAATGAGTTTAACTGTGATTACTTCACTAAAGTTCAAGTTTGATTCTTAATTACAGGATTACTTAGTCTTATATCTAGCTTTCTTTCATCATTATCCATGATCTCTATTTAAACGTATAGATTTGGGGGAGAGGGCGCGTTTGAGACAGGATCTCTTATGTAGCCCAGGCTGGCATCGAACTCACAGTGATTCCCCCTGCCTCAGCCTCTTGAGTGCTGGAATTACAGGTGTGTGCCACCACACCAGGCTAAACTTCTAGCTTGATAGTTACAGTTTCTTTTTTAAGTTAAAAAAAAAAAAAAAGGGCCAGTAAATGTTACAGAAAGATGACCACTCGGCCATCTGTCTGTCTGTAGAAAGACAGCTGGTGGTGATACCGAGATCAACCTCAGCACAGGCATCACTAGCAGAGGTAGTGAGGCAGCCTGGAGCTCCTGAGCCAGACGCGCCAGATGAAATGCCAGCTCTTGCTAGTGTGGCTTCCGTCACGGCTACCCGCAGGCGAGTGGTGGAGAGACCGGCACTCTTCTCGGGAAGGTTAAAGGGCGCAAGAGAAGAAGGCTTTGGCGAGGCCTACCGCAGCCAGGACTGCAGCTCTGCTGGACAGAACAAGTCTGCGATGCTCCTCTCCCTCCCGGCCCCCGTTCCTTCCTCCCTCCTGCCTGCACCTGCACTTGGCAGTGTGCTGGTGACTCGCTCTGCAGCAGGGCGCGGCTTTAGCCCTTGCTACCTGTGGCTTCCACGCTAGAACGTCACCTGCCAGGGCCACCTAAGCCACCAGCGGGGCCAGCCTGGCTCATGCAACATTTAATGTCAGCTCTGGCACCCGACTCACTGAATGAAAACCCACCAGGCACCGGTGGTGAGCTCCACCTTGAATGCAGTCTCGGGGGCAGCAGGGGGCATGTGCACCCCACTAACAAAGGGGACCCAGCCCCTACTTTGGCAGAGCCGAGCGGCACCGAGGAAGGACCGGGTCACTCCCGTCAGCACTGCTGAGCTCCATCTCTTGTCTCCAGTGCTCCCCAGACCTACTTCCCGGTTCCCAGGTCCCTAGGCGGGACTTATCTTCCTGTGAAAGGCTTAGAGCGTAAACAGAGTTACTCACCACTGAGAGAACCACCCCAAGAGAACCAATCCTTGGTGCAGACTTCTCTCACGTACACAACCACTATCTAAACTTACATTTTTTTTTGCCAGGGGATTTAGCTCAGTGGTTCTACTGCCTGCCGGACTGGAGTTCGATCCCCGTACCACCAAAAAAAAAAGAACTTCAGCCTCCCGCTGCCAGTATCCACTGGCCCAGCAGGTGGCCTACAAATGGAAATCTTGCTTCTAGTTTTGTAGGAGAAACAAGCTGCTGAACACCTGCCTTGAAGCTGTATTTCTCAAAATTTTCATGTGTGGAGAAATGACCAGATCTTGTCAAAATGCACATTTTTTTTTTTTTTTTTTTGTACTGGGGATCAAACTCTGGACCTTGTGCTTGTGAGGCAGGCACTGTGCCACTGACTTCATTCACAGATCTGCACACTGGTTTTTAAAAAGTCAGGGATGGGCCAGGGATTTAGCTCAGTGGTTCTGCTGCCTGCCTCACAAGGGCAAGGACTGGAGTTTGATCCCCATTACCCCACCAAAAAAAGAAGTAAAAAGTCAGAGGTGCATGAGAAAAAGATTTCGGTGACACTGTATATTGCTAGGCTGGAGACCACGCTCAGGAGCTAGGCCTTGGAAGTTGTGAATGTTAGTTTTCACCTATATGATATTTCTTTTTGTTTGTTTGGTTTTTTGAGACAAGGCCTCACTATGTAGCCCTGGCTGGCCTCCAATTCTTGGTGATCCTTCTGCCTCAGTCTCCCGAGTGCTGGGATCACAGGTGTGCACCACCACGCCTCGCTTGTGGTACTTCTAATAATGGGAAACCCTTATTACCTGGGGATTCTTCTTTTAGGGCAGTTCTTTCTTTTGGTGCTGGGATTGAACCCAGGGCCGACTGAGCTATATACTGTAGCTATCTGTGGTCATTCCCGAGTAATGCCTACATAAAAATGTGAAGCCACAAAAGTATCAGAAGAAATCATGAGAATTTATAAGATTAATTTGAAATAGAAAGATTTTTAAGCAGGACACAAAAATCCAGAACATGCAAATGGGAAAAGAACACACAAAATATTTTTGTGAGGAAAAAAATCTAGCCTAAAGAAACATCGTTATGGCTTGTGTCCAGATGGCCTCCCAACACCTCATGCCTTCCAAGAGCTGGGCGAATCTGGCGTGGGACTGACTGACTCATGGCAGGGCTAGGTCCGAAGGCACTGGGATTAAGGGCTGAGTGCTACCTGCCCTAAGTAGTCTGAATAAGATAAAAGGCAGGAAAACTGTGAAGGGCCCTCTTGGTGCCTTTGCTGCCTGGCTCGGGCCATGTTGTTCCTCCTCTGTGATGTCTGTTTGTCATCCCCACCTTGGAGTTGGCCGACTATGGACTGAAACCTCTATGAACTATAAGCCAAATAAACTCCTTCCCCTTTAATTTTTGGGCCGGGTATTCTTTTCTCGGCAATGAGAGAAAAGTAACACACATCAGAAGTTACATGAAAACCAGGAAAAATATTTGCGCTTTATAGTACAGAGGATCATTTATTTCCTTATCACTTAAAGAGTGCCTACAAATCAGAAGAAAAGGGACATGTGGACAAAGGATGAAGCACCTGAATAAACAGTCATCAGAATAGGAATTACAATGGGCAGGACTTGTGGCCACACACACTAAGCAGGCAAGCGCGTGACCACTGAGCCATATCTCACTCCTTTTATTATTTTTTGCTTGTTTTTTTGAGACAGGATTTTACTGTGTAGTTCAGGCAAGCTTTGAACTTGCATCGATCCTCCTGCCTCAGCCTCCTGAGGCCTGGGATCACAGGTATGCTTGGCTGGAGAAATATGTTTGAAATGCTCTGGTCAACTAAGATATGGACTGCAGGGAGGTCTGGGATAGTTGCCGCGGGGCAGAACCCTTAACCGGCAAGGGGCAGTGGGGAGGCGCCTGGGACGCTGTGGGAAGAGGCAGGGGAGGTCTGGGCCACGCTGCAGGAGCCTGGTGGCCGGGCTATGCGGTCAGGCTTTCAGCAGGCTGAGGCGGAGGCAGTGACTGAGAGCGGGTCAGGCAGGCAGCCAAGGAACTGCACGCAGTGTTTTTAAGGTGATGGGAGCCATGTCTGTGCCACCCGAGGAAGGAAGCACAGATGAGGAAAGGGGAGGGCAGTGACAGTCACAGGGTGCAGACACAGAACCACAGGCCCGTGTGACTCTTGGCTGACTGTTACACAGATAGGCCCTGACGTGTGTGAGTCCACATGGCACACACGCACACAGCTCCGTCTGCACACCGAGGGTACACAAGCACACTCAACAAGCAGACCTGGCTTTCTCCTCTTCCCGTTTTTTTTCATGAGACAGGGTCCCGCTGTATAGTCCAAGCTGGCCTTGAGCTCACCATGATCCTCCTGCCTCAGCCTCTCTTGTGCCAGGTTTACAGGAATATGCTACCACGCCCGGCCAGACCTTGGTTTCTAAATGCCATTGTCTGCGAGAAGGGCTGGGTCTCTCGGGAACATGGCTGGACAAAGAGAACAAGTGCTCAAACAATGATTTAACTACAGGTCAGCTTGCATGTGCTCCCTCGGCCAGATTCTGGACAACGTGAGAAACAGAAATAGGACTACTACTAAGTCTCACTGCCAACCAGTGAGTGTCAAAGGAAGGGAGAAAAGCACCTGCCGGACAACCCTGGTACTACCGACTACACCACGCAGATTGGGTGTGGAAGCCTGTTTAGCCTTCTAAAGGGCTCACAGAAGAACCGGCATCGGTTTGCGGTACAGTTACACAATTAACGGACCAAACATTCCAAATAAAACTAGAGATGCACAAACAAGCATCAAATCTGAGGCAGACAAAAGCATTTTGGTGGCAAAAATCTCACGGTACCGCTAAATACCGATGCTTAATAATGAGTCTGCAGGACGACTCCTGATTCATTTGCCTATTATTTCAATGATTTATCTTAAAGAAAACTCAACATCTGATCACTGACCATCAAACTCATTCTTTTATTAACCCTAAATTTCTAGAAGTTGTGATAATAGGAAATGATGCAAAATCTACCTCATTTCAGTTTTTTTAAAAAAGAGAAAATTTGTGGTTCTGCTGCCTGCCTCGCAAGGGCCCAAGTTTGATCCCCATGCCAAAAACAAAACAAACAACAACAAAAAAACCAGAGGAAATTTACTGAACATTCAAATCATTCATTTTTATATTCAACATAAGAACTAACTTTGAACTGAGTGTCAATTTGTACATGTAAACCCAACTTTTTTTTGGCGGGGGGGGGGGTCAGCGTCTCACAATGTAGCCCAGGCTACCTTGAACTCACAGTCACCCTCTTGCCTCAGCCTCCCACAGCCTCCCAAGTGTTGGGATCACAGGTGTGCACTACCACACCTGGCTAAATGCAACTTTTGAAAAGTAAATGAAAACATTTCTGAAGCCAGTTCCATCCTCCACATAAGAAAGCTAGCTAATAAAACCCTGCCCAAGGAGAATGAGCACGATCCATAAACAGAGCCAAAGAAAGCAACAGGTACCTTTTTTGTCTGGATTCCTTCGCAGCAGTTTGTCCACCTGGGAAATGGCTTCTTCCCAGCAATTATTGCTTGCTTGAACATGGGGCTCAATCAACTTTAATTTCTGTTCTAGGACTTGATAAGCCTCTGACACAAGTTCTTGAGTTTCTTTGGTACAAACAAGCTTTTCAAGTTCATCTTCAAGAATTATTACCCTGCGTTACAGAGACACAACAGAAATAGATTCTAAAATAAAAAATGTAAAAGGTATGGTTTACAGGGCTTATTTAGAAACGAAGCTCAGAGGACAAAGTTCTGAAGCTGAATGGGGCTAAGGGTTGCACAACAATGCTACATACCTGATACTGCTGAATCATACACTGGTTTTTTAGAGAAGAGGTTTCACTCTAGTCCAGGCAAGCCTAGTACTTGCTATGGAGTTCAGGCTGGTTTCAAACCTGCAATCCTCCTGCCTCAGCTTCCCAAGTGGGATTACAGGCGTGCAACAGATACATGCCCAGACACAACATTTTATTTTCATTTTACAGGTAAGAAATTAAATTTAGGGAAAAACAAAACAAAACAACCCACACTTGCCCAGAGTCATAAAGCTGGTAAAGTTGGCTGAATCCAGGTCCCAAAGGAGAACATGACAGATTTGGATAATCCTACGGGAGTTCAATTACCTGTAGTTAGTTACAGGGATCGGCTAGGGAAGAGGCATGTTCGAGGGAGCGCTGCAGGGTGAGTGTGGAGGATCATGGGAGCCAGCAGGGACAGGAGCGCTGCAGCAGGGCTGTACTCCAGAAGGAGGAGACGTGCAGACAGAAGCTCGGTCCGCAGCAGGCCAGTGCACCCATTCCTCACCCTTTACTGAGCCCAGCCTGGCCTCAAACTCCCTGGGAACCTGCGGCTTCAGCCTCCTGAGTGCTGGGATCACAGGCGTGGGCCACCACCCCCGGCTTCAAGGCTATGACTTTTATGGAATGTTTGTACACCCTAGTCCAAGCTGCTATCCTTGGAAACCAGTGGAGATGCAGAAACGTGAGGAAGCAAACGTGAAAAAATATTAAAAAAAAAAAAAAAAGCAAGCAAGCAAATGTGTGCCCTAGGAACCCCGATCTGCCAGGGTGCAGCGTGGGGGTGAATGCCCCAGTGTTGGCACTGGCAATGTCGTCCTGAAGAATGGTGTAACTTGTGTGGTTTGATTCCTTTATTTTCTATGTTTGAGACAGGGTCTTACTGTGTAGTTCAGGCTGGCTTTGAACTCCAGCTCCTGGCAATCCTTCTGCCTCAGCCTCCCGAGGGAGAGCTGGGATCGTGTGCCATCAAGCCCAGGCAGAATCTCATTTTTAAAAATCTTTTCATTTCAACACTCAACAGTGAACACCACCAGCTTTTGTCCTATCTTTTCAGGTTTTCTGATGAAATCACGAAAAGCGAGTAACTGACTCTCCAAAATAAGAGTGGTGCTTACAGATTACGGTTTCTCTGCTACACTCGCAGCTCTAAACTGTCCCTCACTGCGCGTGCCTCAGTTGTCCCTTCCCTTTGGCTGGGACACAGTCAGTGGCCATAGGGAACCCGGGAGACGCCTGCTATCCGCGGCTGGGAACTTACTCGTTGAGCAGGGCCTTCAGGTGGAGCTGCAGGCTGCGCACGGCAGTGTGGACGCTACTCAGCTCCCGCTGTGCGGGCCGGGCA
>NW_022900927.1:56429422-56435740 GCF_012274545.1 Fukomys damarensis | reverse complement strand
AGGCTGATTGGCAGGCCCGCTGGCGTGAGCTCGGGCCCCCGAGGGGCGTGGGCAGTGGAGAGCAGCAGGGCCAAGCGCCGGAAGAACTCGGAGCTCTGCGCCACCCAAAGCTGAAACAAAACCTACAGAAAAGGGGTCCGGTGAGTACAAAGTCTGGTCAGCACTAAACATACACTATAAATTCGATACCATAACTTCTGTTTTAGAAGTTTTTAACTTTTTTTTGGAGGGGGGCAGGATCTTGCTGTGTAGCCCCGAACTCGCAGCCGTCCTCCTGCCTCAGCCTCCCGAGTGATGGGATTACAGGCCTGCACCTCGCGCCTAATTTTTTAAACTTTAGCTCAATAATGAATACGGCTGGGCCTGACTGACCCTAAGACCAGCCGACAATGTTCCATTAGATTATGTAGTTGTGGGCTGGGGGAGCGCACGATCTACTATGGAACACACGGTTCGCGCCTGGCAGGGATGTGAGTCAGTCAGTCGCTGATGGAGCAAGAGTTTGGGATTCGAAACGTGCACATTGCTGAGGCCCAGGAATGAGCTACGAAATGAACACACAAACCAGCCCGCAAGCGTCACACCACGGACACCGCCGAGCCGCCCGCCCTCTCCAGGAGTGCTGCTCGGGACGCCTGGGGGTGAAGGAGAGGAGGACAGAAGGGGAGCGCGCCCAGCTATCTACGGCCGCGAAGAAGGATGCGGCGTCCGTGTCCATGGTACCGGACGGTTTCACTACGTGAATTTAACAAAGGATGCCAGTACGAACTAAGGTAACTTCAGGTAGATCTACTTTACTAGTATTTCTTTTCTGTGAGCAAGGCCAAATTTGTATATTGCTAAAGACACGCTATCTAGGAAGGCTTGGATATGAATAAGCTTTCCTGCAAGTCTTCCAGTTTAAGCAATGTTTTGTGTCTACAATTTTCTTTATTCCCTTATGTACTCACGAAATATTTCTTGGGCTGGGGATGTAGCTCAGTGGTGCCACCACCTGCCTCCCAAGCGCAAGGTCCCGAATTCCATCCCAGGTACCAAAAACAAAAACGGAACTCTGAAATATTTCTTAGGCACAAATGACGCCAGGCACTGTTCTGGGTGTTAACAATACTGCCATGAACAAAGGATTAAAGACAACTCCCACACGCAGGAGGAACTGATAATAACAAGATCCTTTCTCCTGCATGGGCTGGGGAGGAAAGACCTCCAGGAAGGGAGGGGCAGAGGAACAGGAGGCGCAGAAGCATTAGGGCCCTGAATTTTGGGACAAGGCATCCAGAAGAAATCAAGTTGGTATAGCTTAGCATTCAGAGGCTGAGGCAGGATTGCCTCAAGTTCAAGGAGTCTGGACTACATAGTGAGTTCAAGGACAGCCTGAATTACTCTGAGACCCTGTCTCAAAAACAAAAAACAAAACAAAACAAAAACCCAATATAGGACCGATTATTAGTTAATCCATTATTAGTCATCCATTCAGCCAAAATTCAGAAATGCTGTATCTTTTTTCTGTTCTTGGATAGGGGGCTACCCATAAACTATGGGCAAACAGGAAATTTTGGTTTAAAGTACTTCACAATGTGTGTATACACTTTTTTTTTTTTTTTTTTTTTTTTTTTGGTACCAGGGATCGAACTCAGGTCCTTGTGCTTGCCAGGCAGGTGGCAGCACCCCTGAGCTACATCCCTGGCCCTGTGTGTATTAATTTTTAAAATCAGAAAATATAGTCCTTTCCAATAATAATAGTATGACAACTAGTTAAGAATTGAGAGGAGCCTGATGTGGTGATGCATGTAGCTAACCCCAGCTAGTCAGGAAGCTGAATCAGGAGGGTGGGTTCAGCTCACAAGAGCAAAGTCAGCCTAGGTAACAGTGAGACCTGTCTCAAAAGCAAAATTTTAAAAAAGGGAAATAAAAGGGCAGAACCATCTGTTATTTATTCCAGAGGGGTAGGACTTTGTATCAGGTCTGTCTGTCTATCCTCCCTGGCTTTCGAGGCAGGATCTTGCTCTGCAGTCTAAGCCAGCCCTGAATTTACCGTCAGTATCAGCCTCGAGGGCTGGATTACAGGTATGTGTTACTGCGCTGGCCTGACGGACTTCTTAAAGGCACTACTTAGACTCTAATTGCACACAGGATTTCCGTGACTTGCTTTAACTCATGTTTTTCTGGCTTAGAATTTTCTGCTGAACCCAGAGCAGTTCCCTGTTGGTCACTGGCCATTGGAGTTATGGGACATGTCACCTGGCCCACTGCTGTCTGCTCCTCTCCCGCAGTTCCCCACACACCTGTGGGAAGTGCGGAAGGGCACACACCTCCCCAGCAGGCTCCGGGCCCATGAGCGGCCTCAGTGCCCACGCCAGTAAGGCCTCCCTGCATGGTCACTGGCAACAAGTATCACCAACTTCCAGTGCCCTGGTAGAAATTATGAGGTCTCGTCCCTTCATTACTAAGGTTGGGCACTTTACAGTACCTCCCAGTGTTTGTCCTTCTCCTCTGTGACCTACATCCTGTAAGTTACATTTATTTCTGTTTTATAGCACTGTGGAATTGAACCCAGAGTCTTGTGCAAGCCAGGCAAACAATCTACTCCCAGCTCTGAAAGTTTTAGACACTTTCGTACTCTTTAGATAGCAAGAATTGAGCCCTCTGCTAGAAACTTATAATTATTTGGTTTTTCTGGACAAAGTCTTACTATGTAGCCCAGGCTGGCCTTGAACTCACAGGGATCCTCCTGCCTCAGTCTCCCGAGGGCTGGGATTACAGATCTGCACCACAATGCCTGGCTAATTGTTATCCTTTTTTGAGCTCATTGAAAAGTACACTGTATTTGAAGTTTAATTTTTATGTAGTCAATCATAACCTTTTTATGTGGCTTTTACCATATGAAAAATACCTTTTTTTTTGCCTTTTTAAAATATAAATGTGGGGAATTTTCCACGGGTAGATGTAGATCTTAATGCTTTATCCATATTTGTTGAAATAAATGGCTTGTCATAAAATCACTTCCTATTAAAGAGCAACTCAATTATCTCCAAGTTCTAATTTAAGGCATTTCTTGTATTAACAATTTTGATATCACAATATAAAAATCTCTTTATCTAATCTGCATGATGCTTTCTTTTTTTTGGTACTAGAGATTGAACTCGGGACCTTGTGCTAGTGAAGCAGGCAGCCGCAGCACCACTGAGCAAAATCCCTGGCCCTACTCTTAGCTTTGAAATTCTGCGGCACAAAGCAGGTGTGGTGGTGCACACCTGTAATCCCAGCACTCGGGAAGCTGAGGCAGGAGGGTCACCAAGAGATCCATGCCTGCCCAGGCTGGATAGCGAGACCCGCCTCAAATGAAACAACACAACATATCAGTGTCAAAGACATCACAAGGTGACAGTAGTCAGCTCAGTCCCTCTGGACACTGTCCCCCCACCCCCACAGGCGGTCACCTTCAGGGCGGGCAGGCCGAAGCCGTCCGTGAGGCGATGCGCTTCCTCGTCCGAGATCTGCTCTTCGCTGAGTCCCAGGCCCAGCTCCTTAAAAGGCACCACACAGATGTAGTTGGTGACATTGTCACTCTCGGAGTTCAGGGGGTAGGTTAAATCGGGTTAAGGCAACCAACACGCCTCCTCAGGACGGTGGGGATGCTGCCCTCTTGGGGGCCAGGGTTACACACATTCACCTTCAGTCTCAACTTTACTGGAGGAGATGTGTATCAGTCTTTAGGCAGATTAACCTTAGACTAACATAAGAACATAACACTCAGATGAGTCTTGTGAATACAACTTTTTGTCTCAATAGTTAAAAATTCAACACTGCAAGGTGCTAACATGTTACTTTGTGTGTGTGTGTGTGTGTGTGTGTGTGTGTGTGTTTTTGAGGTAGGGTCTCGTTATGTAGCCCGGGCTGGCCTGGATCTCTTGGTGATCCTCCTGCCTCAGCTTCCCAAGTGCTGGGATTACAGGCCCGTGCCACCATTTCTGACATCTGCCTTCAGAGGCTATTGCGCGTCACCGTGTCACAGCTGTACCCTTCCCGTCTGCGCCCCGCAGGACACCACGTGCCGAGCAGCAGGATGGGCAGCAGCATTTGGCCTCTCCTGGGTGTGTGCCGGGATGCTGTGATGTCTCCTCTCTTCCCAGGACATCTGTCGGCATCAGTCGAACTTGTTTCCCCTCTCATTATTTTTGTAAAGAATTATATCCATACAGTTCTCAGCACCGAATCATCGTGGCATTTCTCAATGGCCTGTGGTCATACTATGATCATCTTCCAATACAATGCTAGGTTAAATTTACAAATATTTTATGAAAACTTTTGTATATTTGTAAGGTTGGGGTCTACAGTGTTTGTTCTTTGTAATATATCTTGCTTGGATACTGAAATTATAGTTTTACATAAATAAAACGATGTGGGGGAGCTTTCTAACCTTTACTATGGGCTGAAATTTATTTTCAAATTATAAAATCTTCTCGACCTGGTGACTAATTTTTTTTTAGTTAGGTTTTTGAACAGGTAATCCATTCATGGAATTCATAATTCATAAGGTATTAAGGGGAACAGTGAAAACTGCTTCCCAGACCTAACCCTTGGCCAATCAATTCCCCTAGGGAATGGTGCACACCTGTAATCCCAACACCCAGGAGGCTGAGGCAGGAGGATCATGCAAGGTCCAGGCCAGCCTGGGCTACAAAATGAGACTATATCTCAAAAAAAACAAACAAACAAACAAAAAGTGCTATTTTTTTTCACATACCACATCTTCAAGATTTTCTGCCATCACGTGTCAAGAACCCTATCACTGTTTGCTTAACAGTTGTACATTTTCCGTTGTTTACCTATATCCTGGTGCTCTTTTTAAATTGCAATATGTTTTCATCACACATGCAGTCTCTTCAAGTTTAAGAGTTTTTCTTAGGTCAGTGTGGCTCTTATCATTTGGCTGAGACACAAAGCTCTCCCCTCCCTTTCCAGGCTGCCACCGCAGAGCACTGCAGGCACGGCTTCCTCACCCCAGCCCCCTGCAGTTCATGTCCGTCGGTCCCGGAAGGGTTTCTGTGCAGAGCAGTGATGGGGAACCCTTCAGAGCTTTCGGTGATAACCAACGCGGCTGCTGCACGCGTGCTCTAAGTATGGCCCTGGGGTCTCTTCCTTCACAGTCACTTTAATACCTGAAAGTCTTACCTGCTCGTTCTGTATCAGTTACCTACGCACGAGAAGTCAAGTGTCGGAGAACAAGGGTCTCGTTTACCTTCTTCCCGGAAAGGTCCCAGCTGTGCTGTGTGTGAGTGGCGCAAGGAGTCTCCTTCGTCCCTCCCCTTACAAAGCTACAAGGCTGCGATGCGGGCCGGGTGTCTGCTGCGCTGCGGCTCTTGAGGGCAGCGCTGCCTGGTGGGAGTTTGTATGCTCTCGGCCAATGACCGACAACCTGCCCTGCCTGCAGCCACCTTCCATGCACCTTCGCGCCTTCCTGCCTTCTCCCGAATACACACCCTTTTCTTCACCTCAGCTCACAGCCAGCTTCCTGCAGGTCTCTCATCCCGAAAGCCCGAGTGCACTGTCCTGCTACGCTGGAGGAAGGCGGCCTGCGCCTCCAGGCCAGAGTTTGAGGGCTGCCTCACCTGCCGAGCACACTTGAGGTCTTTACTACTTGTACTGTAGAAAGAAACTTGCTTAAGATCACTTAGGCAGTAACTGATAGAGCCAAAATTTGAACTTAGAGTCTACATTTTGAAAGGGGAAGGATTTCCTGTTGCTCTTTTATTACCAACTCATGATGCAAATTTGCCACGTTTAGAATGTCAGACCTAGCCGGTCATGGTGGTGCACAACTATAATCCCAGCACTTGGGATTACACACTTGGGAGGCTGAGGCAGGAGGATTGCCTTGAGTTCAAGGACAACCTGAACACATAGTGAGATCCTGTCTCAAAACAAACAAAAAAAGGTCAGACCTAGTGAAGCCATGCTCTTTTGACTTTATTCTTTGGACCAGAGAAAGAAGGGACTTCATAATTTTTTCCTCACTAAAAATGAGCTGCAGAAGCAGAGAGATTTTCTTCCTGTCTGTTCTTGTCCTTCCTCCTGGAAAACATTTCCAGCTTTAGGATGGAAAATGGTGGTAAGTAGGCAATCTCTACATACAGTTCTTTTATAGGACGCCACTCTAACAATCTCTCCTTGGGACTCCTACTTTTCCTTGAACTGACAGAAAAGGATATTTGTTCAGCATGTACAGGGTGGCCAGCCTTGCTGCTTGGAAGTTGGCGCTCACAGTCCGGTAGACGGCTTTCCGAAGGCCAACAAGATGCTGACTGGAATGCTGGC
>NW_022900927.1:56428530-56429342 GCF_012274545.1 Fukomys damarensis | reverse complement strand
CTTGGGACTCGCTTTTCCTTGAACTGACAGAAAAGGATATTTGTTCAGCATGTACAGGGTGGCCAGCCTTGCTGCTTGGAAGTTGGCGCTCACAGTCCGGTAGACGGCTTTCCGAAGGCCAACAAGATGCTGACTGGAATGCTGGCCGGCTTTATTAAATGAGCAAGCAGCACTGACCCTGTCAAGCAAACTTGAAAAGTAAAATGTGATACAACTGTACAGGTGTCCTACAGTTGTCATTTCCTAAATCCATAGTTCTACTAAACTTAGAGCAAAAATTTCTTCCTCATAATTTTTGTTAGGAAATGATTCTAGGTATTACAACTCAGGTGTCATAAATAAAATAGCTGTTTCCCTCATACATTACATAGCCACCAGAAAAAGCAAGGGAAAATTCAAGCTCTCAAAGAGGAACCACTTCCTCCGATACAGATACACAACAGAAATGTAGAAATATTTACATAAGAATTTGCTTTTATTTGTCCTACAAAGGTACCCTGCCTGCTAAAATATACTAAAGTGGAACTAATTTACAATCAGTTTTCAAAACCTCTATTCACAGGACGTATAAAGGCGTCATTATCAACACATTCATATTCTTAATATACATGGAACCACTTCCTCCGATACAGATACACAACAGAAATGTAGAAATATTTACATAAGAATTTGCTTTTATTTGTCCTACAAAGGTACCCTGCCTGCTAAAATATACTAAAGTGGAACTAATTTACAATCAGTTTTCAAAACCTCTATTCACAGGACGTATAAAGGCGTCATTATCAACACATTCATATTCTTAATATACATAT
>NW_022900927.1:56390977-56428013 GCF_012274545.1 Fukomys damarensis | reverse complement strand
ATATATATATATACATATGTCTGTTATTCATGTATTTGGCCACTGTACAGAACAATCTAGTACTGTATAAAAATACATTCTGTACATTCATAAAAGTAGGGCAAAGTTACTTACCCACCTGCTGCCACTGGCACTTACCTACTCACAATGAAGTAGGGACGCCGAAAGGTAACAGGACCAGTGGCCAACAGGGGAATGCAAATAGAGAGGCAGAGGGAGGGTTACTGTGTGGCAGGAGAGCTACCACAAAGCTGTTCAAGAGGAGCACATTTCATGGCACTTTCTTTACGATTAACCGGAAGTATCCATTAGCAACAATGACATAAAATGTGCTGTTTTGTAACTGAAAGTATGCAGGATTAAACGTCAGTTATCAGATGATACCGTCTTCATCTAACCAGTAACTTCCAGCAGCAAAACATCAGCATTTATAAATTAACTGCACTATCACCACCAACCTGGAAGAACAAAAGACACCTAACTCAAAACTTAAACAACATCAAACCAAACTACAATCTGTGGGCAGTAACTGTCGGGCTTTTGAATAACGGGACACAGGAGCAGTTATTTGCTACAGGGGACAAACTGAGGGAGACAAAAAACAGCACTCGTGACTTCAATGTATGTCACGATCATTTATGTTCTAGTAAATCAGTGTTACAGACAAAAAATATTTCTAAAACTCAGGATTCAGGTTTTATTATTCCTCCTCAGTTTTCCTACCCGTTGTCCAATGAGATGGAGACAAGGGAAGCACGATTTCCTCCAATATTTCTTCTGCCTGTCTGCCATCTGACTGTATAGAGAAGTGTAATGTGGAGGAAAAGCGTGTCTAACTGGCCCACTTTACCTTTTTGTGTCAATTCTGCAGAGATGGGAAAAGCCGGAAATTGGCAAAAGCACCGACTCCGCACACGTGCCTAAGTGCTAGATGAGCGCACAGCCACTCAGTAACCAGTGAGGCCGCGCAATTAACTGCCGTGCAGTTCAAGAATGAAAGGGAAATAGTGCTTAGTTTAAATTTGATTTGTAACTTTTAAAGTTTAAAAAACACTTAACATTCACTATCTTCTACCAAGAAGAGGTCTCTCCTCATGGAGAGACGTTAATAACAGACTCTGATGGTGGTCACTTAGAGTTGAGCAGAAAGAGGTATAAAATCCCTCGGTGGGATCATTTCAATAGGATCAAGCGACTCTTCCACTTCTCTGTCCCACGGTGTCTCAGACAGCTTCTGTGTCCAGATTACGCACTGTTCCAGCACAGGGCAGGGTGAAGGGTGCACAGACTAGCAAGGGCTTTCACTCCCACTTTTCATGATTTTCCAGATACAACTCATGAAAAGCAATGACTGTCCTCCATCATCTGTGTACTTCCTCCCACCCACAGACTGCCCAGATGGTTGGATCAGTTGTTTAAGTTACTGCGTAGTCTGCAGTCCAGCTGCCACTTGTGAGCCGGAAACAGGCTTTCCAAGTCCAAGGCATGGATGTGGGAGGTTACTCTATCATTTGTGATTGTAGACTTTAGTTGTAGGCAACAGGGAATAGGATTGTAGAAGGAGCATAGCTGGTGCTCAGTAAGTGACTTCCTTTAAAAAAAAGGGAAGCAGCTAGTAGCTCAGACACTTAAAAGCTGCACTGCTGAATACAGGAACAGGAAATACCACTATATGTGAAATATTCTGAAAGTATCAGTACCATGGAATCTAATGTTCACCTACAGGGTGTTACTAACACATGTTATGAAGTCCAGAAAGGTATTCACGTCAGATCCATCTATCACTGGAACTTCTGGTGAGGGGCAAAGGGAGCAAACACTTACGGGGTGCCTAATGCAGGGACTTGGTTATGCCCTCTCCTATGTCGTCATGAAACCACAGGGTAAGAGACCAGACACCCATCTCAAAACAGATGAGCAAAATGGTACAGCACATTCACTCTAGCACAGAATGTCTTTATCCCTTCATTGAACAATTCATAGATCTCAATGAGATATAAAGGGTAATTCACTTTTCTCCTATAAATACAGCACAAAAATAAAAACAGGCAGTAAGTAGTCTCTCTGAACTATATAGTAGAAAAGAATCATTTAAAAAAAGACATGAAAATTGAACTCACAGTGTAAATCCTCTGGAAATGACTTCGGTTTCTTGAATGAGACGTAAAGCTTTTCTCACAAGGTTAGTAAAAGCGCGGCTATTTGCTGCCATGTCTTCCAAACGGACGCTGTATTTTTTTAGGGTCACTTGTAGCCTGGCTGTCCTCCATAATCTCAAAGCCCGAGTGATCAAATACACGGACAGACTCACTCCCCACACCAGCCAGGAAGATACAATCCACCAGGCAGGAAGCATCATGAGCAGGCTGGTGAAGGCCAACAGCACTGACACGTCCCTAGGAACAGAGAACCAGGAAAGCGGTATCCATCACACAAACATGACTCACTTTAACCCTACAGGCAATTATAAATCGAGGTCCACAAAATAAGTAAGATGCTAGATCCAGTGTGAAGCATGACCTTACCAAAAACAAAACAAACAAACAAAAAACAATGATGGGCCAGGGATTTAGCTCAGTGGTTCCACTGGCTGCCTTGCAAGTACAAGGGCCTGAGTTTGATCCCTGGTGCCAAAAAAAAGGCTTGTCTTGCTAAGTTTCCAGGCTGGCCTCGAACTTGTGATCCTCCTGCCTCAGCGTCCTGTTTGCCACCATGCCTGGAAAATTCTTATATTTTTTAAGGAAAAAAAAAATGCTGATTTCCTCATGAGGATGTCTGGGTGCCTATGGAATTGAAGACAGAGCTCAGTTATCTGCTACCACATGCACATGTCTGTGTGACAGGAATGGGTGGGCAGTGGCTCTGAGTGCTTACTGTGCTGCAGCACCCCACAGCGACTTGGGCTGCTG
Source organism: Fukomys damarensis (assembly GCF_012274545.1). NCBI lineage: Eukaryota > Metazoa > Chordata > Mammalia > Rodentia > Bathyergidae > Fukomys > Fukomys damarensis. The sequence continues at coordinate 56,425,104 of NW_022900927.1, read as the reverse complement.
GACTTGCTCTCCCCTCTCCGGCAAGCTTAGCTCACTCTTAACAGAAACAGCCATCTTCTTACAGTCTCTTTTCACAATCCACTCTTTTTCTTTTTTGTAAACAAATTATGGCCCAGGACTTTGGCATTTGACCCAAATGCTTCAAGTAACTAAAAGTTTTGGGATGGTTTTTGTTGCATTTGTTGGTTTTCTTTTTTTTGAGATAGAGTCTCGCTATGTTGCTCAAGTTGGCACCCAATGCCTGGGCTCCTCTGAACCTCCTGCCTTCGCCTCCCAAATAAGTTTTAGGGCAGTTTAAATCATCAAATTGTGTTCCCATCATCTCTTCTCAGTAACAGCTGATTGTGCATCTCCACGTCCCACCCTATCCTTAGAGTCCCTATAGTGCAGCGGATATCATCTGTTGTTTATTAAGAGACATAAACAACAGGTTGCACAGGTGTATGGGTAAGAGATTCCTTTCAGCACATTTATATCTGTTTGTGGGGTGGCTGATTTCTTTTGTACCAGAGATTGAACTTGGGACCTTGCGCGTGGCGGAACCACTGAGCTAAATCCCCATTTCCGGGGTTGCTAATTTTACGGAATTGGAAGTATAAATAATCAAATTGGATCCCGCCATCTTCACTGTAAGGAGTATTTACTATAGATAAGCAGTATTTTGCCCCAGACACATCCTTCCATTCATCACATGCTGTGTATGAATGTTTACGGTGCCCATACAATGGGAGCATGAGCACGGACTTCCTCTGTGGACACCCTGTATGTAAGCAGTCGAAGAGGAGATGCTTTCTGGACGGTACCAAATATTAGGGGTTGCCAGGGAGCAGAGCGTTGGAAGGTGTCCATGTTCCTGTTGTTGAGTTTGCCCTGCAGACAGGATGCTGGGATCAAGTAGCTCGATTAGCTCCACATCCTCTTGTAGCAGAACTTCCTGTTGCAGTATGGTATGCAGTGAGTCGAGTCGAAATCCAGTATCCTTGCCATTAAAAGACCGGAAGAGAGGTATTAGTGCATTACATAACATCTTATTACACGCTATGCTTCAAGCTTACAATATATAAGGCAGTTTAGAGATGTGTTTTCAGTCTAGACTCCAAGACAAAGAAACAACAGTCCAATGTATCTTTAATAATATGATAAGATGGTGTTTTATTTTCACTATAAATGTGAAACAATAAAAACTGTGATGGATGTTATTAAGTTACTAGATGTGAAATACACAGTTTTAATAATGAGACACAAAGTAACTATAGATGAATAAGCCTGTCTACCTAATTAAACTGCTGGGATATAATGTGGGAAATGTAATCCATGTAGACAATACAGTAAAAAGCATGCTGACCCTGGATACTATATCAATATAGCCCAAATCTAAGAATTATTATCATTATGTTATTCTTTGCTTTGTTTGCTTTTGATACAATGTCTTGCTATGTAGTCCAGGCTGGCCTTGAACTCACTATGGAGCCCAGGTGATCCTCTACAGCCTCCTGAGTGTGGGGATGACAGGCATTCACCACCAGGCCTGGTGCCAAAAGTAAGAATTACATCAGCACGTCAAGGCCTTCTAAAGATGGACATTCAGATATTTAAAAATACATCACTAAGGTATGTAATAGAAAACCACACTAACATTCCATGGCAATTTATAGTTTATAAAATACCTTCACATATACCAGTTCACTTATTCCTCTCTCTCTTCCTTCTACCTGTCTATCAAGTAATACCTTCTGCAAGCCAGGCACCAGGCCTGATGCTGAAGACACAAAAAATGAATGAGACATACGAGTTTCTTCTCATGCATGTGCATGTGTGTCTGGGGATCAAACCTGGGGCCCGCGTATGCCAGGCAGGCAGTCTGCCCTGACACCCAGCCCAAAATGTTAGAACCCCAAAGCTTCTAGTCTTATACCCTGCAGTTTAATATAGGGAAGGAAAAATGAAGGGTTCTAACATACTGTGCAAAGGAGTGTGGTGACTATACCTAGGGTACAGTGAACAGAGCACAGAATGACCAAATTAAAAGCCAGAGAAAATCAAAGAAGAATCTGGAGCTAAGTCTTTTTTTTTTAGGTACCAAGAATTGAACTCAGAGCCTCGTGTTTGCCAGGCAGGCGCTGTTCCACTGAGCTACAACCCTGGCCCATCTGGAGCTCGTCTGAGGGATGAATGAAAACTGACCAAGTGAAGGAGCTGGAAGAGTAAGGTAGACAGGAAAGAAGCCTCTCATCTGAGGGGGCAGAACCACTGATAGCAGCTGTTGCAGAACAGTGGCATCAATGAGGTGGGACAGGCAGGCTGCCTCTCACAGAAGCCTGTGAGGTGTGCTACTGTCCTCTCTCGGTTTAGTACAGGGGAATTCAAACTACTTTGTACACTCCTGATTTCAAATCCTAAATCTCTGGTAGTTTTTTAATTGATTTTTTTTTATGTTAAACATAGTTTTGTTTTTTTTGTTGTTGTTGTTTTGAGACAGGGTCTCACTATGTAGTCGAGACTGACCTCGAACTCACTATGTAGCCCAGGCTGGTCTCAAACTCACAGCGATCCTCCTCAGCCTCCCAAGTACTGCGATTATAGGCGTGCACCACCATGCCCCGGCATGTTAAACATAGTAATGGACACATGTCGATGGGTAACATGTAATGTTGCAATATGTGTCAACCTGACAAGCTGTTTAACTGGTTTGAACACATCCCCTTGTTTATCACTTAGTAATGGTGAAACTGTCAAATTCCTTTCCTTTAGTGTTGTGAAGTGCACACTATCTTGCGCTGTCTATGGTCACCTTACTGTTTAGCAGTACACCAAACTCTTATTTCTTCTCTACCTGTGACTTAGTACCCACTGATGGCATTTCTGTATTTGAGTAGTGGAGCAAGACACTTTAAATAACAAAAGCTGTGTAATCCTATTGACTAAGTGGCCTCTACAAAGGAAAACCTCCAACTATTTTCTGATGGTCGGAGCTATTTCAATTAAATCAGATTAAATTGATGAAATAAGTTTCTTCAGGATAAGTCATAAAATTTATGACTTACTCACTTGGAGATGGGGTCTTGCCATGTAGTCCTGGCTGGCCTGGAACTCACTATGTACCCCAGGCTGGCCGTGAACTCATGATCCCCCTGCCTCAGCTTCCCTAGTCCTGGAATGAAAGGCACATGCCACCTTACCTTATATTACTCTTTAATTCCGAGTAAAAATTAAATGTAGAAACCATGGAAACTGTAATTCAAGTGGCCATGAAAAGCCACCTACCAAATTAAGACACACGTTCCGACAGCCTTATCTGACCCGAGACACTTGGCTAAGCCTCAAACAGATAAAGAAATCGAGGTAGCACAAATTCCGACCGACTTAAAACACTTCGCGGGTGTCCTCTGGACAGGGGGTCTGCTGCTCGCAGGCGTCCGGTGCACCGGCTCACCCCCAGCAAGTCTGAGGCAAGACTGTGCCCAGGCTTCTATCTTGGCTACTAACGTCTTCTCTGCATCAGTTCCCCCATCCACAGGATAGAGAACAACAGCACATCCTAGGCCTGTTGCACAGATTCATCAGCCAGTCCACAAAACACTACGAAGAGCGTCTGGCATGTAGTACGTGCTATGTAAGTGTTAGCAGCTGGTATAGTTACAAAGGAAACAAATTTCACAAATGAAATGGTTAAAAGACAAGAAAAGTACACAATGAACATGGACTGACTTGAAGGGTGGCACAGATCTTTTTAGGATCTATGTAGGGAAGTGGCACAAGACAAAAACAAAACAAAATAAGAACTGAGGGTGATTTCTGCCTGGATGGACTGAAGAGAGTATGAGAAAGTACAGCTAAACAATAAAGAGATTCCTATCTTCTCCTGGGGGGACGAAGACGGGCACTTGCTGTGTGTCAGTACACTTCCACAGTCGCACGCACTTTTCTCTGTCGTGTGGCTGCTTGCTGTGAGCCTGGATGGGCGTGCGTGGGGCAGTACAGCGCTGGTACAGCGCACCTGAGGTGAGGCTATTCCACGAAGGTACCGTGAGGAGCAATGACAGGCACGAGCCGAGGCACTGTGGCGGCCATGCAGTGCTCAAAATGTGCTGGAGCACCATCCTCACCGCTGCTATAAAGGAATCACTCTTATTCTAATCTTTAAAAGGAATAATAGTATTCCTGTATTACAGAGCAATTGACAGCATATTTGTGAAAAGAAACAAGGAAGGTCTGCTTCAACATCTGTATAGTAAACAAAATTTTAAATATGTCACAATTAAGAGGTAAAAAGTTTGGGCCAGGGATTTAGCTCAATAGCACTGTGCCAGCCTCGCAAGCTCAAGGTCCTGAGTTTGATCTCAGGTACCAAATAAAAACAAACAAACAAACAAACAAACAAAAACCCAACCAACCAAAAACATCCCAAAAGGGGAAAAAAATCAAGCAATCTCATGCCAGAAGCCAACTGGGCAGTTCCTTGTTCCATTACTAGTACATGATTTCTTTGGTTACATATTGCCTGCATTTCTCTGTGGTGCAGGCATACAGGGGATGCGTGAGAGGCTGGCACTTTGTAGTGACACACAGCAGGACACACGTGGTCAGGACAGTGGACTGGGATGAAAAGACCATGCGGTGCAGACTCTGTGTGAACCACAGAAAGATGTGTGCTGAGCCAGGGACCTGTGCACAGTCCAGCGCCACTGCAGATGAGATGGCGCCCTCTGCATGAAGTTGACACTCTAGATGACACTCAAGGCACCTTCTGAAGAGATCAAACCCTGAGCCATGCCTGCCTGCCCAGCAAGTGCAAGGTCCTGAGTTCGATCCCCGGTAAAACACCACCACCAAAAGAAGAGGTCTATCCCTGAACAGAGATCTTAGCAACATGGATTGCTAAAAATATGTTTAGTCAGAAAACAGTAATATGCAAGCTAGAGGCAAAGAACATAAGCTTTGGACCCGGAGACCTGGGTTCAAGTTCTAACTCTAGCACCTTCTACCTGACATTCTGGGACATGTCACTGAACTAGGTTTTAAATCAAATAGGATTGTTTGAATCTTGGACCTTACACTGGTAAACTACATTAATTTTTTTTTTTTTTTTTGTACCAGGGATTGAACTCTGGTCCACGCACTTGTGAGGCAGGCAGCAGAACCACTGAGCTAAATCCCCAGCCTACATTAAATCTTATATTGTGGTCTAGAATATCACACCAAGGGGTGAAAGTGCTCTGTAAACAATCTTCTTACAAATGTTAATTTACAAAAGGGATAAGGCCAGTAGAGGATCCTGAACCTGCTCACTTATAACTTGATTGTTACTTCTGGGAGGCACAAAAATTTCACTTTTTTTGTTGTGGTTTTTTTGAGACAAGGTCTCACTACATAGTTCAGACTGACCTTGAACTGCACTATGTATCCTAGGCTGGCCTTGAACTTGCCGAGGGCTGGGATAACGGGAGTGTGCCAACATGCTCAGCCCACAGGAGCTTAGAACTTGAATATTTTAGCTACACCACCTGGGTTTTATATTGCTAGGCTGTAAGAAACTGAAACACACCCACCCACCCCCTTTGTGGCGGTGGTCAAGTAGCACACACGCTGCAGCAGAGATGGGGGTCAGAAAGATTCTCAGTGTGGACTATTTCAAGTCTCTGGGAAGATCTGTAATCCACAGCCCCCCAAGCCTGAGCTGAGCATACTAACAGAAATATTCCCCTCCCCGCCGAGAGAAGTGCCTGTTAATGGAAGAAATGGTTGCAATAAGGCCAGGGATTTAGCGCCGTGGCACTGTACCTGCCTTGTAAGCACAAGGTCCCGAGTTTGATCCTTGGTACGGGGTGGGGGTGGGGGTGGAGGGTGTAATTGCAATAAATTAGCTTCACTAATGACCAGAACAGTCTGTTCTAAATGGCAAATAGCATTTCAGGAGAGCTATGAATAGCAATAAGCCCAAATTAAAAGGTCCCCAGTTATTTGTAATAAAAATGAATCACTGCCCAAGTTAGTAGCAAAACCAATTCCAATTCATCAATTAGCTTACTAATAAAGGGAAGCTCTGAAAAATAACAAAGAAGTGAATACTCACCAGTTTATGAAGTAAGTCATCTTTCTTACTGCACTGAGAAAAAGGAATCCAACTTTTGATGGTTTCAGCCACTTTTAACAGGATGCCCTGATGAAGGAGATGAAGGAGATGAAGGAGGTTTTATAGTATTATAAATTAAATATGCCCAAGAAGCAGAGAAACTTCAAATAACTTGCTTCTAGGGTAGGGGATTTAGCTCAGTGGTTCCACCGCCTGCCTTGTAAGCACAATGTCCTGAGTTCAATCTCCAGTACCAAAAAAAAAAAAAAAAAAAAAAAAAAAAAAAAAAAAAAAATAACTTGCTTCTAGTTCATCAGAACTTTTATCAGAAAAAGGGAGACAAGAATTACCCGGGTTATACATTTTGCAACATGATTCAGCCTTCTCTTTAGTTCCCAAGTTTAGTTACACAACCATATCACCCAGGGATTGGAGTGAGAAATGTGTTTTTGGGCCCCCAAATGGCAGAGTCTGACTCAGTAGGTTTGGAATGCAGCCTGGAAATCAGGCTTTGAAAAGTAGCATGCAGCCTCCCCGTCCCATTTATCTAGGGAACGTAATGTTATTTGTTATCAATGTTAACACAATCATGGTATTTATTTCAGAAATGGGTTTTGGGAACAGAGAAACATTGTGTTGCTTGTTTGTTTTGGGGGTGGCTGAGAAAAGAAGTCCTGTTGTACCCTGCTGAATCTGAGCTTCAGGGCATGTGCAGGTAGAAACATCTAACAAGTACCGGAACTAGGCAACGTCCGGAGGAAGCAGCCAGGGAAATAGATGAGCTTGATAAACTGCATAAAGAGATCATTTATGAATCATCCCAGGAGTGGCACACGCCTGTAATCCTAGCACTCAGGAGGCCGAGTCAGGGGGACTGCTATGAGTTTGAGGCCACTCTAACTACACAGTGAGACACTGTCTCAAAAAACTGAAAAACAACCCCCGCCAACCAAACCTAACAAACAAAATCACAGGAAAAGAGGGCCGGGGGTTTAGCTCAGTGATTCCATTACCTGCCTCACAAGCACAAGGACCCAGGTTCGATCCCCGCTACCAAAAAAAAAAAAAAAAAAAATCACAGGAAAAGAAGCCAGAAAACAAGACAGAGGATGAATATTTATGGTAGGAATACCAGGATAGACTACTTGATAAGTAGATAATAATCACATGAGAAAATACTAGTTAAACGTGAGAGAGCAAGTACAATGCTAGTGAGTGCTTCATCAAGAACACATACAAAAACTGTTTTCCAAGGAAAATAATGATATTTCACTTCTTTAGCAGAATTTGCAGGCAATTCTAAAATCATATTCCCTGAGAATGACTGAATAATTCAATAAATCTTTCTAAAATGTAGCCGTTCCTAGGTTTAGATTAAAAAAATCCACTTAAGGGACATAAAACTCATAGTTAGAAAGTTGTCTTTAGAAAAGTACAGTATGAAAGCTACGGGAACTGTATGACTTGGTGATTTGTAAAAACATCTCCTGCTCATGCTTTTTATTGCTCTTCAGTTTCTCAGGGAAAGAAATTTCAAGCTGTTGTTTCTTCATAAATGAAAACAACATTTCTATATATAAAGTACTTGTCAGAAATGACAAGGATTAAATATCTAAACACTCATATTTGTAACAAACACTCCCCAGGGTCTCACTGTGTAGCTCAGGCTGGCCTTGGACTCACTATGCAACCCAGACTGGCCTTGAACTTGCAGTGATCCTCCTGCCTCAGCCTCCCGAGTGCTGGGATTACAGGCATGCACCACCACACCTGGCTCAAGCTAGATTTCTATATTCATCTCCTGTCAAATTCAAGTTTTAGTCTATAAATGGCCTATTTAGATATGGCTTTAGGTTTTGCTTTCAAATTCTTTTCTAAGAACATTCATATTTTTTTGTGTGTGTTCCAGGAACAGAACTCAGAACTTTGTGCTTAAAGAGGCAGGTGTAGTGCCACTGAGCTACATCCCTGGCCCCGTCCTTTCTTTTTTTTGAGACAGGGTCTTGCTATATAGTTCAGGATCTTGCTATGTCCTTGAACTGTGTAACCCAGACTGGCCTCAAACTTGCAGTGATTCTCCTGCCTCAGTCTCCCACGTGCTGGGGTTACAGGAGTATGCTACCACACCGGGCAGAATATTCATTCTTGAAAGGGAAGAAAAAGTACAGAAATTAGCAAAAATGGTTCTGATCACTGAGCATGGTGGCACACACCTATAATTTCAGTTATTTGTACTTGCAAGGCTGAGGCAGGAGGATCGCAAGTTTAAAGCCACAGTGGGTAAATTAGTGACACCCTGTCTCAAAATGTGAAAAAGAGGATATATAAAAAGGGCTGGGGATGCGGCTCAGTGGTTCACTGCTTGCCTAGCATGGCCTGGATGTGAGTGCTAACCCCCAGCTCCCATCTTCTAGGTACTGGTCAAAAGACCATTAAGTGATAAAAGACCGAGCATGCTTTCTTACCTTTGGCAGGACTCTTGCAGGAGGCGTTTGTTGTCCCTCTGTCATGCATTTTTCTGTTTTTGGAGACAAAGAAGAACATATTTCAAAGTCTGTGTGTCCCAAATCCTGTAAGTACTGATAAAGTGGAGAATTCTGAAAGAGACATGTAAAATAAAGCAAGTTTCAAGATCATTACTGTCTTCAAAGTTTTAGAACCAAAGTTCACTATCGTGACTATTATGTCCAAATTCCTTAAAGCTTCTTTTATGAGAACTCAATAATCTGTTAGAGCACAATGCCATTTAATAGCAATAGATCTATATTCAACAGAGGGACCCAAAAAAGGAAAAGTGCTAAATAAAACACACAGAATTTTTGAGTGAGTATCAGCAAGCAAAAATGAATTTAGGGATAAAAATAGATTTGGTAAGCAATTTCTTTGCCCACATTTTTGTAGTCTTAAAAGTAGCTGCTTCAAAATAGCCAATGCAGGCTATAGACATTCCCTAAGAAGACCTACAGTGGAAAAGTTACTACTTGAAGCCAAGAACAATGAAACAATGATCATACTGTAATAGTTAACAATTCTATCATACCATCATACTCATTAGTTCATTTAGAACAAATATGTATTTTCTATCATCTTCTTGGCACCACAAATAAACTTAAAACTTTTCAAAGGAGTTACCTTAGATTAACTATAAGGCACTTATGATTATATGGCCAACAAGAGACAGTGTGGCTAATAAGAAAATTAGAACACAGTGGTTAAACAATCTTAAGTGAAATAAATCAGATGCACAAGCTTAAATACCACAAGGTTTCTCTTAAATGAGAAACCCAAAGTATAAATATATTAAAGACAAAAATAAAAGAAAGACAATAGGAAACAAGGAGGCAGATCTTTTGCAAAAGGAAAGGAGACCAAGAAATGAAAGGGGGTTGTGTAAAAAGAATTAAGATGTATTACGCATGTACCACCTACCCATGAGGAATTATGTACTGCAAACACGTACTACTAATAAAATGAGTAAATGAACACAGTGGTTAAGAACACACATCCAGTAGGCAAATTCCAAGTTCAAATCTCAACTTTACCTCTTCTCAGCTAAGTGACCCATGGCAATTTACAATCCTTCCTTGCTTTAGCTGTCTCATGTAAAAATAGGAATAACAGTAATATTTAGCACAAACTAAATTAATATTAGCAATGTGAAATAGGAGGAAAAGGACCAAAAGTGTAGGGAAAGTGAGAAGGATAGGGAAGGGGGAATAAAGGAAAGGAAAAAAATATGAGAAAATGTAAAAATGGAATTAAAGTGTTTGAAGGTGGGGAAGGGAGACTGTCATGTAACGATACAAGATCCCAGTAATATGTAACTGTACTGTATACCTAGAATGTACCAATAAATTCAATTAAAAATATATAAAGCATTTAGAACAGTGCCTTGCACAGAGTATGCCCTCAATTTGTACTTTAACTTTTTATAGGTTATGTGGGAAAAGCACAGATTTTAGAACATGCTAGAATGGAATTACCCCAATTCCATCACACAGAACCACTGCTGTCATTACTGGATAAAAATCTATTGGAAAATTCTTCAGGGACAAATAGAAAGCTTTAATTTTAACTTCCAACCTTTCTTATGGCACAAAATTTTAAATAAATCTTGAGCTGGGTGTTTAGATCAGGGGCAGAGCGCCTGCCTACCATGTGCAAGGCCCTGTGCTACCAAAAGATAATTCTTGCAACCGGGTGTAGTGGCACAAGCCTGTAATCCCAGCACACATGAGGCTGAGGCAGGAGGATCACCATGAGTTCAAGGCCAGCCTGGACCACATAGTAAGTTCAAAGCAGCCTGAACTACATAACAAGACCGTCTCAAAACAAAAACAAGGGCTGGAGATTTAGCTTAGTGGCGCCTTACCTGCCTCACAAGCATAAGGTCCTGAGTTTGATCTCTGGTACTGAAACACACACACACACACACACACACACACACACACACACACACACAGAGGATAAATCTTGAGTCCCCTCAAGCAACTCTCCAAATCTTCAAGAGGACAGAAAATGAGATGTATCAAAAACAGCCACCCAGCTGTCCACCTAAACTGAGCAAGAGCGCCGGACTTTCCAAGCAGCTTATTCAGGGACAGCACAGGGTTGCACTGAGATGTGGGGACTCAATGGTGGGTGGCAGGTGCACCTGTGGGGCTTTAGCAAGGGAACATGGGGGTCCCCTCACCCCACAATGGAGACTAAACCCAGCTCCATACAACGCTGACCTCTTTAATTTAAATTTGTGTGTGTGTGTGTGTGTGTGTGTGTGTGTGTGCACCAGGGATGGGGCCTTGTACTTTTGAGGCAGGCGCAGAACCACTGAGCTAAATCCCTACCCCTTTAATTTGAACTTGTGAGACAGAACCCGTATGGTTTATATCTAGATGCCCCCAGAGCACCAGGTGCTCTTAGTGAGGCTTTCGGAGGCCTTCCTCTTGTTTATCTTCGAGGACAGGTGGCCAGAGGTTCCCAGGTGAACTGGTCTGCACGAATGACATAGACTCTACCTTCTTTATGATCCCTCAGGCTGTGACAGTGCAGGGAAGCCATAAACATGAAGCAAAAGAATCACAAAAGGAGAAAAAGGCAGTACCCAAATCCCGGAAAACTCCACCTCTTCCCGGAAAAGACATGCACAGTCCTCCTCTTTATCAGCCCAGCCCTCCCCTTCATTTGTTTTAGATCTGCACCCTCCTAGCGCCCCCACCCCTGGGGTGGAGGAGTTGATTTTCCAGATTACCTTTCCCCTTTCCTACTCTCGGCCAAGAATAACTGTCTCTTTCTCTGTTCAGTCTGCACTTGTTCTTGTTATTGGTTCAGTTCTGAGATGGAAAAAGGACACAATTTGGAATCAGAAGTTGGTAACAGACTGACCAATAAATCTTGACTCCAAAGCCAAAATTCTGAAACGTTACATGAAACTAAAAATAAGAAAAAGTCCCTCATTCTCTAGGGAGGGAGACATCAAAGAAGCTTAGAGTTCACCACAGAGAAACCAAACCAGGCAGACAGCAATCACTGGACTGTGCTGGATGCTACAGGGACAGGAAGGGCAGCTCAGTCAGACCCACACTGCTAGGGAGAACGTGCTTAAATTAGGGAGAACAAGCAAGCATGGGGACTTGGGGACTGGCAACAATCTGACAGCTTTCAATCTGAGGAAAGGACAGCGGTCAGATGAGTTCTGTTAAGCTTTATTTAAACTTTTAAGAAAAATACCTTCAAATTATAAGGTGGAGTATGTTTCTTATCCCTCTCAGACTAAGAACTCTGCTAGCACAAATGCCTCGTCCTCTGTCACCTCTAACACATACTGTGGTCTCTGGTCAGCTTCAAGTCTTCAACCTGGATTTCCAAATTGATCTGTGACCCCGCCCCTGCTCTGCCCCCAGAGGCAAAAGGGCACCAACACCACTGCATTTGTCAGACTGACTTCTGGGAAGGTTTCCATACTTTTTTGAAAAAACACTTGTTTTTAAGGCAGTAGGACCCTTCATGTGAACTCTCTTGGGGAAGAATAATAAATAAGACGGATCAAAGTGGAGTTACTCTGGGTCAGGGCCAGCAGACTTATTCTGTGAAAGGCCAGAGAGGAACAGCTCAGCCTGGCAGGTCATCTGACCCCAACAATCAGGCCTGCTGCTGTGGTGATGGCAGAGCCCATAAATACACCCCAACTGTGCTTATGTGCCAATAAAACTTTATTTATACACAATAAATCTGAGCTGGATATAAAGTGTTATTATGCTTTTATTTTCCCAAGCATTTAGAAAAGTAGAGGGCTAGGGATACAGTACTTGTTCAGTACTCAGAAGGCTGGCTTTGATCCCCAGCGCTAAAAAACAAAACAAAACATAGCAAAGTAAAAGCATTCTTTGTTCACCAGCCATAAAACATGCAGGGGGCCTGGGGTAGGGGGGTGATGCAGGGAAAATCTGACCCCGGGGCCTCCTGAATAGACTCAGTGGAAGCTAAGTGTGATGGGCACACCCATAATCCCAGCACTCCAGAGGCTGAGGCAGGAGGAGGCCAGCCTGGGCTACACAGTGAGACCCTGTCTAAGAGAGCAAAGCACCAGTGGAGATCAGCAGGGGCACTCCTGACCACTGTGCTGAGGAGGCTCGGTGGAGGTGGATGCAAACCTCTCCTACCTTTCCTTTTCCTGTGTGTGTGGTTCTGGGGACTGAACCCAGGACCTTCGCACTAAGGCACACCCCCAGTACCTTTTCATTTTGAGAAAGGGACTAAGTTGTTACATTGCCCAGGCGGTTCTCAAACATGTGATCCTCCTGCCTCAGTCTCCCAGAGTGCTGGGATTACAGGGTCACACTAAACTTCTGTTTTTGTTTTTATGTTTTGGTTTTTTGAGACAAGGTCTCACTGTGTAGTACAGGCTGGCCTTGAACTTTCATTAATCCTCCTGCCTCAGCCTCCCAAGAGCTGGCACTACAGGTGTGAATTACACATCCAGCTCAAACTTTGTACCAGACTGCTCTTATTTACTGAATACATAGGTGATGTGTGCTCTGCACTGAGCACAATATTCTGTGCTTTTCCAGTTTATACCACAGCTCACAAAACAAAATGGATTATGTATAGCATACATTTTCTTTGAAATGGAAGAAACAGTAGCCCATTCTTCAGATAGGCAATGCACATAAGCCAAGTACATGGGTCCGCTCGGTCATCCATGACTGAGAACACTTGCTTTTTATATTTTGCAAGACAGCAGCATTAATAATTCACCTCTTACACCACAGATGGAATGTCCAACAGTGTCTTGTGGTAGAGGGATTTGACCAGGAGTTTTTGAGATAGGGTCTCACTATGCAGTTGAGACTGATCTGGAACTCACTATGTAGCCCAGGCTGGTCTCCAACTCACAGCAATCCTCCTGCCTCAGCCTCCCAAGTGCTGGGATTACAGGCGTGCACTACCACACCCAGCCATAAGAATTCTTTTTTTTTTTTTTTTTTTTTGGTACTGGGGATTGAACTCGGGTCCTTGCACTTGCAAGGCAGGCCACCAAACCATTGGGCTAAATCCCTGGCCCCTATAAGAATTCTTATTAACTGTTTGGATGGCTTCAGAAGCTTCCAGTTTCCACTGTGTATTTATGAACGAGGCCTCGGCAGTTCTCTCTAGTGACGGCTGTCATTACCTTTATTCTAGAAGCTCTGCTTCACTCTTCAGGAAGCCTCGCTTGCAAGGTGATCAAAGCATTTGTGGAACAGTTTTATGGACTAAGATTTGATGGAGTCTCAAGGATACCACAGCACCGTGCTGAACGCACTCTGGGGCCCATGGGAATTCGGTGGAATTCCCAGACACCGACCATGACTTCTGGCTATTTTCCACTTTTGGCTGCCAGTGCAAATCGTAGCTCTTCCTAACATACATCGACCCGGATACCACACGGATGTGAAAGCTCCATTCAGTATGTTTATGATGACCTCCTGATTCACAGCACTTGTTTTAATGTTGTTGTTGTTGTTTTTTTTGGTATCAGGGATAGAACTCAGGACTTTGCTCTTGCCAGGTAGGCAGCGGAACCACTGAGCTAAATCCCTGGCCCAGTATTTTTTTCCCGGTTTGTTTTTTATAATTTTATTTTTTATTTATTTATTTTTTTTATAACTTTATGCTTCAACCACTTTTGGGCCAAAAAGAAAATTTAAAATTTAAACAACACACTAATAAAAAACAAACATTCTTTGGATAACTGTTCTGAAAGAAGGAAGGAAAGACAGAAAGGAAGAAAAGGAAGGAAAGAGAGAGGCAGGCAGACAAAGGCTTACTGAGCCAACCAGACTGTCACAGATTTGCAAGTCTCCTGTTGTCAGGCTCACCAGAAGATACAGTAGCTGCACCTTTATGTCTTACAGGGTTCGGATCTTAAACGCCCCTCAAAGCCTCACACGCGGAAGGGCTGGTCATCAGTCTACAGTGCTCTATGGGAGGAGGTCAGCTGAAGGGGCGAGCCCTGGAAGGCAGGCTGCGGAACCACGGAGCTAAAGCCCCGGCCTATGAAGAACGGCTTTACTGAAATTTGGTAAGTGATTGTTTCACAAAGGTTAATTTTACCTTTTATTTTTTTGCTGTCAGGATTGAACCTAGGGCTTTGTGCATGCTATGCACACACTTTGCTAGCGAGTACACTCCCGACCCTCTGAAAGCTTCATTTTATGTACAATATTTAGTCTTACTAATGAATATTTTATACTTTGCACGTGACAGGGAATAGGAATGAAAATGGTAACTATTGTCTTTAGTATTAAAAATTGATCACGCAGGGCCAGGATTTCGCTCAGTGGTGCTGCTACCTGCCTCACAAGCACGAAGTCCTGAGTTCAATTCCCCGTACCAAAATAATAAAAATTGATTACTTAGTAGAAAATACATTTTTTCTTTTATAGCAAGCTGAAGTTTCCTAGTTCAACTATCCTAATCTATACTTAGAGTGTTGGAGCCATTAGGTTTAAAAAGTAGTAAATATACAGAAATATGTTTTTTTCATCAGTGAGGATTATTACAGGTTGATGATAGCTTTAGAAGAATTGTGTAATGGGTAAGGCAGACATGAGGCCACTGTTAAAACTTTTCCTTAGTTTAAGCAAAACAGAACCACAAATGTTTTAGTGAAGCTGTCTTTTGAAGAAAAATCATTAGCAATGGACTCAGAATGTAATTCTGAAGTGTCCAAGGGTGTTCCTGCAGCCAATAGCAACAGGAGAACGCCAGGCACAGCATGTGGGCCTCCTCCTCAGGAAACCCTGTGGTGCCGGACCCCTGCAAATTCCAGCTGACAGAAGACACACACCGGAAGAGTTCCGCTGAAGGAAAGGCGCCAAGAGCCTTTGGCTATGCTCCTGTGGTTTTGGTGGCTGAAACATTTTTTTGTAAGAAAAATAAACAAAAATAGACAAGAAACTCCCAGAATTTTGCTGAATGAGCACTTTAATACACTTTCTCAGTGAAGTTTATATTAATGACACTCCATACCACTCTTGGCCCCATAAAGACCTCAGGCTCCACACTAATGGGTACACAAAGTCTGATGCCCCCACTTAATGCAGCGCTTATGTTTTGTACCATCTATGGCACACTTTGTGCAGGAGTCAGAAATCATTACTGCTGCATTTTAAAATACAGTTCAGAAATGGAGGGGATAGACGAGACACTTTTGTCATGAGCTTCATAAACACAACAGAACAAGCTGTTAGCTTTCAGGTCGAGGACCAAGTGAGGAACAGGCTGAAGGGGAGGGACCAAGTTAGGCCACTCATTCAGAGATGAATCTAACTCAGCACTCAGGTCCCAGGTACCTCCAGGCACAAAAACGAAGGAATCCTGACTAAAAACATTTGTCCTATGACACTTCTGGTAAGACCAAGATTTAACAGGCCTTCAACATTTCCAAGGAACACAATGAGAGGTACGAAACATTCCAGGTTCCTCAGGTACAAGGGGGCTCTTAAGCCAGTGGCAGAATGAAACTCAACACCCTTTTCAGGAAGCAAGAAAAAAGAACCAATCTTACTAATGCTAATGAGGGGAGCTCTGTCCACGGAGATGCCATGTAGAAAGGCTGTTTCTTTACCAAGCTGTGCCATACCGTCCTAAGCCACTGTGACAGATGGAGGATGGCATCATGCCTTGATTCTGGGCCTGTCAAACACCTTGTACCAGATTGTGAGAGACTGTAGTACAGATGTTTTATTATGATGATGATCTAAACTTTTTCTCTCAGATGATTAAGAAGTTAATAAGAAAATAGTACCTGGTTTAAAAAAGCTTGTTATGTTGCCAGGTACGATGGAGCAAGTTCATAGTCCTAACACTTGGAAGGCTGAGGCAGGATGATCGCTACGAGTTGAGGACCAGCCTAGACTACATAGTGAGTTCAGAGCCAGCTTGAACTACATAGCAAGACTCTGTCTCAAAAACATTGTGGGGGGGAACATTAAAAAATATATATTTTTTAGATAGCTAAGGAAATTCAAACTCAAAATAGGTATTAAGAGAATTATTATCACTACCTTTGTTAAATGAGATAATTGTATTGGGATTATCACTTGTAAAAAAGAGTACTTACCTGTCAGAGATCTGTACTGATGCATTTACAGTTGAAATCAGGGAATACTGTATCTGATATTTACCTTAAAATACTCTAATTTAAAGAAAAAAGGTGGAGAAATATAAACACACAATATATATATTTTTAGCCCTTTGTACTAAGCTGCATCCCTAGCTCTTTTTTTATCATCTGAGACAGGCTCCTGCTAAATCAAGTTACCCAGGCTATGCTTGAACTTGTAAGCCTCCTGCCTTAGCCTCCCAAAATGCTCAGATTACAGGTGTGTACTACGAGGTCCAACTTTCTTTTGGTACTGGGGATCGAACTCGGGCACTTGCTCTTGTGAGGCAGGCAGCAGAACCACTGAGCCAAACCCCCTCCCAACTTGCTTTTTATATATAATTTTAAAGTTCATAAGAAATGTCTTAAAAAATCATATGCCAGGTTTTTTAACATTCTATTTAAAACATTTAAAATTTTTTTGTAGAAGAAAAACAGGAAGTTGAGAAAATCCTATTTTAATCTGTAAAAACGATTAATTTAGTAGATTTTAAAACACTCAAGTCTCGCTGGGCGAGGGGGTGCACACCTGTAATCCCAGGCGTGCTGTGAGTTCGAGACCAGCCTGGGCTACACAGTGAGTTCCAGGTCAGTCTCAACTACATAGTGAGACCCTGTCTCAAACACCGGGGGGGAAAAAAAAAAAAAAGCCACTCAAGCCTTATAAAGTTCCATATAATGTTGGTGGTACTTTTCGCATCGGCCAAAAGGAAATATGACACCAAGCCAGTGCTACTCATGTAACGTCTTCAAGTGAATTTGAGTGAGTGACACAGGCATCGACTTATGCAATGGGCACACGTGATACTCTGTGCAATTGTATAACATGTGCTCACTGTGTGCAGCAAGAAAGGGACTTGAGACGTTACCCCGGGCCGGGCCTTTCGACACCCTCACCCAGGGTGATAAATGTCAGAGGCATCCTCTGGCAACACGATTTCCAGTTACTAGGCTTGGTGGAGGTGCAATAAATATTTAAAATTATTTTAAAATTTAAACTTTTACTGAAGTGAATACAAAGTTGTACCAAAAATTGTTTTTCCCCGTACTTTAATGCTATAATAACTTTTCTGAGCCTATGTAAAAGTTCACATTGATTGTCATAATAATTATTGAAATACAACCAAATGCTACAATTGGCTTAGTGTTGGTAGCCAATTAAAACTTCAGTGCATAAACTCTGGTGCTTTTTCATTTTGTGGGGGCAGTGCTGGAGATCAAACTCCAAGACCTCGCACTTGGTAGACAAGGGCTTTACCGCTGAGATGGCCTGTCTGGTGTAGTTTGTTTTGTTTTGTGTTACTGGGGATTAATCCAGGGACTTCTCACTAGGCTACATCCCCAGCCCTTTTTATTTTTATTTTGAGACAGGTTCTCTCTAAGTAGCCTGGGTAGGCTCATATTTGAGATACTCTTCTGTCTCAGTCTTCCTAGGAGCTGGGATTGCAGGTATGTACCACCATACACCAACTCTGGTGTAGTTTTTTAAAGTACAGCAGTTCATTTCACTTTTAGAAAGCTTGTTGAGTTTTTGAGTTGCAAACTGAGGGAAAATGACTGACTTTCCATTTTGATTACCCCACCACCACCAGGTATAGAACTCAGGACCTCGCATTTGCAAGGCAGGTGCAGTGCCACTGAGCTAAGTTCCTGGCCAATTTTTTGCTTTTTTGAATCCATTATTCTCCCAAAATAAAAAGTAAATATGAAAACAGCTCCTGGGCTAGTTATTCTCTGAGGTTTTTCAGTCTGTGGTTCCATGGACTCTCTAGCAGGTTTTTCAGACGTGGCACTGTTACATTTCAGCAGGTGAGTCTCTCTGGGCTTGTCCTGTGCAGGGAGGGTGCTGACCAGCGCCAGCTCTATGCCCAGGTTTCACAGGGAAGACTCTCCAGACGCTGCCAAGAGTCTGGCTGGGGTGGGTGGGGAGATGGTCTGCTTTGGAGCCACAGAATTATGTGTTTATAGAAACAGAGTAAGGTGTTTTTTCTGTTTCATTGTTATTGTGGTGGTGTGGTGAAAACTGCCTTATCCAATGCTATTCTTAAAACATGGCTCCTCCTTCCCCCCAAAAATTATGTAATTGAAAATTTCTTTCCAGTGGGGGGGGATTTTTATGTTACTGGAATTTTTATTTTTTTGTACCAGGGATCAACTCAGGATCTTGTTCTTGCCAGGCAGGTACAGGACAGCTGAACTATATCCCTGGCCCATTCTTGGATTTTTTTTTGTTTGTTTTGTTTTTGTTTTTGAGGCAGCGTCTTGCTATGTAGTTCAGCCTGATCTTGAACTCACTATGTAGTCCAGGTTGGCCTCGAACTTGTGATGATTCTCCTGCCTCAGCCTCCTGAGTGCTAGGATTATAGACACGTGGTACCACACCCAGTTTGAGGATTTCTTATTCTGTAAAAATTCAAGCTGAGCCTCACTACTAGATTATTTCTAAAGGAAACTGAGCATTAGTTTTCCAATAACACAATTTCCTTATAAAATATTTTTGCTCTGGGGTATCAACATAAGAAAAGAAACATATGTCTGACTTCCTGGGCCACAGATACTAACTAGGAAAGTTAGGTATATAAATAAAGCTAGTTTCTTCCATAAACGGGTCCTTACTGACTAAGTATGTATTTTCCTCTCACTACAGATACATGATCAATGGCAATACAGTCAGCTCTCTGTATCTGTGTTCTGTTTCTTGAGAAAGAGATAGTTTCACCATGTACCTGGGCTGGCCTTGAACTCGTGGAGATCCTCCTGCCTCAGCATCCCCAAAAGCCCTCTGCATCTTTGGTGATTTCACATCTGTGGATTCAACCAGCCATGCATAAAGCAGGCATAGTGGCGTATACCTGTAATCCCATCACTTGGGAGACTGAGGCAGGAAGATCACCCAGGCCAAGGCCATGGTCTACATTGAGAGTTCAAGGGCAGCCTAAAATGCAAAGCTAGACCCTGTCTCAAAAACAAAACAAAACAAAATCAACCAACCAACCATGCATAGAAAATATTCAGCCCCCCTCATCCATCTGTGCTGAACATGTACAGATGTCTTTTGTCTACTGTTGCCAGAACAGTGATTTGACTCACACAGGGTCACAGTGTACCAGGTGTTACACATACTGCAGAGCTGGACTTGTGCAGGAGGATGTGTGCAGGTCTCATGCGAATCCTCCACATCATCCAAGGGACCAGAGCAGCTGCAGATCTCAGCTGGGAGGAGCAGGGCAGTTACCCCAGAACCCATCCGCCCCATCAAGCACTTCTGTCTTGCAGCTAAGATAACAGTTACCGCATTACAATGCTTCTCTGTTTTTCTTCTCTGTACTTCCTGTGTCCCAGTCTGAACCCTCCCAGTCCCAGTCAGTACACTAATCCCGATGCCCTCCGACCCTCTCCTTCCCTTCCCAGCAGAGCAGACTCCGAGACACAGTTCCTCTGGGAGCAAGCAAGTACAGTACTGCACTGGCCATTTGGGCCTCAGCTCCTCACATACTTGTGCTGTGTCTCACAGGTGCCAGGACTGAGCTGACAGCATCCAGAGAACAGAGCAAAGGACTGGGAGATGGCAGCTGCTGCTCATTCACTGAGCACCTACTGTGTGTCAAGACACTCCGGTGACTCAGTAATCTTCCTTTAACTTCTCTTTGAGGACATCCAAGGAGACCTTAACTTATTTTACCTATGACAGGAAACTAAGCTCAACTGGTCTAACAATTTTTTTTTTCTGGTACCAGGGATTGAACTCAGGACCTTGCGCTTGTGAGGCAGGCAGCAAACCACTGAGCTAAATCCCTGGCCCCCAGCTAGTGGGGTGGTGCACACTTGTAATCCCAGCACTTTGGGAGGCAGAGGCAGAAGGATCCCAAGTTCAACCAAAACTGGGCAATTTAGTAATTTAGCAAAACCCTCTCTCAAAATAAAAAATAAAAAAAGTCTGGTTATATGGTTGGTGTGAAGGCCTTGGGATCAATCCAAGTACAGCAGGGAAAAAAGTTTAAATACAAAAAGATACAAAATGAAAAATAACTTTGTAGGGCTGGGACTTAGCTCAGTGGTGTTGCGCTTGCCTCACCAGTGCAAGATTCTGAGGTGATCCTCAGTACTGCAAAAAAAAAAAAAAAAAAAAAAAAAAAAAAAAAAAAAAAAAAAAGAAGAAAAAAAATTGCTTTTTTTATCTTATACCTGGCCCCTATCCTCTTTCAAAAATGAACAAGTTGGGTGCAGCTAATCCCAGCACTTTGGAAGTGAGGCAGGAGAATCACAAGTTCAAGCACAGCCTGAGCAACTCAGCAAAACTCTGTCACAGATAAATTATTTTATATTCTGAGATAGGGTCTCACCATGTAGTTCAGGCTGGTCCTGAATTCACTATGGAGCCCAGGCTGGGCTTGAAATTGCAGCAATCTTCCTGCATAAATTAATCTTAAAAATGGCTGGGGCATCCCGCCTGCTTTGAAAGCCCAAGGTTCTCAGTTCGAACCCCAGAACAACCAAAAAAAAAAAAAATGTCTGGGGATGTAGCTCAGTGTGAAAGCTCTGGGTTCAATCTTCTTCACCCCAAAGTAACATTCTTTAGATTATGACTTCTTCCCCCCATATTTAGTATCTATTTAGTATAGATGAATAGCCTTCAACCTTTTTTTATACAAGTGAAATATACTTTGTACTTTTCACCTGGCTTTTCACTTACTGCATCTTAGAGGACTTCCCATATTAGGACATATATTCTACTTTATTCCAGTTTAATGTCCTCAAAGCACTTCAATTTTATGACTGTGTCATAAATTACTTATCCAGCTTCCTACTGTTAGATTAATTGGACTACAGGAGGTGTGCAGAAATGGAAAAATTTAAAAAAACGCGTAGGTATTAAAGTAAAAGTGAGCCAGGTGTGGTGGCACACACCTGTAATCCCAGCACTCGGGAGGCTGAAGCAGGAGGATCTCTGTGGGTTCGAGACTACTCTGGGCTACATAGTGAGTTCCAGGTCAGACTCAACTGCATAGTAAGACCCTCTCTCACCCCCCCCAAAAAGTGTAATAAAATAAAAGTGACTTGGTTACTGCTAGTGCTTGTGTCGAGATGTCCCTCCAAAGCCTCATGCGGTCATAGGTGGGGCTTTTCTGAGATGGCTGGATCTAGGGTGTGTGATTACTAAATTAATTCCCTGATTGGTTTGACATAGTTCTGGGAATGGATAATGAGAAGGCCCGCCCTGGTGTAGGTGGTAGTACCCAAAGGGCGGGTAGCCCAGAAGGGATAAAAGGGAGAGGCTGCTGCTGCTGCTGCTGCTGCTTCCTCGCCATGTCACTGATTTGCTGCCTTCCTGTCTTCTGCCTGCCGTGAACTCTTTTTCCTCTGCCATACCACCCTGCCTTGGAGCCAGCCAACTATGAACTGAAACCTCTACAAAACTGTGAGGCAAAATAATCTTTTCCTCCTTTAACCTTAGGTGGTGGGTATTTTGTCTCACAACGAGAAAAGTACCTAAGACGTTACTGATTGAAAGTAGTTGGCAAGAGAGGGACCAAGAGGACTCCTAACATTTCTGGCCTAAACAATTAGGTGGTGCATTTAATGAAATATAGATCGGGCAAAGCTGCAAGTCTGAGGAGGGGAACACTGTGAGACAGTCAAAGGTGAGGGACCTAACCTTAGCCTGCTGACGTTCAGATAGCTTTATTCAGATTCAGGCTTTTAGCATATAAATATAGAGGGAAGTCCATATGGAAATAGGAACATATAGGGAGCCTGGAAGATCAACCAAAGACAATAGAAGACAATGAGACTCACACAGGTCCCTATATTAGGGAAAAGAGCCAAAGTTAGAAGATAATACCAGTCACACCCACAACAGCTAACAAGTGTTGAGTTGCTAATACGCTGGACAGTGAATTAGGCATGTCATATAATACTTCATTTAATTCTAAAAACAGCCTTGTAAAGAGGTGTTCCTATAACCTACTTTACAGCTAGTGAACTTAGTCATTGGACGTTGTCACTTGTTCAACAGAGCAGCAACCCAGCTGGTCTGATTCTAAAGCCTCTATTCTGGATCACAAAATTGTCTCTGAGAAAGAGATTCTCAACAATGGACCAATTCTGTAAGGTGTAGGGTGTCTTCTGTGTGACTCATTTCCTCCCTACCCATCTTTCCTAAACACCTATGTGGAACATTTTATTTAGACCAGCCATACTGGGCACTAATCTGAGTAGTTTTCCTGCTAACTTGTTTCACTTGTGCAATAGTAACTTTATGATCCACAGCTCCTTTTTACAGGAAACCCAGGCACTGAGAGATCAGGTAAATTTCCCAGGTCCCAAGGACAGGAAAGAATAGAAGATTTGATCACAGGCAGCCCTGCGGGGCAGTGCTGTTCATTACCCCACTACACTGCAAACCACTCCAGATAAACAAGTTCATTAACTGGGGGCTAAGGGAGTAAGTGTAGAGGTAATTTTTTTTTAGCATGGTGGCGCACCCTGTAGTCCTAGCACTCGGGAGGCAGAGGCAGGAGGATCTGCCATGAGTTTGAGACCAGCCTGGGCCACTTGGTGAGTTTGAGGCTAGCATGAACTACATAGTGAGACCTTGTCTCAAAAACAAAAACAAAACAAAACAAAATTTATTTTTAAAAACCAAATCTGAACTTTTTTGTTTTGTTTTGCTTTTTGGTACTGGGGATTGAACTCAGGTCCTCACACTTGCAAGGCAGGCACCGGAACCTCTAAGCTAAATCCCCAGCCCCAAGTCTGGACTTGTAAAACTGTTTACCAAGTAACGTTGTACAACTCAAAATAAGTCAGCATTATTCTTGTGACAGTATCTACATTCATTCACAATTATTTTTGTGGCTGGGGATTTAATTCAGTGGTGCTGCACCAGCCTCACAAATACAAGGTCCTGAGTTTGATGCCTGGTACCAAAAACAAACAAACAAACAAACCAAAAAAACCAACCAACCAAACAAAAAAAACCACCCCTAAACAAAACCACAGTTATTTTTGTTTCAGATGAACCATAATTCATATGTAAGAAGTCAGTAAGCACATTTACCTCCAGGTACAAAAAGCTAGACATTGGCTGCAAAGATTCCAGGGACTAGAAAAACAATCTCATAAATTCGTATGACTTAATCTTATCTATTCTTCTAAATTATTTAGAAAACTAGCTCAAGGGGCCTTTAAGCAACTCTCTTAATTGAAAATGGACAGAAAATTCAGTCAATATAGGATGCACTGAATTTCTTTAATTTAAAGTATATTCATACATACCAAAAAGAGAAATATTTTTAAACTAGCAATGAATAAAGGGTAAAAAACAGTTTAAAGGAAAAAATATAACTGGGCTAATACATCAATAAAAACATGTCATACTTAATCCTTGATTAAAGAAGTGTGAATTAAAACAAAGATACAATTCTAATCTGTTAGTTGACAGCTATTAAGATTAATAAAATGGCATTGGCAAGGGAGTGGGAAACATACTTCATGTACCACATGGGAGCACAGGTACAAAAATATAAATGAATATATCCATTGATTGAGCAGTTCTAGATAATTAGAGCATTGATGTCATTGTAAAAGTATATCAGAATGAAATATGAGAATAGCAAATATTACAGCCAGTAAAGAATCCCATTTGTGGTTAGTTTTTTTTTTTTTCTTTTTGAGACAAGGTCTCCCTTTGTAGTGCAGGCTGGTTTCGAATTTACAGTGATCCTCCTGCCTCAGCTCCTGAGTGCTAGAATTACAGATGTGTGCCACCATGCCCAGTTCCATTTGTGTTTTTTGAAGGAAAAAAACAAAACAAAACCATAAAGCCAGGCAAGATGGGGTGTGCTTTTAAGTCCTAGCACAAGGGAGGACCCAGAAGGATCCCTAGAGCCCAGAATTTTAAAGCTAGCCTGCACAACACAGGAAGACTCCATCTCAAACAAAAACAAAAACACACAAAAAACAAATGAATAACCAAAAAATTTAAAATCCTACAAATCAAATTATACAATATTTGTGTATGCTTGTCCCACATGGATATATATAAACATATGAGTAGAGTTGCGCTAAAAATGATAAACATAGCAAAGTGACTAAAGCGGTTACTCTTGGAGAAAAAAGAACTTGGGGAAGAAAGGGAATGAAACCAAGTGTGGTGGGGCACACCTGTGATCACAGCATTTGGGAGGCTGAGGCAGGAGAGTCACCACGAGTGTGAGATCAGCCTGGGCTACCTAGTGAGTTTAAGGCCAGTCTGAACTGCACAGGGACATACACACACACACACACACACACACACACACACACACAAACACACACGTGATGAAAGCAGACCTGATCCATTCTCTTTTTATAATAAGAACATATTCATGTGTTATTTGTGTGGAAAAGGTACCCAGCCTCAGGCCTATTTAAAAAGAATGTATAAATTGTTAGTTTAGGAAATGAATAGAACAGCCCTGTGCTGTTTTCCATATCAAAACTATTGATCAACTGCAACTATTACATATTTCTTTAAAATGCCAGTGTACATCAAAACCACAGTGTTAGGTCTGGTGAAATGTGGTGTGGACTCTGCTGTCTACATCAGCATGAGAGCAATGGGAAGACACAGGCACACGAGCTAGAACAGAAGGCAATGAGTGATGCAGAGCACAGCCGGGAGTCACCCTGGGCCAAGGACCAGTTACAGAATTCACCAAATGACTACAGGCGACCTTTCTTTAAAAATTTGCATCAACTTGTAATTTCTTGAGAATATGGGCAAATGTATAGGGTGCAATATACACTGCATATATTAAAGTTTCTACCATGCTAAAGAAATCTCTAAAAGATCTTGGATTCAAAATAAAGCCTCAAGGAAAAGATGTGTAATTCAGGAGCCTGATGGGAGAATATTTGCTCAGAAATCATTACATTTTAGTTATTTTGAAACATTTAAGAAATCCTTTATCTTTGAATTTGTTAAAACCATTGATTTAAATGTGATTATCACATGTGCAAAATGGAAAATACCATGGAAAAGAGTTAATTCTTGTCAATTACTAAGAGCTCCTTATTTCTACCTAATCTAGTTTTAGAATACTAAAGTAAAATGCAGATTCATTACCAAATTACATGAAGCAGAGATTTTCTCAATTTCTAATGAAGATATTTACTATTCATTATACTGCCAGTATACTGAATTTCTACAGAAACCAGCATGTATTCAGTTGTTTTTTTTTTTTTTTTTTTTTTTTTGAGACAGGGTCTCACTATGTAGTTGAGACTGACCTGGAACTCTCTTTGTAGCCCAGGCTGGTCTTGAACTCACAGTGATCCAGAGTGCTGAGATTACAGGCATGTGCCACAACGCCTGGCAAAATTAACTATATACTGCCTTTATCTCCTTTAAACTTTGGATAATATCACAGGACAGTAACCTATAAAATGAAATATAACTTGAGAGGAAATAATTTTTGGATTTTATACATTTCAATATAACTTCCAAATACCAGAAGCCCCAATGCAAATATTTATTGTTCCTTCAACACCAGCACAACAAAATCTTATCGCTGAATTCCAAAGCATTAATTGCGGCAGCTAAATCACTCACAGACAGCATGGTTCTAGCTTCTCCCGTTTCTTAGACGACAGGTTTACTGCCACCTGCCCATACTCTGTGTCTCATCCACACACTGCTTTATTCCTGCGACGACGACTCCCACTTGTTTCTCCAGAACCTCAGGACAAAATGGCCACTAGACCGAGGGCGGGCCTGTGTCGTTACTAAGCATTTCCCAGCAGAAGCAACTGCTTGAAAAAAAAACCCTCAACATCATTTCTACAGCATTATTATTACTCAGCCACTGCAGAAGGAGGCTCTTTGGGAGAGTGAGATTTTAAAAATGCTTTCAAAGGTTGTTACTGAGTGTCTACTTAAAAGTTTTCTGAATAAACTAGTAGAGTAGATATGACATATGTTCAGAAATTTTCCTGGTTTTCTTACCCAATTAATCTTATCTGAGAGCCGTGAAAAGCAAAATGAAAATCAAACGTCCTCAACAACAACAAAAAAGACCTAAAAAGAAATTGACCAGGCTTAGCCCTCAACCAAAACCAAAGAGAAGCAAAGAGCCATCTTAAAGGAGAGAGCAGACCCAAGGGTGGACGGCGCTCTCCTTGGTTCTGATGTTATGAACGCCGAGAACCCAAACAGAGAGACAGCACTCGTGGTTCTGGGAAGAGATAGAAGGCAGAGCTTGCAATGAAAAGTAAAACAAGGATGGACTGAAGTAGAAAACCCACTTTCAAAATGGCCCTAAAGATATATGAAATTAAATTAATTAGCAAAATCTCCATCATAAGATACAGGTGGTTATAATCTGTCAGCTACATAAATTATAATGCAGACTTAAGGGTAAAGACCATCCTCAAATACATTATTTCAAATAGAGATTGGTGGGCATTGATTTGTTGATCTGTGGTGGGAAGATCAGGAAGTCTTGACAGATCGACCAGCGATTCTAAAGAATCCAGAGGATAATGTCTGAGCCCCACGCTCACTGTGCACCTGCTGCGAGCACAGAACGTGGGTCCTTTTCTGCTGCTGGGAGCTCAGGGGACACCTGCGACACAGCCAGGGAACGAAAACCGAGTCAGGGTTTCGAACCTAAAAATAGACTGGAAATGAGTAGACTGGCTTCCTGTATTTCCTAATTATTGGAAGCCTCTAAAACCTGTTCTCATTCCCTAACCCACCAGACAGTTTTGGATCCCTGAGAACAGATTTAAGAACAATTTCACACTAAAGGATGATCTTGTTACAACTGGGAAACGAGCTGCAGAGAAATTAAGGAGCTTACTCAGGCTCATTACTGATTAATGTAAGTCACGCTCTTGCTTATAGACTAGTAGTTTGTCTTCTATAATGCATTTTAAAAATGGAATTTCTTGGGGGGTACTGGGGATCAAACTCAGGACCTTGTGCTTGTGAGGTAGGCAGGGTGCCAGTAAGCTACATCCCCGGCCCTGGAAATAATATATAATTGCATAAAGTACTCAGGCAACACTAAGAAATAGTGTAAACACTATGTGTACCACCACTTGAGGCAAATACACTTGCATTTTTAAAAAGCAATCACAAACTGCTTACGCGAAATAGCTGTGGAGGTAGCTCAGCAGTGAAGTACTTGCCAAATAAGCTTGAGGCCCTCACACACATCCATCCCCAGCAACACACACACACACACACACACACACACACACACACACACACACACACACATTCTCTCTCTCTCTCTCTCTCTCTCTCTCTCTCTCTCTCTCTCTCTCACCCCAGAGAAACAAAAATAAAGGCTCCCTATGCCTGTAATCAGTACAGTGTAGGGCAATTTAAAGACTTCATAAGACCCCGTCTCAAAAACAAAAACAAGCCGGGGATGTAGCTTAGTGGCACCACAACTGCCTTGCAAGTGAAAGGTCCTGAATTCGATTCCAGATACAAAAACAAACAAACAAACAAACAAACGGGCTGAAGATGGAGCTCAGTGCAAAGGCCTTGGGTTCAATGATCAGTATGGGGGGTGGGGAGAAAAGAAATAAAAACATAAAAGAGATGTTATTACCATCCTCAATTATTACTACTTATTACTTTTCTCAAATGTTTAGAATTTTTTTTAGACAGGGTCATGCTATGTAGCCCAGGCTGCCCTTGAACTTGTGGAAATCTTGCTGTCTTGGCCTCCCAAGTGCCAGGACTGCAGGTGTACATCATGCCTGTCTTGGAACTAATTATTTAAATTAATACAAGTTTAGTGCTTCCTGTTGTACAAACTAAAACTGAAGATGTGTTCTAAGGAGAAATAGGATGACATGATAATACCTTAAGTTTTATATGGGTGTACTCTAGACAGTAAGCACCATTATCAAAGCAGCAAATACTGTCCATGTGTACATTCACAGGCAAAAACAGTTTCCTTCCATTAGTCAAATCAGTAATGCAAGCAGGAAGGAATCTACACACAACACTTAGGGAAATGCTTTAGTATTCTTTAGAGATGCAAAATAACTGGAAAGGCAAGAGAAAAGAATCACTTGAGGAAGAGAGGGATTTTTTAAAGAGGTCTTTTAAATACAGAAGGCTTTGTCATTTCCTTTCATTTAATTGATTTAATGATATTGGCAAAAAAAAAAAAGGCACTAAAACTGAACATTGAGCCAATATAGAGTTAAATTTAACAACTTAAGACAACCAGGAGGGCAGTAGGAGGGAAAGAGATCATGACCAGAGGCAAAAATGATCTTTTCTCAGTCAAGAACAAAGAAAAAGAGGAGAATGAATTCAAATCACCAGCAAAAATCTTTGCCAGCAGAGTATACCAAGGACTGAGAGTTGAAGAGAACAGAAAAAGCTACTGAGAACAGCATTGTGCCTGTTAAGAAAGACATGGTTCAGAAAAACCACAGATAATGCAAAGAGGCAGAAAAGCTGGTCTT
Organism: Fukomys damarensis; assembly: GCF_012274545.1. Classification (NCBI taxonomy): domain Eukaryota; kingdom Metazoa; phylum Chordata; class Mammalia; order Rodentia; family Bathyergidae; genus Fukomys; species Fukomys damarensis. The sequence continues at coordinate 56,395,909 of NW_022900927.1, read as the reverse complement.
TCCGATAAAAAGTCTATTTTTAGGTACTTTCTCCTGTGGGAGCAGCAGTGTTCAAGAGAGAACGAATGCCTTCAAGTTTCTACAATTTATAAATGAAAAAAACCTGAGAGTGGAGCGTAACATCCGAACTTTGTTTCTAAGGTGATCAGAGAACTCTAGCTCTCCAAACATCTTAATTAGTGATTACAATAACAATAAGACAACAATCCTGTTATTTTGTGTTGAGTTTGCTCATACTTGTGTTAGACATGGTGACTGCCCATCATTTTCTAACCTTTTTGTGGCTGTTTAGCCAGAGAGATCCAAGACTGATTATCTTAGCTGGACATGGTGGCTCACTCCTGTAATCCCAAGACTCGGAAAGCTAGAGCAGGAGGACTGAACGTTTGACACCAGCCTGGCCTATATAACAAGACTCTGTCTCAAACAAATGATCTTGAGAGATGGCAGAGTCACACTCTAATATAAATGAATTAAGCTTGAAGGTACCTGGACAATTCGGCCCTGATGAGATACAGTTAGTCAGATCCCAGGGCAAGGGAATTGGGCCTGGGAACCTCCCTCTCCCATCTCTTTTATTTAGCCCCTCTCCAAGCCATCTTTTAGGGCACAACTGTTCCTCTCAGATGATCAATCCTAACTCTGGATCAAAAACACAAATGAACAGAAATATGAGAAAAGAGGGTACATTTTACTAATAATCCAAGAAATGAAAATTACTTGAGATGAAAAGAACTATCACCTCAAAAAGTTTAAAAGAAGGGATGTTGTTGGAATACTTCCCCAAACTTTGATTTAAACTTTTTTTTTGAAGGGGGGAGGTTGAGACAGGGTCTCACTATGTAGTTGAGACTGACCTGGAAGTCACTATGTAGCCCAGGCTGGTCTCGAACTCACAGCGATCCTCCTGCCTCAGCCTCCTGAGTGCTGGGATTACAGGGGTGCACCACCACGCCTGGCTTTTTTTTTTTTTTTGACTTAAACATTTTTAAACCAGGTGTAATGTGCTATACTCCCAGGACTCTTAGAGGCTGAGGCAGGATTGCATGTTTGAGTCCGGCCTGGGCAACTTAGCAGGACCAGGTCTCCAAAGAAGGGGGCTGGGGATGTAGCTCAGTGAGTAGGGCCCTGGGTTCAATACCCAGTACCGAAAAAAAACTTAATGTCGCATATGACTCTCTGGGTAAGTACCAAGGCATAAATAATTTCTGGCTCTCAAAAGTATTTAAAATAACATTATTACATCAAGTATGTCAAATATACTGCAAATTTCCTTAGGGGAGGAGTGGTTAGACCTTATGACAGCTCTGGTGAACTGGCTCACTCAAGCTCCACACTGTCTTCCTTCCAGGTGCCCTCTGGTACTCAGAAGCAGGTAAGCTAGATTCGACATTTCCCAAGTTCTCTTTTTCTTTCTTTTGTTCTGGTGATTGCAGGGAATGAAACCAGGGCCTTGTGCATGCTAGGAAAGAACTCTACCACTGAGCTATACTCCTAGCTTTCTTAAAATTCTATTTTGACACAGGGTTTTACTAAGTTGCCCACGTTGGTCTTGAACTTGCGATCCTCCTGCATCAGTCTCCCAAGTAGCTGGGTTTACAGGTGTGTGCCATCATGCCTGGCTTCCCAAATTATCTTGCACCTAGCATTCTAGATATAAATTAGGGTTCTCCACCTAGGTGTACCTGCAGAGATTTAGGAGATGGAAGGGCAACGTGGTTTACTTCTTGCTCCTTTGGATTGTCTCTTCTTCATGACCATGTATTCTTGGCTTCATGAATTATAAGAACCTTAACAGAACTTGATCCTCACCTTTCAACAATAACTACTATTTCCCTGTATTAAACCTCTTTCTGGGCCGGGGATTTAGCTCAGCGGTTCGGTGGCCTGCCTCACAAGAGCAAGGACCCGAGTTCGATTCCCGGTACGCAAAAAAAAAAAAAAAAAAAAAAAAAAAAAAAAAACCTTTCTGCTTATAGGAGTTGACAAATCTATGTTTTCTGCACTAGACTGTATGGCTGATATAGTATGTAGTATCTAGAAATAGGGCTGATTTAGCCAAACTTGAAATACACTGTGCCCAACAAGCCTTCAGGTGTGAAGAGCTCAATGAAAATGACCAATTAGAAAACTATAAGCAGCAATGAAGCAACCAACGGGATACTACAGCACCCCCAAACTAGCCACACAGGAAGTTCCTGTGGGAGGGAAGTAAAGGAGGAATACTAAGATCTCTCTGGGGCTCCCTCTCCCCTTGGATTGGGCCTTCCCATTGGCTGATAGCTGTGGAACCTGAGGGAACCCAAAGGGGAAGGGAGACAGGTGATGGTGTCTGTAGCAGCCAGGAGGGACTGCACGTCTCACTAGTAACAAAGTCAACATCTTACTCCTACACCTGGGTGTTCAAGAAGCAATGGATTAAGGAAGAAATTAAAACGATACTATAAAACCATGAGACAAAACTCATGAGATGCAGCCAAAGCAGTACTCAGGAAAATTTATAGCCTTATAAATTATTTTCAGTATTTAAGTGAAGGTAGAGAAAACAGTTAAGCACAAAGAAGAAATGAAATCAATAAAAGCAGAAATTTAAAACAACACACAAAACATCTACACCTAAGCATATAATAGTCAGGATTCCAGAAACCCAACAGAAGGACAAAATACTACAAGCAGTTAGATAAAAGAAACTAATCACATACAAAAGAAAGCCCATCAGAATCACGTAGTGAGGGAGGTAGCCTGGGCCCCGATCCACCGCGGGAAGGAGAACCATGCCAGCTCCCGACCCAGCCACCATCACTCAAGCGCCAGGAGGTAGCCTGGACCCCGATCCACCACGGGAAGGAGAACCACGCCAGCTCCCAACCCAGCCACCATCGCTCAAGCGCCGGGAAGGTAGCCGCGCAGGCACCCCTGAACCCCCATATGTCCCCCCCACCCGCACTCTCAGACCTCCTGACTGTGTCAGTCTTTGGACCCACTCTGCAGAGGCAGAGGTGGTCATCAAGGGTATTTTTCTGAGTTCCCAACTTTGAACATCTTTAAAAAAAAAGGGCATGGGAAACCTGTAATAGAACTTTGTGGAGTTCAACCATTCAGAAGGTTGGGGAACTCAATCTGGGCCTTGCAGCCCTAGGTCAGTCAGCGTCATGGGGTTCAGCCATCAGCTAACTGAGATCAGGGGTCTTGCACCTTCGCTCTCTCTGAGCCATTAAATGGTAAATACACTATACTGAAATTTTGTTCACTGCAGACACGTTCTGGACTGCTTCTTGATTTCAATTTAATTCAAATGATTTAAGGGTGATAGACTAGTGATTACCACCGGTGGTCAGTGTCAAAGTTGTGCTTGATCTTAATGTGTTGCTGATTGTATCAGTTGGGGTAAAGCATTGCAGTTGATTTGATGAGCTGTTTTCTCTGATGTTATGAAGATGAGAATGTCCGTGGGTCATTAGAGACACAGAGGCTAGGGCGCAACTATATCAGGAAGATTTGGGTGATAATCCAGAGATTAAACCAAGGATAGTCTGACAACAAAAATAAAAATGAGAAAACACTTAAGCAAGACATAAGGACAGACTTCCAGTTTACCAATGGAAAACAGTAGGGCAAATGAGGATGAAAAGGCTGATAGTGAACCACCAGGACACCCTGAACTCAAAGCACAGGAAGTAACAAAACAGATCAATCAGGATCTAGAAAAATTCAAAACAGAAATAATTTCCCAGATAACCACAGAGATAGTGAGCAAAATGGAAGTAGTGATTCGAGACTCTAGAGCAGAAACTGACAAAAAAATAATGAGCTCAGGACCATGATAGAAACCATGAAGGCCCAGCATAAGAAAGAAATGGAAACAATAAACACCCAACATAGGAAAGAAATGGAATCCATAAAACAGATTCAAACAGATAACCAGATTAAACACTCTATTGAAAGTGTACCCAACAGAAAAAAAGAATGCGAAGATAGACTCTCAGGTATAGAAGATAAGATTGCAGTCAGTGACCATGAAAAGAGAGGTCTCTTTAAAACAGTAAGGGATCATGAGAAATCAATCCAACAACTCCTAGATGATGCAAAGAAGAATAACATGAGACTGATAGGAATCCATGAAGTAGCAGGAGAAAATACAGAGGACTTTGAAAAGCTGTTTGCAGAATTAATGACAGAAAACTTCCCAAACAGAGGGGAACAATTTGACATTCTGATAACTGAGGCATATAGGACCCCAACTAGCTACAATAAAAAAAAATCTACACCTAGACATATAATAATCAAGATCCCAGAAACCCAACAGAACAAAATACTACAAGCAGTAAGAGAAAAGAAACAAATCACATACAAAGGAAAGCCCATCAGAATCACAGCAGACTTTTCAACACAAACCCTTGGGGCAAGGAGAGCCTGGAATGAGATATTTAAGTACTAAAAGAGAACAACCTCCAACCTAGACTGATGTATCCAGCAAAACTCTCTTTCAAAATGGATGGGGAAATAAGACACTTCCACGACAAAGAACACCTGAGAAACTACATGAATACCAAACCAGTACTACAAGCAATTCTAAACAAGATCCTAGAAAAAGACAATGAAGGCAACAACACCATGAGGCCCAACAGAGCAAATCAAATAGGCAAGGCAAGAAATTAAAAGGAGAAGGTGAAAAAGTAAAGAGTCAACAAAAGGCCAATAACATGTCAATAATAAGTCAGTACATATCAGTTATAACCAGCAATGTCAATGGCCTCAACTCACCAATTAAGAGAAATAGACTGGCAAAATGGAATAAAAAGTAAAATCCAACAATATGTTGTATACAAGAAACACACCTAGTGCAAAAAGAAGACCATAGACTGAAAGTGCAAAGATAGAAAACAATTCTCCATGTGACAGGAGCCCAGAAAAAAACAGGGGTAGCAATCT
>NW_022900927.1:56386003-56390038 GCF_012274545.1 Fukomys damarensis | reverse complement strand
GAAGGGAGGGCAGGGACAAAGGGAAAAAATGAGAATCAAGACCTATTATGTAAAGGTACAGAATCCCAATGATGAATGTAACTGTTTTGTATACCTAGATTGTACCAATAAACTCAATTAAAAAAGAAAAAAAAAAAGAATCACGTAGTGAGTTCCAGGTCAGTCTCAACTACATAGTGAGATCCTGTCTCAAAAAAAAAAGAATCACAGCAGACTTCTCAAGTCGGGAAGAGCCTGGAGAGATGCACTTCAAGCCCTAATAGGAAATAACCTCCAACCCCAACTGACATAAAACTATCAATCCACAGCACAAAAAAAAAAAAAAAAAAAAATCAATGGATAAAAAAGATACTTTCATGACAAGGAACACCTGAGGAACTTCTTGAAAACTAAACCAGCACTCCAAAAAATTTTAAACAATATACTAGGAAAAAAATTTAAAACTATATATAAGCACAATTGAGCTGGTCAAACAAACAAGTTCTTTGAAAAGTCTAGTGAATTGAAACTCATATGCAAGACAAACAGAGAAGACATGAATAAACAAGATCTCCTTAGGGTTATAGGAATAAAACTTAAGAAATTACTAAGAATCTGGGCAGAGTGGCACATCTCTATAACCCCAGCATTTGGGAGGCTGAAGCAGGAGGATCACAAGTTCCAGTCCCACCTGGGCAATTTAGATAGGCTCTGTCTCAAAAAAGGGGCTGGGGATGTAATGTACTATGAAAGTCTTGGGTTTATTCCCCAGTCCCACAGAAACTAAAAACAAAAAACACATTAAGAACACATTATACCAATAATTTTGAAAATTTACATATAGAGCAACTTGTAGGAGAAATTTAATAACAGGCAATATTTACCGAATACTTACAAAATGTCAAGTTTTTATGTAAGCAACTTATTTATATTAAGTAATTTAATACAATGAGATAGGTATTAATACCTATGAAATGGATATTCTTATCTCTAATATTGAGAAAACTGAAGCGTAGACAAGATATTTGCTCAAAATTACACTAAGAAATGGCTGATCTAGGATGTCATAGGCTGTCCACTCTAGAGTCCAGACCTTATTCACTCCCCAATGCCTAGATACTTTTAAGGACTGATTTGGCTGTACCCTCAAGACAGAGATCACCCCCACTGTGTGAAACCAGTCCTGGACCAGGGAAGGAGATGGGAAGCTGTCAGACTCATTTAGAAGGCGAACGATGGTGGAAGGGCTGTAGTGAGGTGGTAGCTCACACACTTCGCATGTGCAAGGCCCTGGGTTCAATCTGTAGTGCACACACACACACGCACACACACACGGTGAACAAAAAATGTTCGTGGTTCAGAAGATTTGATATTGTAAAGATGTCAAAATTAATGTATAGAATTTGTTTGATCACGGGTTGATAAACCCATCAAGTGGACTGATGAGGTCATAGCCAAATGTGCTGCCAGGAGGTGGGGCTTTAAGGGAAGAGGTGGTCACTGGGTATGTGGTCTGGGAAGATGTGTTCCCTTTCTCTCTGTCTCTCTCTCTCAATGCCATGCTAAAATAAAAATGCTCACATAGCAATATAGATAAATCTCATAAATAAAATAGAGAGAGAGAGAGAGGGAGAGGGAGAGGGAGAGAGAGAAAGCCAGACACAAAAGGACATAAATGGAATTGCACAGTGTGTAAACAATACCCATAGATAAACTAATCTAGGTTAGTTAATAGGGATCACCTTTGGGGTGAGAAGGAGCAAGTGAAAAACAGCAGGAGGGAGCCTGTGGTTATGCTGTGATTTTCTTTTTATTGATCCGGATGCTGGTTACATTGATGTGCTCAACATGTGAACACACCATTGTGCACACTAATGTGTGCACAATACTTAGGTATATGATGCTGCAATAAAAATTAATATGTATGACAGTAAAGGAACAGCAAAGTGGAAAAAGGTTTCTACAGGTATGATAAAAGTCTAGTTACATCAACTCCCCAATGCCTAGATCTTTTTAAGGTCCAATTTGGCTGTACCCTCAAGACAGAGATCACACCTTAATCAGTGATTAAGAAGGTAGGCTGGGAGTATTGCTCAGAGCTACAGCACATTCTTAGAATGTGTCAGACCCTGGATTCAACCCCCCCACCACCAAAAACAAAAGCTAGCATCCAATGGAAAATGGACCCCCCCAAAATGCTCAAGCAAAGAAAATAAATGTATAAATTCACAAAATGTAAATTAAAACAATGGAATGCTATTTTGCCTATCATGTTAGCAAAAGATTAAAGGACACCAATATAGTTGTTGATGAGCTGGACATGCCTATAATTCCCTCATTCTAGGAGGCTGAGGCAGGAGGACCCCAAATTCAAGCCCCACTTGGTCAAGTTTGCAAGACCTTGTCTCAAAATAAAAAATGTAAAGAAGGCTGAGGATGTAGCTCAGTGAGAAGGCTAACAGTTCAACCACCAGTACCAAAAAACCCCCAAAAAGTTATTGATGAGAGTTTGGTGAGACTAATATCCTTTGTTCCTAATAGAAATGGGAACTGGTATAACCTTTCTGCATAATTTTTTTTTTTTTTTTGGTACCAGGGATCAAGCTCAGGACCTCCCACTTGCCAGGTAGGTGCAATGCCACTGAGCTACATCATACTCCCAAAATGTCCTCTTCTTTGACCCACTAGTCTGTAGAAATTACTCTGAATTGCAGTTAAATTGTATCAATTCTATCATTGTTGAATACAATGGTATTTTGAGACAATCTATACATAAAATGTCTATGGTACATGTAGGTGGTAGGATATTATATTCTTAATGTCTTCAAAGAGTAATGAATAAGGAAAGCTTTATGACCTATTTAAGTGAAAAACACATACAAAATTCTATGTGGGGTATATTTTGTGTTAAAAAGTACCACACACAGAAATATACATTTGAATATTAAGTCTATAAAACATATGCCATATTGTTAACAATGGCCATTTTTGGGTGGTGAGACAATGGATACTTTTTGGTTTATTTTTTACAATAAAATGTTTTTGGGCATTTATTACCATTATACTCAGAAAAAATTTAAAATAGTGAGAAAATAAAATCCAGCCACCCAGTGTCCCTTACTCTAGCAATCTAAGCAACCCAGATTTCTGCTCCTTCAGTTCCCACATTCAGTCTGCCATTTCCTCAATTTTACCTTAGAAATGCCTGCCCAAGTCATTATTTCCTCGTTTCCTCTTTCATTTCCAAAATTCTAGCCCCAGCCTTCTGCAGTGAACTCACATTCAGCCTCTCCTCATTACAGAATGATCACATTTTCCACTGTTTAATTTGTAGCCACACTGAACCACTTTACATAGCGACCCGCCATCCCTACGGCCCTAAAAAAATGCAAGCCAGGCACTTTGACACCTCCCACCCTCAGCGCTCTTTCCTTATACATTTTTCTGTCTTTCTAATCTGATTCATAGTTCAAAATTCACCTGTGCTACCATTTACTGGGTGTGGCTATTGGAGATTGGCAAGAATAGGCAGCTGCTTCCAAATTAATGCAATGACAGTTGGTCCCATTAGTGCCTCACTCTCTTGTTGTATGACCTGGGCTGTTTCTTCCTTGCATTCAGTTTTTAAACAATTTTCTCAAAACCTAGTTGGATGCACGAAAGTAAAGCACACATATGCAACACATAGCTGGTTTTGACCAGCGTCTGATCGAAAAATGGCATAAAAAACACTCGCGTGATTTTTTTCTTCATTCAAGATGGCAGAAAACGTCTTAAAATAGTGCTACACAAAAGCATTCACATCCAGAGCCTCGATTCAGAAGAACTGGCTACACCTAGCACAGTAACACAGGACAAAAGAATGGAAGCTCGCTGCCGAGATGCACTGGCCCGCACCGCCCACCGCGGGTCCCACGCCCATGGACTCGACGCGGTGCTGGAACACTGGCACCTGCTGCCTGCATTACGAGGGCCTCGCCTGGACCGGGCACGGCGACCCGCTACGCCCGGATCGGACCCGCAAAAGACCGCGGGGCAGAAGGGGGAAGATGAAGT
>NW_022900927.1:56385220-56385844 GCF_012274545.1 Fukomys damarensis | reverse complement strand
CGCGCGCTCCACCTGTCAGGCTGCAGCCCAAGCTAGGCCCAGAAATCGCGGGGCTCGGTGGTTCAGACTCGCAGGGGCGCGTGAGCCGATTCTTCGTCCCGGGCTCGCCTGGCCTCTTCGCTTTCCTTGTGGTCCTTCTCAAACAAAGGCAATTCACGCCCACCGCCATTTTCCCCTTACCTCAAAAACCACCTCTTCGTCAAACTCCGGTGTCATCCTTCTCCGCCATGCCACCCACCTCAGCACGATGGGAAATGAAGGCAGGAGAACAGACTGCACCCAGGCATCTGCCTCTCCCCGTCCCGCGGGTCCTGACAACTACAGTTCCCGGGAAGCTTCGCGGCTCACGCCCCTTTTCTCGGCCGCCTCATTGGAGAAGAGGATGGGAATGTGGGCGGGGAGGGGCGGGACTAAGGAGAAGCTCCTGCTTTCCGATTGGAAAAGACAGCGGCTTTTGTCTGCCTTTTACGGCGACTACTAGCAGGGGGCGTGCGGCGCGCTTAGTTTTGTGGAACTCCTGAGGAGCCGGCGTCGGCGGAGTCGAGTTGAACGCTGCTGGGGCACGAACCCGGCTTTCTGCTCCGAGCGCGGTGGGGCGGCGCTCTTGCTCGCCCGCCTGCGGCG
>NW_022900927.1:56380190-56385029 GCF_012274545.1 Fukomys damarensis | reverse complement strand
TGTCCCCGACGGCTGCGACCGGGGCGTCCTCCGTTCTCCCCGGGAGAAGTGTGCACCTCTGCGCGTGAAGAAACCAGTTATTCCAGGAAAAGGGGTTCCCGGCCTGAGCTCGGCCACCGGCCTGAGTCTCTGGCAGCCTAGGGTCCACCGGACGCCCACACCGCTATCGGGAGCTTTGCGGAGATCTTGTTGCTCCCGCCCTGGGAGCGCTTGCGTCGCCCCTGGTAGTTGTGCCCCTCCTGAACGCTTCCGTGGAAAGTTTTTGTCTGTTTCTTCCCATTTCGGCTCAACAAAGCTTTATCTTCAGTCCTTCTTCTATAGACCTTTTTCTGTCATCGAAATGACAAAGCCTCTAGGATTCACCTTTGTGTTCCGGGCCATCCTGGTAGTTGTATGACTGGACAGTCGTAAAGAATGATTTTTATTTTCCAAAATAATTACAAAAGTGGTATTATCGCTTTATAAGAGCATGGATTAATTTTGAAAGCCAGAACTTAGTAATGCAATTTTAAAAAAACTTTTTTGTCCATATTGAAAGAAACTTTGATTGAAGTGTTATAGCAAAATAAGCTTCCCCTCAGTTACTTCTAGAATCAGCCCTTAAGTATAGATTAAAATTTTCATTACTTTCCTTGGCATTTCTTTAAAATTCCTCCAACTTGAAACTGTCAAACAGCACTTGAAAAGTTCTGATTTGTATTAGTTCTAAAACCTAGATGTATTGGAGGGTTGCGTTGCTGGAGTGTAATTGTGCCAGATTACAACTAACCAGGCAAGGAGTTAGCCAATAGAAATAAGAAAACAAGAAGTGAAATGTCTATGTAGATGTGGATCTTTTAATTTTGATGTTTTGTGTATGTATCTGAGCTAAATCATTATGCGATATGGTAGGTGTCTTACATACTTTATTTATAAACTATCCTTTCTAGGCCGGGCGTGGTGGTGCACGCCTGTAATCCCAGCACTCTGGAGGCTGAGGCAGGAGGATCGCTATGAGTTCGAGACCAGCCTGGACTACATAGTGAGTTCCAGGTCAGTCTCAACTATACAGTGAGACCCTGTCTCAAAAAAAAAAAAAACCAAAAAACCAAAAAACCCCCAAAAACCTATCCTTTCTTTACTGAAGGGAGGCCTTCCACTTACTGAATGAATTATTTTCATCCTAAATTTGTGCCTCACCTTTATTCAAGCATTTAAACTAAACAAAACAAAAATCACTGAACCAATATAATTAATTTAATTTAAAAATGGATAGAAAATGGAAAACTGTTTCACCCAATTATAGTTTTTCTTTGGAGTGTCACATTTAAAAGATTAATACCTTATATGTATCATTTTTTGGTTTGATTCCTAACAATTCATAATGAACAGGTATAGAAACACTTGACATTTATATATGTAAATATAATTTCTAGGGCTCAATCTGGTAGTTTAAGTCTCTCATTCCAATTACCTAGGAGAATGCAAGCTATTTATATATTTTATCAACTTTCCTATTAAAGAAATCCACAGACATTTTTGTGGTGTTTAAAAGAGGGACATTTCCTGTGTCTAGCTGAGTTAGGTTTTTAGCATGGCTCACTAAGAAGCATTAACTACGCTTTTACTCACTCATCTTGTAAGATTCATTGTAATTCTTTCTTTTGTCTAAATGGTGAATATAGAAAAGAACTGAGATTTGCTTCTACCCCATTCTTAGAAACATGTATATATCCTTCTTAAAAGCAAGTTATGCTGCTTTATGGCATAATAGTTAAATTCAAACTTTCAGGAAAGGTTTTTATTTGGAAGAGGAGTTGTTTTTAGATCTAATCTATGATATTTGGGAAGCTCGATTCAGTCTAAGCAAATACTTTGTGAGGAACGTAGAATACCTAAATTATATATCAAACAAGAGTTTGCTTTATTTTTTTTCTGTCTGTGAAAGGAGGGTGGGCCCTTCGCGAGATTTTAGAATAATTCTGTTGGTATATGAAAAAGGAGAGACAATTATAAGTGTATCTATTATATCTTTTTGAGCTCATACAGGTCCCAGTCTCATTAATTGTCTGTTTTCCCTTTTGGCTGGTGTAATAACCCAAAGAGTGCACATGTGTAACAGATGAAAAGTGTGTTTGTAGTAGTGAGTAAAATAGTGCTTTACTTTATGTCTCCCCGGAGCCAAACAGCTGTGTAAATAAAAGATTTGCTGTGTTGCTCTAAAGAGGCTTTGGGCCTGACTGTTGTTGATGCTGTAGTAAGATCCAGAGGTGCTGGGTTTGTTTCCAAATGCTGCATTTCTTTCAGGAATTAGAAATTGGAGCACACTATAATGTAATAGCGTATTATTATTATTTTGAGTTGTGTTTCTTCCAAAGTAGAGCCATTAAAAAAAAGTAATGGATTTTGGATATTACTACACCAGAAATACTTAGTTGAACACTTGTTTTATTAAGCTTTGAGGAATTATTCAGCAATCCTGTTGAAGCTGATTCTGCTAACTTTTCAAAGTATTATTTCATGTTAAAATGAATATTGATTTTTTTTTTTAATAAAGAAGAAATATGTGAGATATATTAAAGAGTATGTGTACGTGCCCCGATTATTCTCAGGTCCTGGTGAAGACAGACAAAATTGTGCTGGTAAAAATAATACAGACAAAGAGCCTACACGTGTCACAGTTCTCTTGAAATGAATAGCTCAGAAATTATAACCTCAGATTTATACAGACTTTGGAGACCTTTCAGCTGCCCTGTGTGTAAGGACAGAGACAGCCAGGCATGTACACAGACAAGCTGTGTCAGCCCCTTCCCCGATTTAGGTTATTGGCTTCTCTGATACACAGGTAACCAACAGTGGTAAACTCAGATTCAGTTATTTAATTCTGTGAGTGGGCAGCACGGGCTGCAGGAACATAATCCTGTGCTGTATTTATTGGAAATCAATGCATACTCACATATTAATTTAATTTCTGTGACTGAGAGAACAGGAGTTTGCATATCTTAGAAGCAAACTCAAAAGAAAGGACTAGAATTGTACTAAAGATTAAAAAATGAAAAAAATGATTAAAAAATTATTTGACAAAAAAGCCAAGATGGATTGGTTGACTCTGAAGCTTCTGGCATGGCCCTAAGATTCAGAAAGTAAAAGGTCAATTAGGTGAGATTAGTTTTTTTAAAATTGTGAGTAAAATCCCCATAATGCAAGTTTGCCATCTTAATCATTTTTAAGGGTGTAGTTCAGAGATGTTAAAACACATTGTTGTGTGGCTGCATTTCCAGAACTTGTTTGATCTTTTTTTTTTTTTTTTCCTGGTACCGGGGATTGAACTCTGGTCCTTGCACTTGCAAGGCAGGCCACCGAACCACTGAGCTAAATCCCTGGCCCTTGTTTGATCTTGTAAACGGATTTTTTCCCCCTCTAAAGCTGCAGAGTTAGAATGTTTTGAGAATGACAGAAATGAAGTCAGCCTGACAGTTTGTCAGTTTTTATTAAGAAATGGCTGGGTTTGGAAGAGTTCTAGGGTGTTCATACTTTCTCTTGAGACTCGACTTGGTAGGCCAAGAATTGAATAGACCCTTGCAGCAAGTTTTATCATTGGGTTTTGAAGGGTTTTGCAGTTATTCTACCTAAAAGAAAACCTCCAAACTAACAGCATGCTTATTGCAAAGCTACTAGAAAATTGCCTCCTTCGGGAATTTGTATTCAGTTACTGTGAATGTTCATCATCTCCCTTTGATAACGTTGCCTAAGATTTGAGTGACAAGGCTTCCTAATCATTGGATTGGGAGAGTCCTCCTTAGTTGGGAAAAGGAAGAAGAGCTACCTACTCTTTTTTTTTTTTCTTTTTTACTCAGTTCTATGTCATCTCCCCAAGTGTTATGACTAATTTCCTTTGTTGAAAAGAAAACCAACACTAAATGAAATATGGAAGCCTCTGTGTGTTCAAGTAAATGAAACAACGTTTAGCAGTCTTTTGCAGTAGATAATTTTGAGACACCCCCCCACTAAGTAAGATTTTTTACTAAACATTAGGTCCTGATGAAGGAACAAACATAAACATAAGATAACAATGTTTGACCTCAAGTGTCCTTGGGCAAATATAGTTAAATGACAGCATGGGGGGAGAGTATCTTAAAGGGACTTAAAAGAAATAATGCAGTCTCTTTGTATTGTTTTTTCTTTTGCTGTATTAGATATTAAGTACTTTAATGTTGAAGCATTGCTGCACTGGCAGTTGCCATTATCTTTTAAATGCACTGGAATAGTATTATTAATGAAAGAAACATTATAATCACGTGTAGAACATTAAAAGGGATAATAGAGACTAAATGATTAGATCAGGGTCGGGGCTTAGGCATGTGACATTTTATAAAATAAAGCTCCAGGATGGAGTAGAATGAGAATCCCCATTTGAAAATTCCTGCACAGAGAAATACTAGCTTTACTTTGAACATCAGATGATGCCAAAGAACTTTTAGGATTTTGTTTTGTTTTCTTCCTCAGTAACAGTGATGGAACTCAGAACTGTGTGCTTGCAAGGCAGGAGTGGCATCACTGATTTAAATCCCCAGCCTTAAAACTTTCAGTTTCTAAAGTTAGAAAATTTCTAATTTCTGCATTCTTTTTAGAAGATGTTTTAGACTGAGTGTGGTGGTGCATAGCTGTAATCCTGGTATTTAGGAGGCTGGGCAGGAGGATTGTGGTGAATTTGAGGTTAGCCTGGCCTGTGTAGTGAATTGAAGGCCAACCGGGACTCCCTGATAAGACCTTGTATCAAAAAAGCCCCCTCCCCCAATTATTTTGGGATTTATCTATTAAGGTAGATAGATTTTTTTTTTTTTTTTTTTTTTTTTTTTT
>NW_022900927.1:56370979-56380146 GCF_012274545.1 Fukomys damarensis | reverse complement strand
TTTTTTTTTTTTTTTTTTTTTTTTGAGACAGGATCACTAAGTCCAGGCTGGCCTTGAATCTCCTCCTGCCTCATTCTTCCACTTGTGCTACTGCACCTGGCCTAAGGTAGGCAGGTTTTGATAAAAAGTATTTATTTATGCAACTCTACTATATTTTGTGGTGTATGAAGAACACTATTGCCTATTTACATGAGAAACCTTTAGAGTTGTGTCATATTGGTAAATTCAGTTTTCAGTACTCAGTGAATGAACAGAAGTCAGCTATTTTATTTAGTCACAGAGTTGGAAGAAACAGTTTTGGATTTACTAAGAAATGTACAGTATGCTCAAAGCTATGTATACTGGAATTTAAGGAATTTTCAACAGTAATGTTAACCCTGTACAGTGTAATACTGTATACTTTCCTAGTAAAATGTCAAATTCATTATGTTAAAAATGTTAGCCGGCCATGGTGGTGCATACCTGTAATGCCAGCACTTGGGAGGCTGAGGTAGGAGGTTCACTCCTAGTTCCAGGCCAGCCTTGGCTATGTTGTCAGCTCATGGCCAGCCTGAACTACATAGTGAGACCCTATCTTAACAAACAATCAAGAATTTAAAATGTCCATTTAGTCATGTATCATCTCGTGCTTTGGTTTATCATCTCGTTATGACTTTTTTTCTTTTTTAGATACAAAGAAGCCACCAGTGGCCCCCAAACCAAAGTTTGTAGGGGCAGATAATAAGCCAGCTCCTCCTCCTGTTGCACCAAAACCTGACAGTGTGGTTGCCAGCATTCCACAGTCAACAAGGAAAGCTAAACCAGCAATTGCACCCAAACCGAAAGTTCCGAAGAGCTCACCTGTGGAAGAGCCAATGCCTTCACTGCCGAGGAAAAGCACCAGGGACCTGGAAGAGCATAAATCAGAATTGCCCCAAAGCACCGACAGCTTTAATTGCAAAAATGTAGGAGATCAGAGCAGCGATTATATTTTACCCGAGTGTCCCTGTGGTTCTGAATGCATCCGTAAGCTTAGGAATAAAAAGAGTATGTGTGTGAAGCAGCTTGTTTTAGAGCCCTTGGACATGAAAGAAAGTTTAAAAAACAGTAAAAGGGATGAGTCTTTTTTGACGAAAAAAAATCAGATGAAATGGAATTCTGGTGAAAATTTTAGGTTGCAAAGTGGGGTGGTGTTAAAGGCAAGCATCCTAGAAGAGAAGCTCAAAGATGCTTTGAAACAGCAAAAGTCGGCTTTTAGTTCCCCACAGAAGCAGACGTCCACTGACAACCCAGAAATGAATGGTGCCCGCAGTGCCAACATGAGTTTCAGAATTCGTCTTCCAGACTCGTCACCTTCCCTATCCAGCTTCAAAAAGGTGCCTGTTGCTCAGCACTGCCACTTGCAGCTTCCTAGGGGTGAATTTGAAAATCTTGAAACTTGTGAGGAGGGAAGCAAAAAAAGCGATAGTTCCTTTCATTTATCCAAACCAGGAGCTCTGGGAAATGGTAAAAAGAATACGTTTGTATCTTCAGATGAAGTCAGTAAGAACACAGAAGTCAAAGATCATAGCCCCTCAAAAACTGACTCGGTACCACGTACCCCCACGTTTCCTACTCCGAAGCCCAGAAAGACACGACTGTTACGCCAAAAACATGTAGATAATCCTAGTGGAGGTGCTGAGGAACCACAGAATTTAAATAATAGCTCTTGTCTTGGTGAAGATGGTTTGAAAAACAGTGAAGTCAGTGTTCTTCGGGAGAATGCTTTGTGTCACCAAGATCCAGTGAGCAAGGTGAAGCTGGGAAATAAAAGTGAAGTGGATAGTAGCTCTGACAGGGACAGACCAGACTTGTGTCACGAGACATCTTCCCTTGAGAACACAGCAGCTTCTTTAGACGCAGACTCTAATTTGAGTTCTGACAGGAGGACAGATGTCGATGGTTCTAGTACATCATTTGGTGCAGACAAAGGGACTCATTTTGTAAGATCCAATGCTCTGTCTTGGAGCCTGCCTAAGCAGCTCAAATTAACTGGCAGCGAACATCTGCCAGCTGGGAACCTGGGAGTGTCTGCCCCTCCAGTGCAAAAGGACTGTATAATGAAAGAGGAAAATTCCTCAAGAATTGTCCCCAAGAAACCTCAAAGGCATAGCTTGCCTGCTTCAGGAGTGCTCAAAAAGGCTGCTTCTGTGGAGCTGGTGGAGAAAAGTTCTTTTCCTTTAGTTGAAGTAAAAAGTTCAGGGAAGGTTCTAGAAAGAAACCACCTTCAGCATTTGTGTGCCCCAGACCATGCTAGATCATCTTCCTTCGATATGCCCAAACAGACTTCAGAAAAGCCAGTGTGGAAGTTGCCTCATCCTATTTTACCCTTTTTAGGGAACTCAGAATCGTTAAAGTCTGTCACTGTGCCTGCCGGTGGTGAGCCTTCCGCTGCCCTACCCAAGCTGAGGGCAAAGTCATTATCCTCTGTGGATCTGGACAGGTGCACCAAGCCCTGCAAACCGTCTCCCAAGAAAAATTCTTTTAGGCAGTTGCTCAACAGGAAGCTGTCTATGTGCTTCCTAAGGGGAGACTTTCAGAAATCTTGGTTCCGGAGTGGCCAGCTCGGAGACAAAAGCAGAGCTTACCTGTCTGGCAGGGAGCGGAGGGGGCCTGGAAGTGTCTGGTGTGGGCTGCTGGCGGCCGACCTGGAGAAGAGAGGCAAACCCAGAAAGGTGTGTTCTGTGGACCATTACAGCCCAGAATCTCGGAAGAAGAAGAAGAAGCCCTGGGGCCGGAGTGCAGCTGAAGGCCTGAGAGCGGAATCTCTGGACGAGCAGATGCTCTCCAGGGAGCCGGGTGTCTTTGAGCCCGAGTGCGAGAACGTGCGCCACTACGAGGAGATCCCGGAGTACGAGAACCTGGCCTTTGTCGCAGCCGCGGGGAAAACTCTCACGTTGGAAGGGCAGAATGGCAGCAGCGTGGAGGATGCGGACGCGGACCTGTATGAGGTACAAGAGCTGTACGAAGCTGCCGCCTTAGGCCTGCACCCGGGACCCGGACATCTGTGTTCCAGGTAACATGCAGGCGCGCCGCTTCTTTTTGTTCATTTTTATTTGCTGTTAGTACGTGCTTGGAGTGCACAGTGATCACGTTGCTTGTGGGGTTTGGCACGTGCCCATAACACATCTGA
This sequence comes from Fukomys damarensis, assembly GCF_012274545.1. NCBI lineage: Eukaryota > Metazoa > Chordata > Mammalia > Rodentia > Bathyergidae > Fukomys > Fukomys damarensis. The sequence goes on along the minus strand of NW_022900927.1, from coordinate 56,376,995 downwards.
AGTTTTTTCCTCTCCTCCGGTCATCTCTTGGTCCCCTTTTCCTTTTGTAAAAGATCTACCTCCTTATTTCCTATTAATTTTTAATTTACTCTTTGTTTATACTTTGGGTTTTTTATGTAAGAAACCACGCGCTATTTAAACTTGTGTGTCTGATTTGTTTCACTTAGCATATGGTTTCAAGGTGCATCCATTTTCCTACAGATGACTGAAGTTTATTTATGGCAGAAAGGTACTCCATCGTGTGTAGATGTCACATTTTCTTTATCTAGTCATCTATTGATAGACTATAAGTTGCTTCCAAGATTTAGCTATTATGAATTGTGCCACTATAAATGTAGGTTTGTGTGTGTTGTAAATATGTCTTTAACTCTTTCAGGAAGATACCTAGAAGGGGAATATCGGGTCAAATAGAATTTCTCTCTTTAGCTTTTTGAGGAATCTTCATACTGATCTCCAAAGTGGTTGTATTGCTTTCACATTCCTACCAAGGATGTAGAAGTGTTCCTTTCTCCCTGAAGCCCCGCCAGCATTTACTAGTCTTTGACTTCTTGATGGTGGCCGTTCTTCCTGGAGTAAGGTGGAATCTCAGAGTTGTTTTAATGTGTGTTTCTTGGCCAGTGGTGTTAAACACTTTTTGATGGATTTATGGGCCCACAGATGCCACATTTCTGCATAGATCATTACAGTTAGCCTTTGCAGCCCAGTGAGACAGGGATTCAGGGGGAAAGTCGCTCAGTGAGGGACTGATGGGGAGACATTTTGTCCACACAGCCTCTTGCCATACAGTGGGAATGGGTATTTGCATTGCAGCCTTGGAGTCATGGGCTTATTTTAGCAGCTGAGTGAAGGAATGAAAGAGTAGCAGTGTAGCCACTGTGAGAAAGGTTTGGAGCAGAGAGGTCCCAGGGCCTCCAGGCCCCGATTCAGGAGTCATTGTGGAACCTGGGACTTCTGGAAATTGGTTAATTCAATGAGGTTTTTGTGCTGAGGATAGGAAATCTGAAGTTACCGAAATTCATGTATTATGGTGTCCTTATCAGGTAAAAACTCTAGGTTTGTGGGAGTTTTTTGTTGTTGTTTTTGTTTTGTTTTGTTTTTTGAGACAGGTTCTCACTATGTAGTGCAGGCTGGCCTTGAACTCTTAGAGATCTCCCTCACTAAGCAGTTAAATTCTCCAGCATCTTATTAGAGCCTTCAACAAATAGAAAAACAGGTCTCTTGTTTTTCTGCCAGCTTCTGGATAGCCCAGGCTGGTCTTGAACTTGCTGCAGTTCCCTGCCTTAGCTTACCAAGTACAGGGGTTACAGGTGTGCGCCCTCAGCCTGGCTCTTTCTCAATTTTGCATCTGCACTTTAATATACCTACGCATCCCTTACTGGTCCAGCCCATCAATCACTGGCCTGGGGAGGCTTCTGTGGCTTCCTGGTAGGAAGTGTGACTTTCCTCTTCCAAGCTCCTGGCTATGCTCTTGCAGCCTCTGTCTCAGTCTTACAGTGGTATCATTATTTACTAGTGTGTCTGAGATTTTACATTCATCTTTAGGCTCCTTGAAGAGTTCTAGGCTTATCTTTTTATCGTGCAAGAGGCCTAGGCGGTCAGTAGGTGGTGATGGGTGTGGGAGAGAAGGAATACAACAGGCAAAGGGCATCTCATTGGCAGCTGCTGCCCTCTCTGCAGGCTGTGTATTTGAGGTGTGTGTTTGTGTCTAATAAGGAGGCCCAGAAGCTTCTTTCAAAGTCTTCAGATTAGTCATAGGCCACTGATAGCAGGTTGTTGGGTCCCCGGCTCTTAAAAATGTGATTTTTGTAGGGCCAGGGAGTTAGCTCAGTGGTTTTGCCGCCTGCCTCGAAAGCTTAAGGTCCTGAGTTCAATCTCCAGTACCAAAAAAAAAAAAAAGTCATTTTTATAGAAATACAATGGTATCTTGATTCACGAATACTTTTGTATGCAAACAATTTGGTTTGGAAATAGAAGTGTTTGAAAAATTTTGTTTTTGTTTGCATGTAGCCAACGTAGATTGTTTCTTGAAATTGGAGGTTTGGCCCTTCCTGTTGGGACAAGATTTAAATGCCAATCATTTACATTTGCCACTGTCTCTGACACAGGCTTGGCACTTTTGGAACTTGTTCTTTTTTTTTTTTTAGACAGCGTCTCACTGTATGGTTCAGACTGGCCTTGAGTTTGCAGTGACTCTCCTGCCTTGGGCGTGTGCCACCGCCTTGGGCAGGGGCTTGTTCTTTGACTGGACCTGCTGTTGGCTCTGGGGACCCAGGGTGGCAGGTGTGAAGGTACCTAGGCAGGCAGCACTGCTGGGCCGGCCTACCTGGGGACAGTTCTGCAGGCTGGAGGTTGCCTCTGGCTGTCTACCAAGGCTGCCTGGGGAAGAGAGCCCAAGATCTACTTTGGAATTTCTGCTTTCAAGACTTATTTATCCCTGGAGCAAGAATTACCTTACTGGGATTCCAGACTTCTAAACAGTGCCAGCAGAATCAGAGGCCTTCAGTATTCGGGTCAGACTCATGGCATTGCCTCAGAGGCCATTGCTTTTTATGTTTGTTTGAGACAGGTTCTCCCTGTGTACTTTAGGCTGGCTTGGAAGTGATCCTTCTGCCTCAGCCTCCTCCAGAGCGTGAGACGTACTGGGCCTCAGAATGCATTTCCCCAGTGACCCCTCCCCCACTGGACTGTGTTAGCCTGTGTCCCTGCCCCCAGGCCATCTCAGGTCTTCCCTGTGAGTTCCTAGGGTATTAGCCTGGGCTGGGGCTGAAGCTCGGGGCGAGGTGACTAAGGAAGAATGAGGAGGTTGCTGTGCGCCTGACTGTTGAGGCTGGGGAGTGATGAGCCAGGAGGGTGGGGTGGTTGGAAATGTGTAGGCTAAGGGTTTCACTCTCTTCCCTTTTCATTTGATTCTTTGTGTGTGTGTGATACAGAAGATTGAACCCAGGGACTCTACCCTGAACTACATCCCCAGCCCTTTTCTAACTTTTTATTTTGATACAGGGTCTCACTGAGTTGCTAAGTTACCTACATTAGGCTCAAACTTGGTAATCCTCCTGCCTCAGCCTCCTCCACAGCTTGCTCCTGTCCCTTCTCTTCCTCTTAATTCCCCTTTCCTATCTACCTGGTTCTGCTAGTTGCTGACTGTTTCTGATTTTAGACTGGAGTGAGTAGGAGAAACTGGGGGGAGGGCTAAGGAGGGCACCGGAAATCCATTGGGGGGGGAGGATCAGCCCAGTGTGGAGGCAGAGGAGGGTGAAGTGGGGAGGGGCGAGGGGCCCTGAGCGAGCTTCAGCCCCAGCCCAGGCTAATACCCTAGGAACACACAGGGAAGACCTGAGATGGCCTGGGGGCAGGGAGGGGGGCCCAAGACGCCAGTTTTAAGTGTTCCCAGAGGGGTCACCTTTTGGTCACTGCCCTGCCAACTCCAAAGCAGTTTGGACAGAAGTCAGATCGGAGCCCCGTGGAGTATTCCAGTGAGTTTGAGGTACCGTTGTGGGTCCTTTTCCATGTTTCACTGGTATGCAGGTGGTGAGTTGAGTTTTCATTTCCTATTTATATTCAGGAAGTTTGATTTCAGAGGGAAGTTTCTAAATTTTGGGCTACAGATAAGTGAGCAGAGCGACAGAATTCAAGTGCTGGAATTTTCCTTTTGGAATGGAGGCAGACTTCTTAGTTTTTGTAAAGAAGAAAACTTCCCCTGGAAACATTCCAGGTTTTTCCTGTGTTGTGAAGGTTTTTCCTATGACAAGTGTTTCAAAGAAGTTAAGGGGTGGGGTAACTTCTGGGTAATGTAGCACACTCTCAGTTTGTATGTTCTGCTGACCTGAGCAGGTGTTAAGCAGGGCATTCAGAGGAACTTCTGCCCAGTCAGGAGACAGACAATTCTAATACAGCGTGGTTTTGTTAATCAAGCTTTGTCTGATTGGACTGGTGTGAGCAGAGTATTAAAGATAACCTTACAAATAAAAAAGTGAAAAAAATAAAGATAACTGTATAGCCAGGTGTGGTGCTACCTAATACCACATAGTCCTTACACTGGGAGGCTGAGGCAGGAGGATTTCAAGTTGGAGTCCCACTTGGGCAGTTTAGTGACTTAGAGACCCTGTTTCAAAAAAAAAAAAAAAAAAAAGGCTAGAGATGTAGCTCTCTGTGTAAAGCCCTAGGTTCGACCCCTAGTAGTAACACACCTGTGCACACGTGGCAACTTTACCAAGGTGGTAACTCTTGAAACAAGGTTTTTTAAATGGGCCAGGTTAGACCTGGCATTTAGGAGGCTGCTGTGTAAATGTGGGCAGAACATGTTCTGTGGGGAGAAGCCAGGTTGGCGACTGAGCCAGACTGGGAAGAAAGGAAGTAGAACCAGAATGTGTGTTCTTCCTTGAACCTGGGACCAGAAGTCCCCATCTCAAATAAGTTTGTATTTATCATTTGGTCTTTTTTTTTTCAAGAAACAGAATTCCAACTAAATAAAATAAGCCTCTGAATCCTTCCTTTTTCGTTGTTATGTATACCCTCATCCTGGGGAAGGAATGTACCACGTTTTTCATTTGTTTCTCCCCAAATCACTGTCAGTGGTTGTACTGTGAACATCAGACCTGTGGAGCAGACAGACCCTTCCCTCCCTGAACCTCCCATCTGGCGGTGCTGTGGGGCTTGTGCACCACAGATTATACGATGACAGGCTTTGTAAATAGCTGCAGGAGCCTTTGCCTGTCCTCCTCTTTGCATGCTCTGATAAGATTATGCGTGGCCAGAAGGTGGGGGTTGGGACCAATAGCTCTCAATGGCAGCACTTTCCTGTGAGTTATTTTCAGCTTGAGTTCAGGAAATCAAACATTTGGATGATGGGCCAGGGATTTAGCTCAGTGGATCCGCGCCTGCCTCGCAAGAGGAAGGTCCTGAGTTAGATCCCCAGTATCCCCTCCCCCGCAAAAATTTGGATGCCTCTTTAACTTTGAGATTCTTGTGTTAGAATTACTGCTGCACAGTTTTGGCAAGTCTTTGTGTTTACATACATTTGAAACTGCAGCTAGAGAAGCCTTGAGTTTTATTTGTTGGTGATAACATTTTTTTATTTCCTTTAAAAATAAATGTCAAGAATTAAACTACAGTATCCAGCTATATTGCTTTGGTCTTATTTCCTGCCAGAGCAGATGAATGATATTTTATCACAAATATATGCTTTTGTGTATTAGAATGTCACTTTGTAAGACCTAAAGTCTCACTTCCACTCCACGGAGCGTGAACAGCCGAAAGGCCTCCACGATGCTGGGCCCTAACACCCAGCGAGGCTCCGGGAACACGACAGAGAACCGAGAAACCCAGGAAGGAACACACCAGCCTAGATGGTAAAGAGACCTTTATTAGTCTGGCCAGACGGCACTCCCGGAGCCAGGTGGCTCAGAGAGGCAACTGCTCAGGGGCTGAGGTACTTTTTATAAGGTTTTTCTAAACAAAGAGTCAGGGAATTCACAGAACAAGACTGCAAACACATTGCTTATCTTATGCAGGAAATGTTCTAGGGTCACCTTTTGTCAAACCATTTGCCCCTGGGCGGGCTGTTAACCAAGGTAGCAATTAGCATATGAAGAAGCACAGTCTGGCCTATTAGCATGGAGTCACTTTAGCCTATTCAAGTCTTACAACTTTACCCTCTTTTTTTTTTTTTTTTTTTTTTTTGGTACTGGGGCCTGAACTCAGGACCTTGAGATTGCAAGGCAGACAGTGGCAACACTGATATAAATCCCCGGCCCTCTAACCTATTTTTAATTTTTAAATTTTGAGATAAGGTCTTGCTAAGTTGTCTGGGATGGGTTAGAATTTGTGGTCTTCTTGCCCCAGCCTCCTGCCCCAGAGTGCTGGGGTTACAGTTCAACATCACTAGCCCGTCTTCACTACACTTGTAGAGGCATATTTAGTCAGAGATAGTGTAAGACCTAAAGTCTCACTTCCACTCCACGGAGCGTGACCAGCCGAAAGGCCTCCACGATGCTGGGCCCTAACACCCAGTGTGAGG
>NW_022900927.1:56364653-56367218 GCF_012274545.1 Fukomys damarensis | reverse complement strand
ATGTAAGACCTAAAGTCTCACTTCCACTCCACGGAGCGTGAACAGCCGAAAGGCCTCCACGATGCTGGGCCCTAACACCCAGCGAGGCTCCGGGAACACGACAGAGAACCGAGAAACCCAGGAAGGAACACACCAGCCTAGATGGTAAAAGACCTTTATTAGTCTGGCCAGACGGCACTCCCGGAACCAGGTGGCTCAGAGAGGCAACTGCTCAGGGGCTGAGGTACTTTTTATAAGGTTTTTCTAAACAAAGAGTCAGGGAATTCACAGAACAAGACTGCAAACACATTGCTTATCTTATGCAGGAAATGTTCTAGGGTCACCTTTTGTCAAACCATTTGCCCTTGGGCGGGCTGTTAACCAAGGTAGCAATTAGCATATGAAGAAGCACAGTCTGGTCTATTAGCATGGAGTCACTTTAGCCTATTCAAGTCTTACAATAGAAGGGGTGTGTGTATGTGTGTGTGTGTGTGTGTGTGTGTGTGTGCATGCGTGTGTGCCTTCTGATTAGTAACAACACATTAAGACTGATGAAATTTGCACATGTTGAGGGGGAAAGGTAACATTATTTTCAGAGCTAATTGAGTAGTTTTCCATTGCTAGGTTTCTGTTAAGTTTTGAAGACTAAAAGTCTTGTGCTGGATATGGTGACGCCTGCCTGTAATAATCCCAGCTGCAGGGGTTGTAAGTTCAAAGCCAGCCTGGGCAGCATAGAGAGAGTTTGCCTCAAAATAGAATGAAAAACAGTTTTTTACAGGTGAGGCTAGGGATGTAGCTCAGTAGTTGAGTGCTTGCCTAACAGAGATGCGGTCTTGGGTTCAGGCCACAACATGGAGGGGAAAAATGCTTTAATCATCAAGGATATGATGATTTTGTTTTCATAAAATGAAAATTATATCAGCAAAAGAGAAACTGCTTTGCAAAGTGGGTTTCTAGCTTGTTTCCCAGAGTGATGCTCCACTAAGAACTTACTGGGGAGGGCAGGTGTGGGGGGAATGAAGGGCCCCTCTTTCCTGAGTATTCATAGTGTTTGTAGGACCTGGTATGTGAAGACCATGGTCCAGGTTGGCCCGTCTGAGTGGATTAAAAGTATTAGGATGTTTGGGACTCAGAATGCATTTTTTGCAATTAAAAAACTATGACTAGGAATTAGCTAAAAACTGACCAGGCAGGAATCCTAACTTGGGTTTTGAAAAACTGCAATGGAAAGTGATAGAAAATGAGACTGTGGCAGTAATAAAAAACTATTTTTTGTGACTCATTGTGTTGAGAAGGGAAACGTTAATGAGAAGAGCAGGCTGCAGAGGCAGGGAAGAGAATTTTAGGTGAAGAATCACCTAAAATGCAGGTGGTTCAGGGGAATGCCAGATTGGGGCACTAGTTTGTATAGAAGGGGATGAGTGTGTTCATATTTCAGGTATTCAGCCGTGATGCCTGTGTGTCTATGTCACTTCTGTAAGTTTTCTCTGTTCTTCCAAACATTTCTTTCAAATTTATCATCTTTTCCTGCAATGGCAGAGATTAATTTGGTATTTATAGGAAGCCCTTTTAGATTAAAAAAAAAAGAAAGAAAGAAAGGTAGCTGTGCTATGTTTATCCTGGCCCGTTTGTTACTCTTTTTTTGACACTATCTTTGGTACAAAGAGCAGTTGGTATTATAGCACATTTTCGGTGTGGAAAGCTGCAAAGAAATAACTGACTTTTTAAAAAATACCAAGCTTAAAAGTTCAATTCAAGAATAGAACTGCCTAGTTTCTCCTGGGTGGTTTGGAGGAACTACTTTGGTGGTTTGGGCTGTCTGGTAATTGTGTTCTGGAGTTCCACGGGGAAAAACAAGTATTTGTAAGTAGTTTTGACATCAGGCAGTGATAAATCTGATCATTGGAAGTATAAAAATAGGAGCGGCCAAATAGACTGTCAGTGAAGTGCTATGCTAGTATTTCCAGGAAGAATGCAGTCTGCCTGTCACAGATATTTCCCGAATTTCTCAGCCTCTCTTGTTTGCATATACTTTAGATTCCTTTTGCTACCATATCAGCATGAATTGAACTGGCTTAAGGTTGTCCTGGAACAAGATTATTTATACCCTTTGTAGGTAAAGAAAGTGAGTTATGTTGATTTCATGAAAATCAACTAGCCTGAGCGCTAGTTTTAAGAGTCTGTTTTCCAGATTCTCCCATTGAGAAAACTATTTTGATTTCTGCAGCAGGAAAGGTGAAATGATAAACACTGAACAAAGAAAATCAGTTTCCCTTGGATGTTCAGATAAAAATGAAAAGGAAAAAGAACCCATTTAGTCTTTTTCTGATTGTGATGGTGTGACTGCTTATTCTTGGAGCCCGTGTGGATTTAGATGAAAGCTTCATTTTTTGCTTTTATTATTTATGTCTTTTTAGCCAGCTTAATATCGTTTGTATCAATGGGCATACTTTGGCCTATGTTAGGACCATTTGAAGCCTTATAAGTTAAAAGTGGATTTTGTTCTTAATAAACTTAGAATATTGAGTTTATTTAGAAATTAGAAACTTGTTTTTCTTTTTCTTTTAATCTTTTTTTTTTTTTTTT
>NW_022900927.1:56349529-56364627 GCF_012274545.1 Fukomys damarensis | reverse complement strand
TTTTTTTTATTTGTTTTTTTGAGACAGGGTCTCATGTAGTTGAGACTGACCTGGAACTCACTATATAGCCCAGGCTGGTCTTGAACTCACAAGGATCCTCCTGCCTCAGCCTCCTGAGTGCTGAGATTATGGGTGTGAACCACCATGCCTGTTTATTTTTTTATTTATTTTTTAATTTTAAAAGTAGTTCCAATTTTGAATTGTTTGGCAACTGTAATTTTAAGTTCAGGAAAGAGGGTATAATGCATAGAGAAGGAATAATTTGCACTTTTCCCCTGGCTTCCTGTTAGTCTTTGGACATAGCAGTCAGAAGTAAAGAGATGGGGAGGAAGAGAAGGGCAGATGGTGAGATTGTTTACAAATCCAAGGATGTTTCTTTGGAGGCCAAATCGTCTGACATCTTAGTCTTCAGAAGTTTCGAGGCAAGGAAACTTAAACAAGGGAGCTTTTTTGGAATGAAGTAGTTTGAAAATTTTAGAAATTCAAGTATCTTTTCATGGTTTTAGATCAACTAGAATCATTCCATTTTTGAGCTAGAGAAGTCATTACAAATCATGCAATCCAGCCTTTTCACTCACTGGTAAGACCAGAGGATGGCAGGACTTCTTGTTTGCCTGAACAGAGCTGAGAAATTGCAAAATTGGGTTTCTAATCTGAGTTCTTCACAACATCTCCTTGCCCTTCTTGAACAAGTTGGTGTGGAAGTAGTCTGCGGGATTGGAGGACTCAGGTGATCTTGGTCTTAGCAAGGTTCAGGGTTACCTGCATCGTTATGTTTGGCAGTTACCTCTACCACAGGGTGTTTTGTGTTTTCCTACTAGGGAATCGAACCCAGGGCCTTGCACATGGCACACTACCACTGAGTTACATCCCAGCCCTGTTCTTGTGTTCATATTTGAGACAAGGGTCTTGCTCTGTTGCCAAAGTTCTTGTGAAACTCCTGGGCTCAAGTGGTCCTCCCCACTCACCCTCCCGAGTAGCTGGCACTACAGGCACGTGCCATGATGCCTGGCTGCTGTTTTTGTTTTTTGAGAGGCAGTGTCGTGCTACATTGCCCAGACTTACCTTGAACTCCTGGGCCCTACCTCTATCCATCACCAAACCCGGCTCACAAATGTGTAACTCCACTAATAATATAGGCTTTTAAAAGAATTTTGAAAAGTTTTTGTTAGTACATGGTTGTAGTCCATATTGATCACATTCTTCTTGGGGAGTTGGCACAGCACAACTTACTCTTTATCCTTCCCCTTCTTTTCTGTTCCCACTAATCCGGGTTAACAGCTTTCTTTCCTTCAAATATCTGGTTCCCCATTAATCCAGTGGTTTTTCACCTCACCAAAAGTCTGTAAGCAAGACAATATCAAGGACTAGACGTGCCATTTACATGAAATAGCTTGTATTTGGTACCTAATAATAATAATACTATTTACCCAATATCTCTGACATACCTAGCATTATGGTACGGACTCTTGCCTGTATTATTTAGTCCTTACTGTCCTCTGAGACAGATGTTATCATTTTCTTTTACAGATAAGGAAGCTAAGACTTAGGGTGGTTAGGTAACTTGCCCAAGGACACACAGATAAGGTGGAGGTAAGCTTGTGGAGAGCTTGAATCCCGAGACGTACAGTGAGTTTTAAATCAGACCATATTCACAGCATTCCTTCTGGGAGCCATTGTTTTGATATTATTGTACTGTATTTACTATTGGTAGAGGTTTGTGAGTCTCCTACCAGGGACATGACAGAAGAAAGTATCACTGTCCCCAGTGTGTTCTCACTGAAGAAGGAAAACAGACCTGCAACGACACAAGTACACACAGATGAGCATTTTCAGAGGCCGCAGATTTTCCATGGAAGGAGAGCTCACTGATTGGAAAACTTTCTTGTTGGGCAGTAATAGGAGTTAAAGGTTGAAAATGGGATTCTTGTTTTTTTGGTTTGTTTTGTTTTTTGAGACAGGGTCTCACTATGTAGTTGAGACTGACCTGGAACTCACTATGTAGCCCAGGCTGGTCTTGAACTCACAGCGATCCTGCTGCCTCATCCTCCCAAGTGCTCCATTACAGGCAAGAGCCACCACGCCGGGTGAAAACGGGGTTCTTTGTATTTGCATTGGTCCATTTAATGGGCGCATGGCTCACATTGAGAGAAATGCAGGTTCTGTTATTTCCAGGCTGCACGTGGACATTCGTGGCATGGAAAGGATTGTGCATGGCTTACATTTCTCCACTCATTTACATGGGGGTTGCTTTTTAATCTTATTTCTGTTCCTCATTTTACACCCACAGTCTTGTACTTTTTGACCTCCAAAGCAATTTGTTTAATAGTTACTCATTATTCATAAATCCCAAAATAAATAACTTTGTATGGCTAAAATATCTTTTGTAAAGTGATACTGTTACTATCTCGATGGAAAGATAGACTTAAACAAATGGGGTTTTCTTTTCCAAAGAAGTAGATGATGCATTCCTGCAAATGAATTAAAGATTTCGCAGAGGAAGGAGGCTTCTGGAGCTCTTGATCGTGAGGGTAGGACCTGGACCCTAGAGAAAGAGCACATTCGGTCAGTCTGGCCCTGGCCCTGCCCCAGGGTGGGCTTGTGGATCTCCTGATGGAGATGCCCCTTTGTGGTTTAGAGTCCCTAGATCTCCTTGCCGCTGTGTCTGGGGAAACGGTTCAGGCAGCACATGTCCGTTGTGACTTCATTTGGCAGCTGTGTTCATCCCGCCTGGGCCCAACTAAACATCGTTTGCCTCATTTTAAGCAAATAAATGCCATAAGTCATATCACAGGGAGCGTATTTCAGCTCCTTCTGGGCACACTCTGATGGGTATGTCAGCGACATATTTATGTAAATTAATCTTGTGTTCATTATCACAGGTTTCTCTGATGCAAGATGGATACGAAAGGTGGATACCACATGTGAAAGTGCTCAAACTCATTTACAGATCCTACAATTTGAGCTTTTAATGAATGTGTAATGTTTTTTTCTCAATTTAGTCTAAATAGCCTGTGGTTGGTGGGGTTCACAGCACACGCAGGCGCAGCCTGGCAGGGTGTAGGCTGCGGGTGGGGACGACACCTGTGCCTTCGCTGTTTCGCATCACCTGCTTCCTGCCCGTCCCCTTCCCTGTGCTCACTGCAGTGAGGCAGGCAGAAGGGGCCGTGGTGGGCGTGGCGTCAGAGCGGCCTGGCACAGTGCCGAGGCCTCAGGCTGCCAGTTTGCTTTGACTCCTGCCCGAGGACAGTTGGCCTTAGAGGGCTCGGAGCCTCGTGTTGACAAGGTAACGTTCCGACATCGCAGGGTTGTTCCCAGGTGACTTTATTCCCTAGTAACTAATCAGGTATGTCACAGAGGGTTGGGTTTTCATTTTCATTTCATAGAAGTTACATGTGGTTTGTAGAATGTATAGTAAATGTGTACTTTAATAGAAATTAATTAACACCTTCCCCTCAGGTGAATCAGAATCCATATAACTGCTTTGTATTATGTTCTCTTTCGGGGGGAGCAGAGTCTCACTCTGCAGTAGAACTGGAGGGGAAACAGACTAGAAGTCAGAGATGTTAAGGACAGTTCCTACTTAGAAATCTGATTCATTGTTGTTTCTAATAGGATTTATTTTTATTTCTATTTTTTGGCACATTGGGAATTGAACCGCAGGCGCCCTTCCACTGAGCTATATCCCTAGCCATTTCTTTCTTTTTCTTTTTCTTTTCTTTTTTTTTGCGGGGGGGTACCAGGGATCAAACTTGGGATCTTGCACTTGCGAGGCAGGCAGCGGCACTACTGAGCTAAATTCCCAGCCCGCCATTTCTTTTTTTTTTTTTCTTTTTTTTTTGCCATTTCTTGTTTTAAGACATAGTTTTGCTAAGATGCACAGGTTGGCCTCGAACTTTCCTAGATCTTCCTGTCTCTGCCTCCCCAGTAGCTGGGATCGCAGGTGTGCATTGTCACACCCAGTTTTAATGGCAGGTTTTATGGTACAATTACAGGTTCACAGCTAGTGAGGAAGTAAAACCGAGAGAAGCTGAGTGAGTATCCTTTAGTGTATTTCCCTTAATAGTAACATTTTGTAGAACTACAGTGAGATACTGTATCACAATCAGGGTGTTAGCGCTGATAAAATCCATTGACCCAGGCTTACTTGTACTGTGTGTGTGTGTGTGTGTGTGTGTGTGATCTATCACACGTGTAAGTTTGTATACCTACCACCATAATCAAGACAACGGACAATTTATCACCACAAAGATGCCTCTTCCTTACCCTTTGGTACCTCTCCCACCTTCCTCCCCATTTACAAAGCGTGACACAGGGCTGAGGGCGTGGCTCGGTGACAGCACACACTCACACACACAGTACCCATGCAGAAAGAAGTACTGTGTCCAGCAGAGTCATGCAGAATAGAAGAGCCACGAATGGCTCTTCTTTCAGCATAACTCCTGTAGCTCTGACCACATTGTGATAATTCTTTCCTTTTTATCACTGAGTAGTATTCTAGGTAAAGGACACCCAGGCCTTTTCTGCTGTTTGACTTTTACAAATAAAGCTGTGACGAACACAGGCTTTTGTGTGAACATACATTTCACTTCCCTGGACCGAGTGCCCAGAAGTGCAGTTGTGGATTTTATGGTAATTGCTTGTTTAGTTCTGTGAGAAACTGCCAAACCGTTGTCTTCCACAGTGGCTGTGCCATTTTTCTTTCCCACCAGTCTCTGTTTGTTTTGGGTTTTTTTGTTGTTTCTTTGTTTGTTTTCTGTTATCCGTTTTTGTTTTTGTTTTTTTGGTACTGGGAATCAAACTTGGGACCTTGTGCTTGCAAGGCAGGTGGTGGAACCACTGAGCTAAATCCCCGTCCCTCTTTTTTTGTTGTTGTTTTGTTTGATTTTTTTTTCCTGTTTGTTTGTTTTGAGACAAGTTCTCCTTACATATTCCAGGCTGGCTTTGAATTCATGTAGCCCAGGCTGGCCTCAAATTCAAAGCAATCTTCTGCCTCATCCTCTTGAGTGCTGCATTACAGTGTTTTTTGTTTTTCTATTTTAGATTCTGATAGTTGTCCACTGATATTCTGATGTAGCTTTAATTTGCATGTCTTTGTTTTTTCCTTTTCTCTTTGTCTAATGAGAGTTCTTGGTTTATTATTTCTTGAAGAATGACTTCGTGATTAAGCATCACTTGGGTAATAAAACTCCGGCTCCACTGTGTAGCAGGTAAGACCTTTTTCAGTCTGGACAGTCTGCCTTTCCAGCCTCACAGTGTTACTAACACCTGCACTGCCCTGTCATGTCCCCGAAGACCCCATCCCCTTTCATGGTGTTGTGTCACTGCCTAGGAAACCTTCCCAGACAGTCGGCTTCTCATCCTTCCAGACCTACATGTTGACCTTTTGTGGCAATCTCCTGATCCCAATGCAGAAAAGTACCAGAAACATCCCCACATCTACCCCATTGCCGGCTCTCCATGTATCCCGCTCTGTTTTCCTAGCACTTCCCCTGCCCATGGGTGTACTGTCTGTTCACTCGTGTCAGTCTCTGCCGGTGGGGATGACTGGATCGTGTCACATTGCTTCCTCCAGTGCCAGGAAACAGTGCTTTGTAAATAGCGGGCACTCTGAAAGAATGAACAGGCAGTAAGCATGGCACATTTGTGTCCCCACTTACAGCCCTGACATGTTGCCTGCCATGTGCTGCTCATAGTGTAACAGAAGTCAAGATTGTGTGGACCTTGTTTCTGCTGTACACCAAGCACCGCATGGTACATTTTTTTCTTGCACCAAACTGAGGATTGAACCTAAGGCCTCACTCGTGCTAAGCAAGTGTTTTATCCATAATCCACAGTCCCCCCGTGCCCTTTTTTTTTTGTTTTATTTTGTTGTTTTTTTGAGACAGGGTCTCGCTATGTAGTTGAGACTGACCTGGAACTCACTATATAGTCCAGGCTGGTCTGAACTCACAGTGATCCTCCTGCCTCAGCCTCCCAAGTGCTGGGATTATACGCGTGTGCCACCATGCCCAGCTTGGTTTTTGTTTTTTGAGACCGGGTCTCACTGTGTAGTTTAGACTGGCCTTAAACTCCTGTACAGGTAAGGCTGGCCTCAAACTTTCAGTGATCCTCCTGTCTCAGCCTCCCGAGTGCTGGGATTTCAGGCATGTGTCACCACAGCTGGCTAATTTTTTTATGGTGAGACAGGGTCTTGCTAAGCTACGCAGGCTCGCTTCAGACCTGCAGTCTTGTGCCTTAGCTTCCCGAGTAGCTTGGATCAAAGTTGGGCATGACCGTACCGTGCTTGCTCTTGGTCTTCAGCTGTTACACAGCCTTAGCTCTGCGTCCTGTCGGGACATTTTGTCGTCCTCCCCGTAAGAATAAATATTGCGCACGAATACGTGCACCTTGTGCACCTTTGTACCCTTGGCCCGAAGATGCCTGGCACATGTCAGGGAACCGCATCTGAGCAAACAGCGGTCAGGTCAAATACTGCTTTTACTTGTGTGAGGTCAGAATCCAGCTGCGTTTTGAGTAAACTAGTGTCCCGCTGACCAGGCTTCCAAGATGCACAGGAAACATCTGTTAATTCTGCCAAGCACTTACTTGGTGGGAAGAATGACTGCTGTTTGCTGAAACAAAGCTCCCTTGGAGAAGAGCAATGGCGTTGAAAGGCCTCACGCGTGCCTGTCTTTGTTAGCGACACAGGGAGCATCTTTCTGTCCTGGGGATGGTGGTGCTGGAAGCATTCTGTTCACCTGATCCTCTCTTCCTCCTTCCAGAAAGGAGGTGCAGCTTTAAACTCCCACACCAGGCAGGAGCAGTTATTAACTGGTTTTTTCTTTTTCTGCTACTGAGGATTGAACCCAGGGCGACTGCCACTGAGCTGTGTGTAGCCAGCTCTTTTTATGTCTATTTTTATTTATTCATTTATTTTTTGGTACCAGGATCAAACTCAGGATCTTGTGCTTCCGAGGCAGGCAGCAGGACCACTGAGCTAAATCCCCTGCCCCTTATGTTTATTTTTTGAGACTAGGTCTTACTAAATCTCCCAGGCTGACCTTGACCTTGGGATCCTCTTGTCTCAGCCTCCTGAGAAGCTGAAATTGCAGGCCTAAGTTTCTTAATAGCACAGATTTTAAGATATCTTCACATGGATTCAGAAAAATGCAGAAAATGCAAAGATAATTGTATCACTAAAAAGATAAAAACTAGTCGGTGTGGTGGTACATGCCTATAATCCTAGCACTGGGGAGGCTGAGGCAAGAGGATTGCTGAGTTCAACACCAGCCCAAAGCACATAATGAGGCCCTGTCTCAAAAAAAAGAAAAGAAAGGGCCAGGGATTTAGCTTAGTGGCTCTGTGACTGCCTCACAAGTGCAAGGTTCTGAGTTCGATACCTGGTACTGAGAAAAAAGAAAAAAAATCCCTGTAATAGTTGAAGAAACTCTTAAAATGAAAAATGTACCTTGTGTCTTATAGGTAATAAGACTAAAAGTGAAAGACTCTGGGCACTGTGTAGGTACTATAGAGTTAGTAAATGCTGACCAAGGTGTCCTGGTGAAGGACTTGGTGAAATGTTTATGTATGTGGGGAAATGATGAGAATGATTCACCTGTAGAAAACTTGTTTTCTGTTTTAGGGTGAGTTAGCATGTAATTATCTCAGCATCTGCACATGGTCTCTACCTGTATAAATGTGTATAATTTTAGAATCTTTTCTGTCATCTCCATGCATCAGATGAGTACGGCTTACGTCAGTAGTATGTGTGAGCCCAGTGTGACCTAAGCCAGTGTCCATATGGAAAATGTGTGAGAACCATAAGGAAACTTTCAATTTTATTTCACTAAGAAGCCAGGGCTGGAGGAAGCCTAGTGTGGTGGCACATACGTGTAATCCTAGCATTCTGGGAGGCTGAGGCAGGAAGATCGAAAGTCTGAACCCAGCCTGGGCAATTCAGCAAGTCAGGGAAACCCTGTCCCACAATTTAAAAAATGTACAAAGGGCCAGGGCTGTAATTTGGTGTGGAGGCTCAGTGTATTCAATCCCTACTTAGTATGTCAAAAGAAAATCCGAAAACGAAAACAAGAAGAGTAAGGCTCTCAGCCAGGTGCAGTGGCACAAGAGGGGTCTGCTGAGGCAGGAAGGGTCTGCTGTTTAAGGTCAGCCTGGGCAACTCTGCAAGACTGTCTCAAAAAATGGAAAGGGCTGAGGGTGTAGCCCACGGGCAGAGCCTTTGTTTAGCACATGTGAAGCCCTAGGTCCAATTCCTAACACCCCCAAAATAGTAACTAAAAAAAGCAGGTGAAATATGCTTTATATGATTTAGTGAAGAAACCAGGTGAAAGTGACTTGCTAGATTACAATGGCTCTTTAAACGTTTGAAATACTAATTTCTAGTTAATAGGTACGTCCTGCACATTCACTGTATAAGACATAAAGAGAGGTTTTAAAAAAATGGAAATTGGCCCTAACACATCAATGAAGAATATAAAATAGAGATCTGAAGGGAGAAAGTTTGTGTAACTATTAAAGAAATGACTTTGATCCCATTAAAATGTATTAAATCTTTCATTGGGACAAGATTTAAATACTGTAAAAAATAAACAAATGCATTAGCTATAGCTAGACAAGAAAGTTTGAATGCCAAAATGAGCTTAGCTATTTTTGTTTTTGTTGAACAGGGTCTCGCTATGTAGCTCAGACTGGCCATAAACTCAGTCCAGGCTGTTCTTGAACTCATGCAATCCTTCTGCCTCAGCCTCCCAAGTGCTGGCATTACAGTTGTGCACCACCACACCAGGCTAGGTATGACTTTATACCCATTGGGTACTTGACTAGTGTTGATTCTTTCATACAGTGAATACACTAAAAATGAGAATTTAGCTGTTTAGTGTGGCTTAAGAGGATTAACTTTTTATGTCAACATTTGTTGATACATTTTTAGGCATAGATAATGTTAACACCTATCATAGGAAATTTACACCTGTAGCATGATACATTTTGCCTCTTTTTCCCCATTTCTTGTATAATAACAATCATATTTTCTTTATCCATTTGTTGGTTGATGAACATTTGGGCTGTTTGCAAGATTTAGCTATTATACACTTTGCTTTTATAACATGGCTGCACATATATCATTGTGGTATGATATTTTTAATTCTTTCAGGAAAATACCAAGAAGGGGAATATCTGGGTCAAATGGAACCTCTAGTTTTAGTTTCTTGAAAAATCTCCACACTGATTTTCACAGTGGTTGCACCAGTCTATACCTCCACCAACAGTGGAAAAGGGTTCCTTTTTTCCTCCAGCCCCTCCAGCATTTATTATTGGTTGATTTCTTTTTTGTTTTGGTACTGGAGATGTAACTCAAGACCTTGAGCTTGCAAGGCAGGCTTGGTGCCTCTGGGCCCAGTTCCCAGTCCTGTTACTGGTTGATTTCTTGATAATAGCCGTTTGTTCTGGAGTGAGATGAAATCTCAGTGTTTTAATTTTCAACTTTCAAATGACCAGTGATGTCGAACATTTTTTCATATAATTATTTGTCATTTATACTTCTTCATCTGAGAAGTGTCTGTTCATTTCACACGCCCATTTTTGGCTTGGGTTTTTTGATTTGGGGGATCTGATTTTTTTTTTTTTTAGTTATTTATATATTCTAAACAGTAGTCCTTTGATGAATAACTGATAAAAAATGTTTTGCTACACTGTGGGTTGTCTTTTCACTCTGTTGGTGGTTTCTCTTGCTGTGCAAAAGCTTTTTAATAAGATGAGGTCCCAGTTGTTGATTCATTGTAGTCTGGGTTTTGTTCATGAATTTTTTCCTACTCCCATTGTCCTCAAACATTCTACCCATCTTCTCTTCCAGCAGATTTAGTGTTTCTCTTTTAATACTTAAATCTTTGATCATTTTGATTTTAGGTTAGTGCATGGTGAAAGATCTGAGCCTACTTTTAATCTTTGGCATATGGAAAGCCAATTTTTCCAGCACCATTTATTAAAGAGGCTATGATTCTTCCAGTGAAGGTGTTTGGCCTCTTTGTCAGAGATAAGGTTGCTGAGTATGTGTGGAATTGTTTCTGCATCTTCTAATCCATTCATTGATCCTCACATCTATTCTTTTGCCAGTACCATGCTGCTTATATCACAGTAGCTTTGTAGTGTAATTTCAGGTCAGGGATTGTGATACTCCCTACCTTACCTTTGTTGCCCAGAATTGCCTTTCCATCCCTTGACTTTCAGTCTAAGAATTTGTTTTTCAATTAAATGTATTTCTTGGATGCAACATACTGTTGTATATTTTTTCTTGATCCATTTGGCCAGTCTGTTTCTATTGATTGGTAAATTGAGACCATTAACATTGATGGTTATAACTGGTATGTATTACCTTATTTATCTCTGTCATGTTATTTTCCTGCTGTTGGCTTCCTTCTTTCCTTTTCTGTTTAATTTCTTGCCTTGCCTGGTGGATTCATTCTGTTAAGGTTCACGATGTTGTAATCTTTGTTGTGTCTCTAGAAGATCCTTCAGAACACTTTGGGGTGCGGGTTTGGGTGTCATGAATTTCTTCAGGTGTTCTTTATCATGAAAATATCTTATTTTTGAAAGATAGTTTTGCAGGGTACATCAGTCTGGGTTGGAGATTGTTTTCTTTTAGGGCTCTCCTTGACTTGAGAGTTTATGTTGAGAAGTCTACAGTGAATTCTGATGGGCTTTCCTTTATAGGTGATTGATTTCTTTTCTCTGACAGCTTTTAGTATTGTTCTTTTGTTTAATTCCTTGAATTTTAACTATCACATGCCTTGGGGAAGATTTTTTTTGGATCAAATTCTTTTTCCCTGTTTTGGAAGTTTTCTGCTATTACTTTTGTAAACACATTTTTTTATGTCACTTGTGCTATCTCCTCCTTTTTCATTGACTCTGATCAATCTTAAGTCCTTCTTTTCATCCTGCATCTGCTGGATCTCATGGTCCTTTGGTATTTTTAAGAAATCTTTCTTTTCATGATTGCTAACTGAAATCTTGTCTTCTATTTCTGATATTCTTTCCTCACATTGGCTCATTGTGTTGTGTAAACTTTCAGTGGAGTTTTTAATCTCCTGGGTATCTGTTTGAATCTGTTTCATGGATTCTATTTCTTCCCCATGCCAGGTGTTCATAGTTTCCATTTCTTTCCTATGCTGAGCATTCATGGTTTCCATTTCTTTCCTGTGCTGGGCGTTCATGGTTTCCATCATGTTCCCGAGCTCCTCTTTTTTTTTTTTTTTTTTTAATCTGTAGTTGCTCTAGAGTCACTAAGCATGTCTTTCCTTCTGGTTGTCATCTCAATAGTGATCTCAGAAATTATTTTTGCTTTAATTTTTTTTTCTAGAACCTCATTCATTTACTTTGTTACTTCTGCTGTTACCACTTCAGAGATTCCGGTGGATGGGTTTCAGATTTTTCTACCTCATTGCCCCCTGAGTTTTCCTTTGGTCAGCTGCAAGTCTGTGGGGGTTATATCTTATTTTAAGTGTCTTCTCATTTTCTATTTTGTTGTTGTTGTTGTTTAATCCGTTGGTTGATGCTTGTAAATTGCTTATGGCAAGTAGCTTTATTGTCAGTACTCGGAACCCTTAGGTTATAACTACTTCTCAGAACTGTCTTCCAGTGTTTTGAGTCTGTTGCAATTTATTGGAGATGAGAAGTTCTGCCTGCATGGCCCAGCTGCTAGTTCTTTGACACTGGCCTATCATTTTGTTTTTTAAGACCAGTAGGCAGTTTCAGTCTTGTTATACTAGGAGGAACAACTGATTAGCACAATGAAGTCCCCTTGGCTAAAGTAGTACAATCAACAATAACAATAGCATCAGATACAGCCTAGAAAATGACAAACTGTGGTAACTATTTTTGGGGGGAGTACTGGGGTTTGAACTTGTGTCCTTGTACTTGCAAAGCAGGTGGCGGAACCATTGAGCTATATTCCTGAACCGTATGGTAACTAATAATTTATTAATTTTAACCATATGAACTAGATTTGTGATTATATAACAGGATGAAGAATGAATCTGAAAATTGTATGCAGTAAATAAGCCCTTAATATTATAATTTTACCCTTAGGAAAGAAAATATAAAAGGGGTTGGGGACAAAACAAATAGAAGAAGAGGAAGAGTTCAGAAGGAAGACTGGAGAACAGACTAGACACTAGTCTAGTATAAAAATTTTGTGCTTGTCAGAGCTGTTCAGAGGCCTCTTTCTGCCTCTGTCACCCCTCAGAGAGGTCACGGTTTACAAAGAGGGATTAATGGTGCTTGAGAAATGGTGGACTACCTCGAAATTAGTTATTATTTTATATTAGTGGCTGAAGTTCTTTTGGAAATAAGAGATGCACTGTGATATGCTCGGGGCTGGAACTGCCCCAAGTGATGAACTGCCGGGAAGAACTGGTGAGATGCCATACGGCCGGGAGCCCTGGGGGGACTGGGACAGCTCTGCTCAGACCTGTGCGCTGGCAGATCCGAGAGTGACTGAGAGTGTGGACACTTCTCAGAAGTAACTATGCATTTGCAAGGATGGGTTGTAAGTAGACATTTCTTAGTTGGTCTAGATTTTCAAGTGTCTGCAACCATAATTTGCACTTAGCCCTGTGTAGAGATACCAAGTGCCAGGGAGTACACTTCAGGTACTTGTCACTGACAGTGCAGGACTTTGACTCGTTTCACTTTGAAATCCTGTTGAAAGCAGGTATGGGGGTGCTTGCCTGTGATCCCGGCACTCTGGTAGTCTGAGGCAGGAGCATTGAAAGTTGGAGCCTAGCACAGGCAATGGTGGCAGTGTGACCACATCTTCAGAAAATAAGAAGGGTGGCGAGGTTGTATAATGTCAACAAAAGCCCTGGTTGTTTAATGCCCAGTACTACAGAACAAAAACAAAGCCCTCTTTCCACTTTTTGTTGTTGTTCTATTTTTTTCCTTTTCTTTCTTTCTTTTTTTTTTTTTTTGGTACCGGGGATTGAACTCAGAACCTTGTGCTTGCAGCAGTGGAACCACTGAGCTAAATCCCTGGCCCTGTTCTATTGTTTAGAGACAGGGTCTCACTTTATAATTCACTACCATTTAGAAGCCAGGTTGGCCTCCCAGCTCATGTCGATCCTCTTGCCTCAGCCTCCCAGGTGCTGGGATGATAGGTTTGCACACTGGCTTTCAAAGATTTACTTTCACTTAATAAAAGTGTCATGATTTTTCTTGGCTTCCCAAAACAGCAAACACAGGGAGCAGTGGAGTCCGCAGATATTTTGAGGCAAACCCTCATCCTTCCCTAGTGCCTAGTACAGCCTCCCAGTTTGCAGAAATGGACCTGTATCCCAAGGGTGTTTTCAAAGAAAAATTGCTTCCACATGGGTCTTGAGTTTATTGATGATTCATAGCTGGCCTGGTGTAGACTTTTTTTTTTTTGAGACAGGGTCTCACTATGTAGTTGAGACTGACCTGGAACTCACTTTGTAGCCCAGGCTGGTCTGAACTCACAGCAGTCCTCCTGCCCTCCTGCCTCAGCCTCCCAAGTGCTGGGATTACAGGCGTGTGCCACCACACCTGGCCTGGTGCAGACTTTTAAAG
The DNA here is from genome assembly GCF_012274545.1 of Fukomys damarensis. Classification (NCBI taxonomy): domain Eukaryota; kingdom Metazoa; phylum Chordata; class Mammalia; order Rodentia; family Bathyergidae; genus Fukomys; species Fukomys damarensis. The sequence continues at coordinate 56,351,049 of NW_022900927.1, read as the reverse complement.
TAGTAGAGGTTTTGTGGATTGTACCTAAGGACGTGAAATGATAAATAAAATGGGTTCAGAGATGGTTGTAAATAAGGAAGTAGACTGGATTTATTCATGGCAGCAGTTTTCTTCATTTTTTGTTTTTATTTTGTTTTTTGAGACAGGGTCTCACTATGTACTTGGGATTGCCCTTGAACTCACTGTGTAGCCCAGAATGACCTTGAGCTCACAGGGACCCTCCTGCCTCAGTCTCCTGAGTGCTGGGATTACAGGCATGCAGTACCATGCACAGCCATGAAAGCAATTTGACCTCCCATTGCTGGACCCTTACAAAGGTCCGAAGAAGCTCCTTAACCTTTTCCCCACATCAGTGGGAAATCCTACTGTGTTTCCTATTAGAAAATGAGGCGCTTAAGTAGTTTTGGATAAATAACATTCAGACTGAAAGAGATGTCCTTTGGGTGTAACTGGTCCCCTTGGAATTTCTCACTATTTTTGTTACGTGGGGTCTATATTTGATGTAATATTTAACATGCTATTGCAGGAGTATGTCACGTTTCTGTAACGTAACACCAGTACCTTTAACTTGGAAAACGTGTGAGCTGGATGTGGTGTACACACCTACAATCCCAGCTATGGGGAGGCAGGAGGATGGAGGCCAGCCTGGGACCTTGTCTCAAAACAAAATGAAAAAGACTGGGGCTGTAGCTCAGGGGAGGGGCTCTGGTTCAATTTCTGGAAAACAGAAGAAAAAAGATTGCTCCAGTGTGTCTTGGCAGTGTGTTTGGATGTATATGTAAAACATAACTAAGTGTACACAAAACTGTTTATTTATTTAGCTATTTTGGGACAGTATTTCAGGCTGACCTCAAACTTGCCGTGATTCTCCTGCCTCAGCCTTTTGGGTGCTAGGATGGCAGGTGTGTGCCACCACACCCAGCCTCACAAAGTGAACCTTGAAATGCCCTCAGCACGGTTTCTCAGGAGGACTTGAGTCTTGGGGTGGCCCTTTCTCTGGCGCTGCCCCTGGACCCTGGGACTCGGGAACAGTGCGGTGCTCGGCCAGAATGGGCAGGGCCTCAGGGGCCCGGCTGTCAGCCCTCTTGGTTTGCCCTGGGTATCAAGGCCGAACACAGCAGCAGACCCTGCCTGGGGCTTTGCCCCGAGTCACGGTCACATTTCCCAAAAGCCCCACCCCTCCCCGTGACTTTTAGTATTGTGATGAGACATGAGGGGAAGCTGCCTGGACGCAGGCCAGGCCCGGCACCCTGTTAGGGGAGGAGCCAGAGGCTGCTGAGCTCTGCCCTTGCATTCACACCAGCCAGCCTCACCCCAGGCTGGGTTCCCTCTAGGGTCCTCACCCCGAGGGCATGGTGGCTCAGTGCCTGAAATCCCAGCACTCAGAAAGCTGAGGCAGGAGGATCGCTGCGAGTTCCAGGCCAGCCTGGGCTACTTAGTGAGTTCCAGGCCAGCCTAACTATGCAGCAAGACTTTTTCTCAAAAAAAAAAAAAAAAAAAAAAAAAAAACCATAGACATT
>NW_022900927.1:56346578-56349410 GCF_012274545.1 Fukomys damarensis | reverse complement strand
AAAAAAAAAAAAAAAAAGCCAGTGGCCTCTTGCCTGACATTGCACAGTGGTGCCCGCCTCATGCATTCCCTGCATACCTCTGCCCAGGTCGTCCTCCTGTCTGTCTTGGCTGTGCTCATGGGGGCATCATGGATCCTTGGGATCCATCAGATGCTTAGAAACTGGCCCATAGGGTTTGCGGGGTAGATTGTTTTGTTTAGGGTGAGGATTGAGCTCAGCACTCTGGGCCTTGTGTGTGGTGATTATTCTTTCTTCATTAAAAATTTGTGTGTGGGTGGGGTGCTGGGTCAGACCCAGGGCCTTACACATGCTAGACAAGTGCTCTGGCACTGAGCTACATCCCAGCCCTTCTTGCCTGTTTAGAAACTGGTACCTTTCCCCCGTTTATTGTGATCCTGTGGGGATCCCAATTCTTTTTTTAATTTTTTACGCCTGTTTAAGAAAGTCTCACTCCGGAGGAAAATAAAAAGAAGTAATTATGGAATATGTGTGTGTGTGTGTGTGTGTGTGTGTGTGTGTGATTTTTCTGTTTTGTTTGATATGGGGTCTTGCTCTGTATTCCATGCTGGTCTTAAACTCATGGTGATCCTTCGGCCTCAGCCTCCTGAGTGCTGAGATTATAGATGTGCACCACCACATCTGACTTTGTAGAATTTGTAGTTTGAACCTAACTAATTCATTTCTTGAAGAGCATTTTTGTTTCGTTTGCTTTGAGACAGAGTCTGGCTGTATAGTTCAGGGTAACCTTGAACTCACTGTGATCCTCCTGCCTCAGCCTCCTGAATTCTGGGATTGCAGATGTCCACTAACATGCCTGGCTTGAGGAACATTTTGAGGACTAATTTCTCAAAGCTCTGCAAACTTGTTGATAATTAGAAATAATGATAATTCTTTTAGCTGATGCTCATTTAGGATACTTTTATAACAATTTACTCATTTATATAACATTTTATTCAGGATTGATTTGCCAGGTGGAAGGGCTGAGGAAGCCTGTTGGGCTTTGTTTGCCTTGGGCTCAGCGTCCTCCGTGAGCACCAGTAACTGGGGGTTGGGGGAGCAAAGCTGACCAGTGATGACACGAGGCCCATGACGGTGCCTTCCCGTGGGCCTGCAGACTGGATCAGTCTCTCCAGTGAGCTCTTTTTTTCCTTTTTAAGGCATCAGGTAGCCAGAGAGTCACCCCTTTGACTTGTTCCTGGAGACTATGCTGATGGTTCCCCAGCTCCTATGGACTCCAGGAAAGCCATAGTCTGTGTATCCCAGCAACCTAAGTATTAAAAGAGATTTTTAGCCAGGGATTTAGCTCAGTGGTTCCGCCTCATGCTTCACAAGTGCAAGGTCCCAGAGTTTGATCCCCAGTACCAAAAAAAAAAAGGTTTTTAAAAAAAGCAACCCTGAAAATATGCAGACCTCTAACCATGGGCATTGGCAGAGAAGAGGACACAAATGTCTTTAATTCTCATCACCCTCAGAAGGAAATAAACCATCCCCCCAAAAGTTTGTAGACATTGGGGCTGGGGGTATAGCTCAGTGGCACCGTGCCTGCCTCACAAGTACAAGGTCCTGAGTTTGATCCCCGGTACTGAGGGGAAAAAAAGTTTGCAGACGTATGAAAGTGTGTGTGTGTGTGTGTGTGTGTGTGCGCGTGTGTGCGTGCATGCTCTGAGCCATCTTTCTCACATGACTTTAAAATATCTGTGTGTGCCAGGCGTGGAGGTGCAGTGTGGTCTTTGTGGGCTCTTTGAAAAGATATTGGTCCAAGTGATACCAATTTTTTTAAGAAACAAAATTCAAACAAAGGAATTTTTCTTTTACTTTCTGGTTCATACTTACCATTTTCTCCTTAATCTTCCCATGGACAGCCTGTGCGTCTACCAGTACATTTATATATGTTTGTTTAAGTTTTCCTGCATATTTACTTTTATTGTCTTTTGCATGTATATTTTGAGTCAGGGTCTCTGTGTAAACCAGGATGGCCTTGAACTCACCCTGTGGTTCATGCTGGCCTTGAATTTGAAGCAGTCCTCCCGCCTCAGCCTCCAGGGTGCTGGCGTTGCAGGCACGCACCATTACGCCTACTGGTTCGCAGTGATTGCTTTCCTGTGTGGAGCTGGCACGGGACACAACTCCTGTCTTTACTTTTGCGTCCCCTTCCCCTCTTCGCCCCTGCCTCCGTCTCTCGATTCCCTTCCCACAGCCCTGCCTCATTTTGTGTAGTTGTTTGCACCTCACTGAGGCACTGAGGTGCCGTCGTCAGGCAGTGTCCGTAGATGCAGACCCCTCATACAAGTGCTCTTTGTCACTGGGCCCTCACGAGCTTCCGATAATGCAACAAGAGGGGTGCAGGCACGGGGGTGCGGGGCTCTTCTTCCTGATGGACTCCGGAGATCTTTCTTTCTGAAGCCATTTTCCATGTCTCCCCGTAGAGCATATTCAGAAGCACTTTCTAGTTGCGTTTTCATCAGTGGGGTGCAGTTTTCCTGGGGATCCCGGGAATGAGTGCGTCCCTGGGGAGGGGATGGGGAAGCCTGCTTCCCTCCGCAGTGCACCCAGCCCAACCTGGAGTGCTCTGTGTGGCCTTGTTTTCCACAGCTGTAGAACCTGGCTCGCTCCTTTTAAAGACTTGGTTGTCAACACCTCTGACATTTATGAACTAAAGTAAAACACTAATCATGTACATTTGATGCTATTAGTTTTTCTCTTCATCCTTTCTCTTTTTTGGGTAACAAACTCCTGCTATGCTATCCCTGTAACTATTTTAATTTTACTTATTTCCTTTTTTTGTTTTGTTTTGTTTTGGTGGTTTTTTTTTTTTTTTTTTTTTTTTTTTTT
>NW_022900927.1:56288502-56346558 GCF_012274545.1 Fukomys damarensis | reverse complement strand
TTTTTTTTTTTTTGTGAGACAGGGTCTCACTATGTAGTTGAAACTGACCTGGAGCTCACTATGTAGCCCAGGCTGGTCTCGAACTCACAGTGATCCTCCTGCCTCAGCCTCCTGTGTGCTGGGATTATAGGTGTGCGCCACCAGGCCCGGCTTTATTTCCATTTTGTTAAAAAGCTTGACTCAAAAAAGTTAATAGTTTTAAAACTGAGATCAAAATAATGAAATCATTAACTTTTAAAATTGATGTGAGGCCAGGCACGGTGTGCATACCTGTCATCCCAGGTTCCTTGGGAGGCTGAGGCAGGAGGATGGCAAGTTTGAGCCTAGCCTGGGCAATGTAGCAAGACCCTCCCCCCTAGAAGTTTAAAAATAGAAAAGCCTGAGGATTTAGTCTTTGTGATTCCTTTTGGGGGTTTAAACCCTAGTACTCTGAGTTAGCCTTGCTTAGTTAGCTAGCTAGCTAAATCAGTAAATGAATCAATAAATAAAAATAAATTGGCAACGGAAATAGCTCAGTGATAGAACATTTGCCTAGCGTGTGTGTGAAGCCCTGTGTTCCATGTCCAGCACTGAGGGAAGAATAAAGTTAAAGCTTTTTTAACCTTCAAGTAAAATTTTTAGGCCAAGTGTTTCCCAGGCAGTGCCAGGCATGGTGGTGCACACCTATCCATCATTCATGAGGCTGAGGCAGGAGGATTGCCGAGAGTTCGAGGCCAGCCTGGGCTACATAGTGAGCTAGAGGCCAGCCTGGTTGACACAGCAAGACCATGTCTCAAAAAACAAACCAAGTCTAGGCAAGAAAATGAAACATTTGTATGCATTCTTCTTGCAGGGAAGGGTTTCTGCTATTGTGCTTTAACTAGAACATCAGGTCTTGGTGCCTTGCTGTTCTCCGTGGGGACAGCTGTCCTGGAGAGGGGTCCCGGGGACCTAGTCTCATCCCAGGGCTCACCCCTGCAACTAAGTGCCCCCCAAACTCTTGTGTTGTCCTGTGTCCTTTACATTCTGGAACCCATGCTCTCAAGATTTAAATAACCGTGTGAGGTCTCCCCTGTGGGAACCCAGGGCTGTGGCCTCCGTGCTTGGCTCCGCTGCTGTGCCCAGAGTCCCGGAAGCTCCGGACATTCCCAGCTGAGGGCAGCAGAGAGACCCCAAGAGGACGTTTAAATGGCTTGTTGATTTGATTTGATTTGCACTGGAATCTGCGATTTGTAAGGGAACTGAAGGAACAGAGTGAAGAGTTTTGTGATGAAACCTACTAGAAATAATTGGCTGATCAAAACTGTGAACGAGTTTTATGATCTGGTAGCATGTCATAACTGATTATTAAATATATTTTTTTTTAGTCCAGGTCTTTCTGTGTAGTTAAGGCTGGGCTTGAACTCACTGTGTGGCCCATGCTGGCCTCAAATTTATGGTGGTCCTCCTGCCTGAGCCTCCCAAGTGCTGGGATTACAAGCACCGACTCCCCCAGCTGATTATTAATTTACTTTTAAAAATCACTGCTGGATTTTCCATGTGATGTCCATTCTTCACATTGTAATAGCCTTTCCACTCATTCTGAACATGAAAGCAGCTAGAGGAAGCCCATAACCAGGCAGTGAGGAGACAGCGTTTGAAAAGAACCCACCACATTTTAATGTCAGCGATCCTGCTCTGTGTGGGCAGGAATAGAAAGAAGAGGAAGCGCCAGGCGTGGTGCTGTGCAGCTGTAATCTCAGCACTTCAGGGGCTGAGGCAGGAGGATCGCCCCGAGTTTGAGCCCGGCCTGGGCTACATAGTGAGTTCAAGGCAAGCCTGAACCATATAGTGAGACCGTGTGTCACCCCCCGCACCCCGAAGCAGAGGAAACAAGATCATAGTCCCAGGTGTGTTAATGTGTTCGGATTTAGGAATGAGAAAGAAATTTCCAAAGGTGAGGATATTGGAATGGGCTTCTTCTTTAAGTTTGGGAGGAGTTACCTGGAACATTCTTTGGGATGTTTTCAGACAGGGTCTCCCTGTGTATTCCAGGCTGGCCTTGATCTCAAGGCGATCCTCCTGCCTCAGCCTCCCCAGTGCTGGGATCACAGGTATGCGCCACCACAGTTCTCTGGGGCTTGTTCAGTTACCCTGCCTTTCTTTCCTTCTCTCTGCTCTCCATGTGCTCTTTCCCCTTGCTGGAATGTTTAATTTAGCAGAGGCTCACAAGGGCGTTTTTGTGAGGAATCCTGGCAACTGTTAGACCTGGCGTAGCACTGTGTAGGTTTTCTGTTCCTGAAAACTCCTAGAGGAAATGGTTTAAATCATTTTCAAAAGACAACTCTGTCAAAAAGGAATTGACGCGGGACATCTGACCTGATAGAAACTGGATGTACTTCTGGTGGAGGCCACTCTGTGTGCACACAGAATCTAGCATACAGGACAAAGGGTGGCACTGGGTGGTCGTCAGCCCGCATGTGTGCAGCTGAGGCACAGTTGCCTGTCAGTGAGCAGTGACTCCCGGCTTCACTTCTCTGCATTCCCTAGAACTTAGGCTCCTCCTGACCGGGTGGCCCCTGGGAGCTGTGCACACGCCTGCAGTCCGTCCCTCAGGAGGCCAGGCCAGGAGCCTTGTCATGAGTTCGCAGCCTTGGAAACAGCGAGATCCTGCCCAACAAAAGCAGGCCGGCCTGGGGAAGTAGAGTCAGGGCTTGTTGGGCCCCTGGGAAGCTTGCTGGCAGGAAGGTGAGGTTCTGTTCCTTTCTCGCCGAGCAGTGCTGGGTGTTATCTTCCTGATGTGGGGAGGAAGTGGAAAAGCAGAGGCGCCTGACCCCTGACTGGCAAGTGTACGGGGTCTGTGCTTCAGGCTCAGAAGCCTAAAATTACCTACATTGATAGGGAAGGTGCTCGCTGTTATGTGGGGAAAGAATTCCATTAACCACTTTAGAAATGAACATGCAAATGCGGGTCCTGTACGCTGTCTTCACTAACTAAACTCTTAGCTTCCTTTTTTCGGTTTTTTGAAACAAAGTCTCTCTGTGTGGTCCAGGCTGGCCTGGAACCTTGCAGCCTATTTCTACTTCGGTTAATGTCACTCATCCTGCTGGCGCGTGGACTTGGGGCCATGAGGTCCGCAGTATGTTTTCCCCTTTGCATCCACCCCATCCTCTCAGTGCCCTCTGGAGCCTCCCTGATTCAGCCTCCTGCACTATTGAAAGACAGTGAAAAGTTCCCAAGGGCTTTTGTGCATCTGCTGGGGATTCAGTTGCAGTTTGCTCACCTTAGGAATTTGTGTATTCTTGAGGAAAACAAGCTCATTCACAGAGCAGTGAGAGCACAGGTAGAAGAGACCAGTGGACCCTTTGGGGCAGAGTCGGGAAGGTTCTTCGAAGTCAAGGAGTTTTGGCACTGGAAGTTGCTCGCTATTTCTTAGCAGTGTGTTTCGATCTTAGGGTTTTGAGCCTTGTTTTATTTTTATGTTTTGCAGGGCTACGTATTGAACCCAGGGCTTCCTGCACGCTAGGTGAGCATTGTAGCACGAAGCCACACACCCAGACCTATCCAGCTTATTTTAACATTTAAAGCTTTCTTCTATTATTTGCAGCCCTTGAGATTGAATCCTGGGCCTTTTCCTGGGCCTGACTTTTGTACTTTCACTCCTTTAGCATCCATGTCCATGTGAACTGATTAATACTTTCTGTTTTGTTGTTGTTGTTGTTTTCTTTTGTTTGTTTTTTGGTTTTTTGAGATCCAGGCTCATTATGTAGCTCAGGCTACAGGCGTGTGCTGCCACCACCAGCATGATCACTATCTTCTTAACTACAGCCTTGGAAGTGTTTGACCAACAAGTACTTTTTAGCTCTCTAGACAAAGCAAACCTACTTTCCTCACAATGCCATAGCATCTTTACTAATTATCAGAAATTCTTACACTGTGGAGTCCAAAACAGTCCTTTGTTGGCTGATTGGGAAAGCATTTTTGGTTTTTTTTGAGACAGGCTATCTAGTCTATGCTGGGCTTGAACTCAGTGTGTAGCCCAGGCTGGCCTGGTGATCCTCCTGCCTCAGCCTCCATTTGGAAGCCAGGCCTGGCAGCACACCCTGCCCTCCTACCCAGGAGGCTGAGGCATGAGAATTGCTGGTTTGAAGACAGCCTAAGCAATTTAGCTAGACCCTTCCCCAAGATAAAGATAAAAGACAAAACAAACAAATTTGGGAGGGGGTCTGGGATTTAGTTTAGTGGCACTGTCCCTGTCTTGTTAAGCAAAAATTCCAGAGTTAAATCCCTGGTACTTCAAAAAAAAAAAGGAGATTGAGGCTAGAGAATTTAAAGTTCAAGCTCAGGGCTTTGGATGTAGCTCAGTGGTGCCACACCTGACTCGCAAGTGCAAGGTCCTGAGTTCGATCCCTGGTACCAAAAAAAAAGAAAGTTCAAGACCAGTCTGGGTAATTTAGCAATTTAGCAAGACTTTGTCTAAAAATAAAACAAAAAACAAAACAAAACCCAGCTGGAGACATAGCTAAGTGTGAAGGCCCTGGGTTCAGTTGTCAGTACTGCAGAAATAATGACAGCAACAGTACTGATAAATTCAGTTTTAAAACTATAACAGCCATATACCCCGGTGCTCTCCTGCATAGTCCTAGGGTTCTCTCTCCCGCTGACACTGCCTGTGCATCTCACCCTGGTTTCTGGGCAGCTTTTCTGTGATGCAGGTGCCCTGGGGCATTGGACGTGAGGGGGGATGGACGGGTGGGCCTTGCGCTGGGGCGCAGTGTGCAGTAAAGGTGCTTGCCTGGCCGGCAGGGAGCCCTGACTTCAAACCAAGCCATGCCTGGGACTGTTCTCCTCTGTTCTTGCAGCCTAGCCTGCTCTCACCCTGTTCACTCTGACCTGTTGGTTCTCACAGATCCCTGCCAACCCAAGGCAACAACAAATAACCTGATGAATCTTGCTGGAAAAGTCTCTTTTTGATGGGTTTGGTGGCGCGCACACCTGAATTCCCAGCACTGGGGAGGCTGAGGCAGGAGGATCACTGGGAGTTCAAGGTCAGCCTGAAATATATAGGCGGACCCTGTCTCAAAACCTTCCTCTACCCCCCACCCCCCGCAGGGTGTGACTCCCCTGTCCCAGGAGCTCCGAATGGGTGATAAGCATCTGTGTGCCATGCTGGCTGTGCCTGCTGCATGGCCCATGGCCTAGGACTGAGGACCTGCTCCGAGCGAGCCGGTGTGCTCCGCTGTGTCAGAGCCGGTGGCAGCTTCTCTCGGGCTGTGAGGTTTCCGCAGCCTGGGCAGTGGCGGGCACCTGGCCAGCTGGAGCGGGCCCTCGGGCTGCTTTGAACCTGGTACCGCCCCCCTCTCCTCTCCTCTCCACTCTGCCCATATCCGTGCAGCCTGGCAGCAGAAAGGCATTTCTGGAGTCGGCTTTTCCTGAGTCTTTTCAGCCGAGAGCAGAAAGCATGGCTTGGGTGTCTCAGGAACTTTCCTGTGGAATTCCCCTCCAGATTGGATGGCAGCAGTGGCTGCAGAGTGGCTTCCCCGTGGGGCGGGCAGGCAGACCAGAGCTGGGGATCGGACTTCAGCCTGGGTCGGAACCATCCAGAGGGCTCCTTAGAATGCAGATTACTGGGCCCGGTACCTGTAGAGTTTTTTGGTTTGTTTTTAAGAGGTTTGGTGGGTTAGGTTTCCTTTTCCTTTTTCGTATTTTGTTTTTCTTTTTGAGACAGAGTCTCACTGTGTAGTTCAGTCTGGCCTTGAACTCACTGTATGTAGCTCAGGACCAGGCGGCTCCTGCCTCAGCCTCCCGAGTGCTGGGATTACATCCTGTTGGCACCTGCATAGTTTATTGTAATTGGAAACATTAGCTTCCAGTCCACATGGATTCGTTCGCTTCTAATCACTGAGGTCCAAAGGGACAGCGGCCCTTGGCCTGTTCCCGGCCCTGCCCTCTGTGCCCGGGGCCTGTGTGCTGGAGGCCTCTGCTTTCATTCCGTCCAGGCCGGGAAGGACAGCGGCCTACAGCAGACACAGGCTGAGGGTGGGGGGAGGGAGCCTCTGGAAATGTGCCCCCCATCCCCAGAGTCGGATTTTTAAAGCAGAAGGCCTTTGCGGGGGCTGTCGCTGGCCCCACCCCCCATGCCCAGTCCTGTCCGGGAGTGTGAGGCGCCCACAGGTCACTCACAGGACGGTGGGTGGGTTGGTTCCCAGCTAAAACAGCATCCCGCTTTCTCTGAAGCAGCCTTGGACCTCCCCAGGAGGGACGCAGGGATCCCGACCTCAGCCTCAGTGACCCACCCTCGGACGAGGCCGACGTCAACAGCTCTGATGAGGAAGATGGCAGCTCTACTTCAAGTAAAGGGGAGCCAGAGCCACTGGAGGAGAAGCAGGTATACTCTGGTAACTGTTATTCCTACTCTGTACCTGTTGGCCTGTCGCCATGGTTGTTTTGTTTTTGTGATTGGTATTTTTGAAGAGCAGTCCTTGGGTACATGCCTATGACTCCCAGCCTTGGGAGGCTGAGGCAGGAGGGTTGCTCTGAGTTTGAGGTCAGCCTGTGCTACATGTCTCACCCCCCCATAATAAAATGAAAGCAGTGCTTATGAATAATGTTTATTAGCATGACGTGGACAAAATCCCCAGTGAGTGACCTTAATGCTTATAAAATATTTTTTCAAATTTATTTATTTATTTTTTGCCACCGGGGATCGAACTTGGGTCCTTGCGCTTGCAAGGCAGGCCACTGAACCACTGAGCTAAATACCTGGCCCTATTTTTTCAAATTTAAACATAACTCCTGTTGTAAGATAGTACCTCAAATGGAATGTTTACATGTAAATATTACCTAGATTGTTTGTAAGTTTTAAGAAACTTTTTGCTAATGTTCACTGGCTTTTTATTTTTTTGGATAATGAAAACTTGTAGGATTGTTCCTCGTTTTGCTACCAGTTCTTCGATTCCTTGAAGGAAGAGAATTATATGAATTTCAGACACAGCTGCATTTTTTTTAAGGAACAGAAAAAGATACTGTTAATAATGGCACAGTTTTCATTTGCTCTGTGCCCTTGCTTGCAGTGCCCCTGTTAAGTCTGTGTCTGTAAATATGGGCCTGTGCACGGCCAGGGAGGTGGCTCAGTGGTACCTGCCTCTCCTGAGTTCGATCCCTGGTACTGGAGAAAAATAACAGTGGGTCTGTGCGTTGACTACTGGGCCTTCCCAGTTTGCCTGGTGCTGGTGGTCGGAAACACTTCAGGATTCCCAGTGATCCACTGAACTTCCTGCCTCTCTCTGTCCTCTAGACCCATCTGACCAGATGCTGGGTGAATGCTTTTCTCTTAAGTAATTGTTTTCATGCTGGCAAGAACAGAGTCTTTGGAGCCAGAGGACCCTGTGTTCCCTCCCACCACTTCTTCACTGCTGTGTGATCTGGAACACCTTAATTTCCCTCCTGCTTGGCCTTCTCGTCTGTAGAGAGCGGAGGAACAGCGCGGAGGCTTTCCTGGTGTCCTGGTGCCCTGGTCTCCTGATGCCTGAGTGGCTGCTGCTCAGAGCCATGCGTGCCGTAGGTCTGACCAGAGAGGCTCGCCTGAAACCCCAAGGGTGTTCAGTGGCAGGCGGCCGCCCACTAGCCAGTGGGACTGTGGCCAAGAAGTCGTGCACAGGCCCCGGATCCCACCCTCGGAACAGGGCGCCAGAGGAAGTCGGGGGAGCATAGCGCCCCCGCCCGAGGTGGCTCAAACGTCAGAAGCGCGTGGAAGCCAGGAGGAAGCTGGCAGCTGGCCCCGCTCCCGGAGCCTGCAAAGAGGGGTTTGTTTCCTCGCCCTTGTCTTCTGCCTCCCGGCGGGGCCGCAACACCTCCTCCCTCCCGTGTCCTCCCCACGGAGCTCTGTCTGTGCCTACAGTCCTCCCACCTCGTCCTGGCGCTAGGGCCCATGTGGTACCGTGTCGGGGCGGAGGAGCAAACAGGAGCTCAGATGCTGCTTTCTGTTCCTGGAACGTGGCGTCGTGAGGGGAACACGCCCGCTTCTCGTGTCTGTGCTGCGAGCCCCGTGTGCTGGCACACTCGGCCAGAGAAGTGGCCTAGGACGGGCCCATGTCACATGAACAGACAGGCCCTGGACGCGGCGGGCAGCAGGCCTTGCATCCCAGAGTTGAGATTTCAGCCGAATCCACCTCTGTTGACAAATGGGAGCGTCATTCACCGAACACGGTTCCAGCCGTGCTAATCCCTGTGGTCCTCTTTTCAGAAATGTTTTAGTTACGAAGTTTGCATTGTTTCAATGCCTAATAAATGTTCTAAATGAAGTATAGTAACCCCAGCATGGGCATGGTGGCCCACACCTGTAATCCCAGCACTCAGGAGGCTGAGGCAGGAGGATCACCATGAATTTGAGGCCAGCTTGGGCTAGGTAGGGAGCTCAAGGCCAGCCTGAACTACACAGTAGGACTCTGTCTCAAAAAACCAATAATAATAGTCGTAGTAACAATAAAAAAAATGATTATTTCATTTTTTGTGTGTGTGTGTGTGGTTGGAGTATTCACCCTAAATATTTGGCTCCTTGTCCTTTTTCAAATCTTTATTTTTTAATTTAAAACATTTTAAGGTAGGGCCTCACCATGTGGTTGAGGCTAGCCTTGAAATAGTTGTGTAGCCCACCCACTCTGGCCTTGAACTTGAGGTGATTGTCCTGCCTCAGCCTCCTGAGTGGCATCATCACCACACCAGGCTTTTAAATTGTCTTTATAAAAGTGCTCATCTATTCCCTCATGAATAGTAGGATGAACAGCTGAAGAGAGCACTGTCCTTTAGGTATTCATCGTGCTGTGCCTTGTGTTTAGGGTGACTTACTAATGACGAGACTCATTAGGGGGTCTGAATGTCATCATTCTTTGTTTCTTACCAAAAGCCTAGAGCAGAATAGAAGAGACCTTTTCACCGTGCTGTCAAAAAGAAAGGTAATTTTCACCATTACTTGTTTTGAGCAAATATATAAAGAGAACACAGATTGCAAAGCTGGATTTGTCACAAGATCAGAGCACAAAAGTGGGTTTCACATCAAAGGTTATGTCTGGGATTTGACTTATTTTAGGACCTTGACAAAATAACTTCATGTATTTATGGCTCATGTTTCAACTTTTACAGCAGTGTGCTTTTGGGGGGTAATGTTATTTAACAGGCAGTCTGCTTTGAAATGTAATGTAATTTAAGTGGGTATTTATTAACTGAAGAGCTGAGATGCCAAATATGGCCTCTTTGAGGGCTTACAGGGAGGTGTGTTTTTCTACTATCGTTTGACTTGGTCAGAATTAGTCACTGTTCTGAACTGTTGTGTAGTTCAGGCTGGATTGGAAACCGCCTAGCCCAGGCTTGCCTAGCTAGAACTCTTGATGATCCTCCTGCCTCAGCCTCCTGAGTTCTGGGATTACAGGTGTGGGCCACCATGCCCGTCTTGTCATTAGTCTTACCAGTTTTGTTTTTTAGGTGTCTGACTGTCCACTGTGAAAATTATTTTACTCTATTGATCCATTTTCTAACAATTATCCTTTATTTAGCTGTTTTGTTTTCCTAGTTTAAAGGATAAATAGACAAATGCGTAGGTTCTTAGAATTCTGAAATCAGAATAGGTCTCACCATGTAGTCCAGCCCAGTAGTCGAGTTTATTTATGTTTGCGTTTTTGTGTCATACAGAGCATGCTCAAAGCCATACGCTTGGTCCCCATGCACCTTTGCCTACTCATGAGTAGGAAGTGCAGAGTGGGTCGGCACTGCACTGTGTGCAGAAGGCTGCAGGGCTGGATAAAGCCACCCCTGGAGGGAATGAGGATGTTTTAGCCGATGAACACCCCGGAGTTAGGTGCTGTAAATACTTCACGCACCAGACTCGTCTGTCTTTGGGAGTGGAGGGACGAGAGCATCAGGGGAGCTTCTGTGACAAAGAAACCTTTGCCCGATACCTTGGAATGTGGCAAGCAGAAAAGTCCTTGGAGAGCAGGGCATGATGGCACACACCTGGGACCCCTGTTCCAGGAGGCTGAGGCAGGAGGATCAAATAGTGAGACCTTGTCTCAAAAAAAAAAAAAAGCTCTGTGAACACAGATTGTGTTATTATGCAGATAAAAGTTGCTCAGGTTGCTGCCTTCAGAAAAATAGTGTACATTTAGTATAATAGGTGGAGGCCTTTTAACATTTTCTGCTAGTTAGCTTTCCTGGATTAATGAGCGTTTAGGATAGAAATCGTAGGCAACTGCATTTCACTGAAAAGATGTTTCAGTTAAATAAACTTTTGCTGGGGCACATGCCTGTAATCCCAGCACTCGGGAGGCTGAGGCAGGAGGATCGCTGTGAGTTCGAGACCAGCCTGGGCTACATAGTGAGTTCCAGGTCAGTCTTAACTACATAGTGAGACCCTGTCTCTAAAAAACAAATAAATAAATAAACAAACAAACTTCCCAGCAGCCCTCCCTGCACTTTGCAGGGCACCATGGAAGCAGGCTATGGATTTTTTTTGATGTTTTTGTTTTGCATACTGGGATCGCACCCCAGGGCCTTGGCTGTGCTAGGCAAGCGCTATACCACTGAGCCACAGCCCTGGATGAACAAAGGCGGGCTAGAGGATCTTGTGCCTAAGGAGCCTCACAGGCCTCCCAGCTTCCTGTCATTCAAAGCAGTCAGCAGATCAAAGCTTCAGACTTGAGGGATTTGTTTTGAGACAAAGTCTTGTTATGTAGCCCTGGCTGACTTGGACTCACAGCGTTCTTCCTGCCTCAGCCACTTGAGTGCTGGGATTCCAGGCGTGCACAGCCATGGCTTGGGTTGTTGTTTTTTCTGAGCCCTGATATTCTAGCATAGTGGTACGTGTTGGATTGCATAGAAGATCGAAGACCATTTTCTCCTTAAGATAGCAGCAGGTTTAGAGTTGTTCTTGTAGTTATTGGTGTGTTTGCTTTGCTCCCTTTTTTTGCTTCTTGAAGGCTGGGGCTATTTCTTTAATCTCCTCTTGTAGCACCCGCTTTCCAGCTCCATCTCAGCCCTCTAGAGTCATCTCTGAGACAATCGCTGGGAGGTGGCATTGTGGAATGGAGCAGGCACCTGGTGACCTGCGATCCGTGCTGTCGTCAGGCCTGTGAGGCGGGCAGCGGCTCCACTGATCTAATCCCCAGCACCAGTCTCTTTCTCGTTGGTGTTGGAGGCCCAGCCCGGCCTGGCCTGGCCACCTTGTGCTAAGTATGTGCTGCGCCTCCGGGCCCGTCGTCTGTCTCTCATTGTGAAACGTATACCGTATTTTATAAGTGTGACACTCTCTAGCTACACAGGACATAAAGACGTCCGTTGTAATGGAAAAGCATTGATTTGATGAATTACTTTTTATTAAAAAATTTTTGGTAAAGGTGTTCAAACTCAGGACCTTGAGCTTGTGAGGCAGGCAGCAGAACCATTGAATTACTAAATTACTAAGTTACCTTTTAAAATTATTTTTTACGTTACTGTTTTAAAACTTCAAATCCACTAAAGTAATTTTTTTCCCCATTAAGTTTATTGATACATTTAAAGCAAACATTGGGATCGTGTAACTTTCCGTGATAGGTCTTGGTTCTTGTTTTTTTCCCACACCCCTGCCCTCCCTTCACCTCCCTTCACACTTCCCTGTCTGCATTGTTACTTTAAAAAAATAACCATTATCCATTTGTGTGTATGCTATAAACATGGTTATTAGGGCAGGACTGAGAGGTGATCTGTAAATCATATTGTGCTTTAAAACTACTTCCTAAGGAATGTTAGCTATGCCTCGTTTCTTTTTATGAAAGCTTCCCTCCTGCCTCAGGCTCCCAGAAGGCTGGGATTACAGACCCGCACCTGATGCCTGGCTTCATACGCAGCTTCCAGAGAGTGATCTGGGAAGCCGGGGCCTGGGCTCCCCTGGATAGTCCATTAATGCCATCACCAGGGAGTCTCAGCCATCCTGTGGCAGGGTTTAGCTCTCCTCCAATGCCCTGGGTTTGCCTCTGAAGCATTTTAGTGTGAATTGTGTGCTAATAGGAAACTTTAAAAAGGATCAGAGCCAAAATTAGAGTAGCCATCTCCATTATCCTTTTATGAGTTCATGCTTTCTGTTTTTGAGACAGTCTCACTCTGCAGTCCAGGCTGGCCCTGAATCCACCGCGATTCTCCTGCCTCAGCCTCCCAAGTGCTAGGATTACATGTGTTCAACACCATGCATGCCCTGAGTTCATGCTTCCTTCATGTCTTGTCCGCAGGATGAAGGCCCTGGGATAAAAAGTAAAGTACGTCACATCGTGGAGGAGATCACCAGCTCAGAGAAAGTGTGAGTCTCCACCCTGCAGTTCCCAAGCCTGTTTTTCCCCCCGCCCAACTGAATCCTCTCAAACATTTGTCTTGTTGCTGTTTCCTGCAGGTTTGTGGATGTGTTAAAACTGTTACACATTGTAAGTATGCACTGATGCTTTCTTCAGTCTGAGACTCTCCTCTTTTGTACTCTTCCTTACCCCAAGAGGTTTCAGCATAGCTAACTTAATTACCTGCATATGCTTTCTGGTACTTGATTATATTTTTAAATTCATACATATAGGTAAATAAGATATTTTCTAAAATATATCTCTTGTGTCAGTATATTCTGATGGTCTCTGAAAAATAGAACTATATCTTCAGTGTCTCCAATCTTTCTACCTTCATAAAGTCTTTTTCCCTGTTTATTTATTTTATTTGTCGGGTGGTCTGTTTTTAGCCCTGGGGACCAAACCCAGGACCTCGAGCCTGGTAAGCACACACTGTACCCCTGAGCTACTCCCACATGCCTCCCAGTAAAGAATTAAAAATTCCCTTGTCCTTGGGCCTTTGCAGAGGGTGTCTGCTGTTTGTAGATTTTGCACTGGTCACAGGGAAAGCACGGCAGCATTGTTGTTCACACTGCTTTCCTCTTACCCGAGGGGCTCCCAGAAATGGAGGCTTCCAATAGATGCTTTTACAAGCAGCTTTTTAGGGTTCCATTTTTTCCCTTTTCCCGTCATCCACTTGCACAGACCTGTTGGGGAGCGGTTCCCAGGCGCACCCCTCGTCCCATCAGGTCTCTGCACGTCCAGGTGCTGCTTTGTTCCAGTTCCCTCCCAGGAGGTTACTAGGACTGACTAAAGGAAACAGGAAAAGCTGGGAACAGTGAAAAGGGATTGAAGTGAAATTTGTCTTGTATGGTGTAATTATAAATGTCATAAATCAAAACTTCACTGCTGAGCCACAAGTTTCACAAAATAGCCATTTTGTCCCTGCAAAAGAGAATGATTATTTTCTTCCGTCCTTCCTTTTAATAAATACCTGTGAACATAAAAAGCTGGTTACACCTGGAGGGGATTCACATTTTCCAGATAATTCCCTGGCACTTTTCACTGGGTTCACCAAGAGCAAAGAGGCTTATTTCCTGGGAGAAAAAATCTCTGGTTTTGGAACTATTTTTTAAAAAATTCTTTCACATTGCTAACTAGTTTTAAGAAAATATTTCCCTATGAATATTATTAACTCTTGACTCTCCTGGTAAGTTCTTTTGATAATTCTTTCTTTATTTTATTTTATTTTTATTTTTTGAGGTACCAGGGATCAAACTCAGGACCTTGTGCTTGCAAGGCAGGCATGGTACCACTGAGCTAAATCCCCGGCCCATTTCTTAGAATTCTTTATTAAATGGTTACATCATATTTTGCCACCCAGACAGATCTGTTAAGCTTTGGATGAGCTTGTTGTATATTGTCGTTTTGAGCAAATAAATGACTTTTCAATATAAACGCCTGTACATTTGCTATTGTGCCCTGAACAGCTCCCCTCATACTTAGAGATCTGACAGAGTTAAGTAAAATCAAACAAGGTGGGTTGTTTGGTTATCTTACCTGCTCAATAATGTGACTGAGGCTAACAGCTGTGAACCTAATTTAAATTGTTGGTGTGCGCGTTTGCAGTACAGATGGTCACCTTCCTCACGGGTGGGCGTGTCCACAGCACATCAGAATTCTTTTCACTTCCCCTCCCCTCTCTAACCTGTCCCTCCATCTCTTGGTCCTCTTTTCATTTAAAAAAAATATATATGTCTGTCTCTTTCCTCTTACCAAGTATATTCAATAGCATGGGGGGTTTTGTTCCTTTCTTTATCTCGTGGGTCTGGGGATTGAATGCAGAGCTTTGAACATGCTATGCTAGGCAAGTCCCACTGAGCTCCCTCCCCAGGCCTAACGGCCCTAACTGATGTGAAGTTCTAAAAAAAATTTTTTTTTTGTTTGTTTTGATACCGGGGATCTTTGATACGGGGATCGAACTCAGGACCTTGCACTTGCGAGGCAGGTGGTGGAGTGACTGAGCTAAATCTCTGGCTAAAAAAAATTTGGAAAGAGAATGATCACAGCCCTCGGGGTTTTTAGACAAAAATGGGCTGGTTGAGTAGTCCTAGCAGTGAAGCTGTACCACTTCCTGTAGGTGGAGACACACATTCCCTTGAAACTTTGCCAGACGAGTGTGAGCCAAAAAGCTAGAGGCAAGGCAGCCCCGTCGTCCAGAAGCCTGCTGCTAAGTAGAATATATCTTCTCTAGTGGAAGAACATCACATGTAAGATGAACAAAAGACTTCCTCAGTTCTCAGCTGTTCCCATCTCAGAATCTCCCCCTGTTCTGCTGAATGTACCCTGTCCACTGGGCCTCAGGGCCCGCTGAATGACCACTCACCCAGATTGGGTAGGACAGAGACCACTTCCGGTGGCTGTTGCTGGGATCTGTCATTCGCTGTCGGCAGCTTCCTGTGTGAGTGCCAAATGGAGCACAGCACTAGGAACACCGCGGGCTCCCATCCTAGGCGTTTCCTTTCTTGCTTTGGTGTTTTCTTCTCATCTTTTGCCTCTGCTTTAGAGTTTTGCTCCCAAGTTTCCAAGGAATTGAGGATCTTTGTTGTTTTGAGACAGAGTCTTGCTGTTTAGTTTGGGCTGGCCTTAGACTCACTGTGTAGCTCAGGCTGGTTTTAAGCTCAGCTTATAGTGATTCTCCTGCCTCAGCCTCCTGAGTGCTGGGATTACAGGTATGTACCACCTTGCCTGGTGGAATTGTAAATCTTAAATGATGTTCATTGTTATTTAAATTATCAAATCTCTTTTAAACAAATGATCTTCTTTCTAGTGAGTGCTGCGTACCTTGTAGCGTATTGTGTCTTGTGTCTTTATTCTCATACAGAGACCCCACTAGAGAGATGCTATTTCTGTTTTTCAATGAAAAGAGTAGGATAGCTATCAAAAATAACCCACTATTGCTGGGGATTTAGCTCGGCAGCACCGTGCCTGCCTTCCAAGTGCAAGGTCGTGAGTTCCATCCCTGGTACCAAAAGCAAAAATAATCCACTACTGAATGCCAAAACCAGGCTTGTTTTTAGTTTTTAATTTTTTATTTTAGTTTCCCCTTTATTAGCATATGTTTGTGATGCATAATACACTTGATCTTAGCCAAAAGGCCAAGAAGTGATATGTGATTCATAATAAATACGTTTGTCTTGGGATAAAGCCAGTATTTGAAGTCTGGTATGTCTAAGCCTTTGCACTTAGTGATTATATAGAAATAAATTTTTTTTGTAGTACTGGGACTAGAACCCAGGCCCTTCACATTGAACTATATCCCTAACCCACCCCCTTTATTATGTTGAGACAGGGTTCCACTAAGTCACTTGGTTCCCAGCACTGGGCTTGAACTAGTGATCCTCCTGTCTCAGCCTCCCTGCATGGAGGGGTTGTGGTCATATTGCTTCAAACCTTGGCCTTGCTGTGTGGGAAATGCTGTGTCCTTGGGTATACAGTATTAGCTTTCTTTCAGAGTTCTAGTTCTTTCAGTTGCCCAGGAAGCCAGGTAAAGCCTAGTTTTTCTTCTCCTAAAGATGAGGGGTGGGAGAGGTACAGAAGGGATGAAAAAGAGTAAAGATGTCTTCTGTGCAAGGGCCAGCTCCCCATGATGGACGCCATTGTTAGTCCCGCAAACATGGACTGATACGCACTGTCTAAAAAGAAGATGAAGGGCTGGGGATTTAGCCCAGTGGTGCCCCTATCTGCCTTGCAAGCACAAGGTCCCAAGTTTGATCCCTGGCACCAAAAAAAAAAAAGAAGATGAAGCCACCCCTGGGTGCCTGGATGTGTTATGGTGATTGCTTTTCAGTGTTCCTAGGGACTGGGAATGAGATTCGTTTCAGTCACGTTTCACAGTTTGGCCCTGATGATTCTGTACCATACGACCTGAATCTGTACATACAGGAATAGAGAAACCATTTCATTGGTAAAGAGTAAAGTCTGATTGTTGAGGGGGGGCCTTTCCCCTCTACTCTGACTTCGTCCTTTCGCACTCCTTTCCGCATGTCTATCACAGCTCTTTGACCTCAGCAGCTGCCGTGCTTTGCGTAACGGGAAGGGATTCTCATGGACCCCTGTCTGTGTGTCCACGTGTCTGTGCGGACCTGTGATTCACTGTGCCATGGTAGCAGCTCAGTGACACCCGAGGTCCAGAGTCCCACTGGGGACAGCTGGCCACGGACTCATGTTCTCCTCCCTGCCTCCGAAACAGAGAGCCTGGCCAGTGAGCAAGGCTGTCTGCCTTGTGCTTCGCTGCTTCAGACGTTGGTATTCCATTGTGTTGGCATTGCTTTTTGCGTAGATCTTCCCCTAGTGGTCAGAGCTGGCGAGGCTTTAAGGTTCTTCTCATTCTTATTTATAGGGTGTGGGGGGAGTACAAATAATGCGCCAGGCGACGTGGCGCAGGCCTGTAATCCTGGTAGTAGGGAGGCAGGGGGGATCACTGTGATTTCGAGACCAGCCAGGGCTACTTAGCAAGACCCTGTCTCAAAAAGAAAAAAAAAAGTTATGATGTGCCTGGTCATTTGAAGGCTTATTTCTGTCTCTAAAAGTTTTAGCTTGAACAAACATCTGGTTGCTGTGATCAGAAACCAGAGTGTACTGGCTCAGTTTTGCTTTGGACCGTGGTGGGGTTTTTGTGTGAAGGGCTGGAGTATCTCCAGTCCAGGCCGGTCGCCTCTGCAGCGCTCCCTGATTCTCCCTCCCTCTCCCTCCACCGTGGAATTTATCACCCAGCTTCTCTAGAGTGCAGCGAAGCCCTGGGTCTGATTTTGAGGTGCTAGTCCTCAGCCAAGGAGGAGTTAGTGAGTTTAGATTCTCCGCCTCTGTCTCTGAGAAGTCATCACACCCTCCCAAATTAGCCTAGCTCTTCACATTTAGAAAGATGGTTAAACACATGTGGTAACCACCCTTCGTGTAAGAAAATAAAGATGTTAGCCAGGCCTGATGGTGCACGCCTGTAAGCCCTGCATCCTGGGAGGCTGAGGCAGGAGGATCACAACTTCAGGCTCAGTCTGGGCGACTTAGTGAGACCTAATCTGAAAATGAAGAAAGTAAAAGTATAGGGCCCCAGCTGTCAGCACTGCTGAGCTTCCTGAAGCTCTGAGAGGTTTCAGACCCAGAGTGGGTTTAGCAATGCCTGCCCTGGGGCCTGCTCTGCTGTCAGGGATGGGGCCACTGCCCCTGGGCAGTCGGGGATGGAAACCCAAGCAGGAGCCCTTAGCCTGTGTAGTGTCGGCCTGGGTGGGGCTTGAACCCAGGAACAGGAGCTCCTCCCCTGAGCTACCCCTGCTCCTGCTGCCCGATTCCATTTTCGGAAAGGTGAGGATGAACCAGTAATTGCCATGGGAGAAAAGAGCATTCAGTGACCCTTGTGGAAGCTGGGCAGGCGGGCGTCATGGGTGTGAGTACCATGGCCGGAGGCTCAGGGCTCTCGCCTTCTTGCTGTGATGGGCGGTTGGGCTGGGTCCCCACACGGCCAGGGTGAGTGGGAATTGAGGCCCAGAGAAACACGGCTGTAAAGAGATTCCGGCCCAGGTTGGGGATGTAGCGCAGGGGCACTGCGCCTGTCTCAAAAGCACAAGGTCCCGAGTTTGACCCCTGGTACTAGAAAAAGAGAATCTGGCCCCACCAAGGAGGCCTCTGAGCAAGATTCCTGCCGCAGCCGGCTCAGGGGAGCTGTTGTCGCCTGTGATGTCCGGGGGTGGGCAGCAGGCACCAGTGCCGGGCTGGAGCATCACATTGCTTCAGTGAGGAAGTCCCCGGACCTGCGAAGGCCCAGAACCCCACAAGTTAGTTCAGGCAGACTGTTCAGCATCTGTTGGGGCATCTAACCTTCTGGGTCTCAGGAATATATGCTCTCTAGATTACCACAGTTTTTAAGAGGAGCGGGGAAGAAAAGGGACAAGAAAAAAGTGAAAATAGAAGGAAAAAATGGAAAGAGCATTTGTATGTAGGGAGGGGAGAGGGGTGCGGGCACAGGATAACAAAATTTATTAATTAAAATAATTTTTAAAAATAGATAAATTACCATGGTTTTAGAGCTGGGGTGGTGGCATACAACTCTAATCTCAGCACTTGGGAGGCTGAGGCAGGAAGATCACTGTGAGTTCAAGGCCAGCCTGGGCAACATAGAGCCAGTCTCAAATTAAATAAAAACAGCACTATCCAAAAGAAATGCTACAGTTTTATTAAATGTTGTTCTTTCACGTATTGAACTGCTGTTTTATTCTGACATACCACTCAATTTAAAACAAAGGGAGACATGGGACGTAACTGTGCGAGAGCTGCCCATGGATGCATTAGTGCCAGGAAGTGAGCCTGCGCCTGTCACGTGACTAAGACCTCTCCGCAGGCGGCAGCTGGGGGCCAGCGCCTTGGGTCAAAGGGGGTCTCTTAAATGTGCCTAAGTAAACTTCTCCTCAGCCAGCAGCCGGGCCACCCTGGGTTGATCCCGAAGAGCCGCCCACATCATCATCTTTGTCCCAGCCCAGGAAATACCTTCCAGCCGGAAATTCACAAATGTTCTCACGTCTGCTTCTGGAGGACAGGGAAGGTGGGCTCTGTCTTGCTGAGCAAGGAGCTCTTGCGTCTCAGTGACATGAACCATTAAAAACTGTCGCGCCGTGAACACCCTTACAGTGTGGGGAGCTCCTTGCGAATGTGTCCTGTGCTCTGCCTCGTTGGCCCTCTGAGGGTTTTCAGCTGTGTTAAGCAGCTTTTTTTTCTTCTTGGTTAATGCAGGTGGGGAGGGCAGCAAGCTGTTGGGAATGGAACTGACAGCATCCCCTGGATTTCTGGAGATGCAGTATGGTTTTCTGGATTGCAGCTGATGCCAAATTCTTGGTAAACTAATTAGTTATAGAAGGGCTGGGGGATTTAGCTCAGCAGTGCCTCCACCTTCCTCACAAGTGCAAGGTCCCAAGTTTGATCCCCGGTACCAAAAAAGAAAAAAAGTAATTAGTTCTAGAAGTTTGCTCTTTAGTTACTGGTCTAAGTGGTTGGTTCCTTTGTGTTAATGTGTGTGTTGGACCAGTGAAAATGATTGAGTCCTAAGTGAGGGTCTTCAGCATTTGTTGAGAGGGTTTGACTTGACCTAAAATGCCCCTTTTTAAGCCAGGCCTGTCGGCACTCTGGAAGCTAGGACAAGAGAGTTGGTTACTTTTGTGTTCAAGGCCAGCCTGGGTTGCACGGTGAGGAAGAGGCCAGCCTGAACCACACAGACCTGTCTCAAAAAAGAGAAAGAAATGAAAGAGAAATAGCCATACTTCAGAAAAAAAAAATGCTTTCTGGTAATTTTAAATTATACCTGAAGGTTTAAAAAATTGTTTAAAGGACTCTGGAGTGTGTGAAGGATGGGGTAAGGAACGGGTGTCTTGTTTGTCGCAGTCCCTGCAGGGAAAGCAGCTGGAGAGGAAGCCTAGTGATAGTCATTTCACCCAGCCTTTGCTTTCGGGTTTTAACTACCTCTGCTTTTTCTCAGGAACGGGTATTTGTGTTGGGTTCTCCTGGCAGCTGAACAGATTCCGCTATTGTTCTGCTTGCCTCCCAAAGCGCAGCCCTGGGGGCCAGGGAAAGGCAGGCAAACTCTTTATCTGGTACCCGCCTTTCCAGGTCCTCCGCGGGGAGCCGGGTGCGGCGCTGCTGACCTATATTAAACTGGGGCGCCGAGTCCTGCAGGGACCTGCCGCAGAGGAAAATGTGTAGAGACAGTTTTCATTGTGAGCAGTATAAATCCTAGTTAAATAGACTGGGGCTGGAGGGAGAGGGAAGAATGTAAGGTCCAGAGTAAAATGTGTTGCTTCTGTGTGCTGCATGCGTTGCAGAAAACTTTCTGTGCAGTACCTAATTAGAGTTGAGTACCGTGCCACCCACAGAACCAATGGGGTGGCCCAGGGAAACCCAGTAAATCCAGGGCAAGGACCTGGAACCAGGGCTGAGGAGCAAGCCGGTGCCTCCCTGGCAACCCTCATCTAGAATGCACCAGTTGTCGGGGAGGTGATTACTGAAAGTGGACAGAGGGACTCTTGTTTTTGTTTGTTTGTTTGTTTTTTGAGACAGGGTCTCTCTGTAGAGCCCAGGCTAGCCTGAGACAGTGATTCTCCTACCTCAGCCTCCCAAGTCTTGGGGTTCCAAGCATGCATCACCGCACTGGCTTACAAAGGGTCTCTTAAATCTTGAATAAAATTACTCAAAATCTTCTGGGGGCTTTTAAAATAAATGAATTGTGTTGATTTGATGTTACTAAAGTAACTTCAAAGTTTATGGTTAGAATATAATTTCCAGACACCTTCTTTGTTTTATAATTGTAATTTTGAGGATCAAACTAAAGTGTTTAAGGGCCAGGGATTAGCTCAGTGGTTCCTCCACCTGCCTTGCAAGTGCAACGTCCCGAGTTCGATCCCTGGTACCACCCCAAAATAATTTTTTTTTTCTGATACTGGGGATTGAACTCAGGACCTTGTGCTTTCCAGGCAGGTGGCGGAACCTCTGAGCTAAATCACCAGCACCCCAAAGTAAATAAATAAAATGTTTAAGAACAATATAATAGACTTTTAAAAATTAAGTATCTGCTGGGTATGGTGACACACACCTGTAGTCCCAGCATGTAGGAGGCTGAGGCAGAAGGATCACTGAGTTTGAGGACAGCCTGGGCTACACAGCAAGTTCAAGGTCAGCCTGAACTACACAGTGAGACCCTGTCTCAAAAAAGAAATTAGCTATCTACCCTAGGTACTGTTAACTTTTTTCAAAATTTCCTCTCCAGGTAGCGGGGTAGGAGGAAGCAGGTACTCCAGAGCTGTAGTCCTGTGGAGGACGCACAGCCCTGCAGCATATCCCACCGCAGAAAGGGAAGCGGGGAAGAGCTTTTCTGAGTCACGTGTGTGTGCATCTTTCCTCTTCTGCCCACCCCTAGGACTTCCGGGATGCCGTGGCCCATGCTTCCAGGCAGCTGGGGAAGCCCGTGATCGAGGAGCGGGTCCTGAATCAGATCTTGTACTACCTGCCCCAGCTTTATGAGCTCAACCGAGATCTCCTGAGTGAGCTGGAGGAGAGGATGTCCAACTGGTAAAGAACGGATGGGTTTGGGGATTTCCCAGTGCTCCATTTCACATGAGACCGTAAGGGGTCCACTTGCAGGAGGAGTTCTGTTGAGCTGTTTCAGTATATTGAGTTCTCTTGGTGCCTGTGTGTAGGTTGGAGTGTGTGTGTGTTTGGCTGGGATTGAACCCAGGGCCTTGAGCATGCTAGGCAAGTGCTCTACCACTGGACTACATCCCCAGATCTAGACTGCTCACTTTGGCTTTATTATTATTTTTATTTTGAGTCAGGCCCTCACACTATATTTCAGGCTGGCCTTGAACTCACTGTACAGTGCAGGCTGGCCTCAAACTCATGATGCCCCTCTGCCTCAGCCTCCCAAGTGTTGGGATTATAGTTGTGTGCTGCCACCACACTAGCCTGATGTTCAGTCTTTAGACACTGTGCTGAAAAATGGGATAAAAGGGCAAGAAGAGAAGCAGAGAGGCTGAGTCCTAGAGTGGGCAGAGCCTGGCCACACTGTGACCCATGCTGGGGAGGGGAATGGTGACGAGGGGCTGCGGCTGTGCCCCTTGGGAAGAGCAAAGCAAGTAAACTAGCAGCGTAGCCACGTACTGCTCGGCTGGGTGTGTTCTGGACGCATGTGTGACTGTGCTTTTATGTGTGTGCGTCTCCTCTCTTCCAGGACCGAGCAGCCGAGAATTGCTGATATCTTTGTCAAGAAGGGCCCGTACCTGAAAATGTATTCCACGTACATCAGAGAATTTGATAAGAATATAGCCCTGCTAGACGAACAGTGCAGGAGGAACGCGGGCTTTGCTGCTGTGGTCAGAGAGTTTGAGGTATTTGCAGCCAACTGATGGGGAACTGCTTTCTCTTCTTTTGTTTAACTTGAACATAGTTTATGCTCATTGTAAACAGAGCTTGCAAACGGAGCAGAGATGCATTAGAATATAATCAGTGATCTCAGCTACTTGGGAGGCTGAGGCAGGAGGATTGCGAGCTTGAGGCCCACCAGAACAACTTGGTGAGGTCCTGTTTCAAAATAAAAATGTAAAAAGGACTGAAGATGTGCCTTAGCACTCCTTGGGCTCCTGGGGCAGGGCGGGGGATCCTTTCTCAGTTGGAGATGAATTGGACCCCCTGAAGTGTTAAGAAGTCAAACTAGTACACTGATTTACTTCTGATTAAGGGATTGCTGCACATTGGACTGTTTCAACTTGAGAAAATATTTTGATGGGACTTTTGGGAAGTAGTGAAATTCACATAGTGCAGCTTTACAGTTTGGCCTTTCTTGTTAGTTTTTTTGAGACAGTGTCTAGCTGTGTAGCCCAGGCTGGCCTTGAACTCACAGGGATCTGAGTGCTGGGATCACAGGTATGCACCCCACCCCGGGCTGTGTTTTAGCCAGTTTTAAGTGTACAGTCCGGCAGTATTAAGCCCATCGCTAACGCACCCGCAGACCATGCTTCATCTGGGGACACAGATCGTGACCTTTACACATTCACCATCTCCTCGCCAGCTTCCCCAGCCACTGCTTCCTGTGCTGGTGTGATTGATTACCAGAGGGGGCGTCGCTTGTTTTTATGTTAACCTTTCCTTCTTTGCGTTCATCTACCAGTTAACCTGTAAAGATGGAAGGGAGTGGGAGCTGGGAGCTAGAATGAATGTGTTGCTATAGATAAGTAGATAACATACTTTGGATGTCAAAGTGAAGAAAAATGAATCATCTCTTTACTGCGTGTGTCAGTGAAAGCTGTGTGTGTGGACAGTTAGGCTACAAGCTTGAATTGCTTGGGGGGAAGGATATAATACACTTCTTAGGGATGAGTGTGAGCTCAGGGTGGTACTGAACTCAGGCAGTTCTCCTGCCTCAAACTCCCAAGTGTTTATTTTATCAAAAAAGCCAGTGTGTGCCAGGGATTTAGCTCAGTGGTTCCGCCGCCTGCCTCAAAAGCACAGGGTCCTGAATTTGATCCCCGGTACCAAAAAAAAAAAAGGCAGTGTAATGTCGTTATGGCAGCTGATGGTAGACTGAGGATTTGGTTGATGTCCAGTAAGTTGTAGGGTTTCTTTGGCAACCAAAGAAGAGCCAGAAGGTAGGAAGAGTTTGCATTCTTGGTAACGGTGCTCATATGAAATCCCTCTTCTTCCTCCCTTCTCTTCTTTTCCTTCTCTCTCCACCACACCCCATTCAACAAAGGTTTTAAAAGAGCCGGGGGGTTGGGCATAGTTTAGTCAGCGGTAGAGCACTTGCCTAGCATGCAGGAGACCCTGGGTCCCAGTACTGCAGAAGAAAAAGAAAAGCAGAGAAGCCAAGCCAAGCAGGGCGTGGTGATGCAGGCCTGCAATCCCAGCACTCAGGAGGCCGAGGAAGCAGGATAGCTGCAAGTTCAAGACTACGCTGGGCTACATAGTTCAACCTGCACTACAAAGTTAAGACCCTGCCAAAACAATAGAAAAAAAGGAAAGGAAGAAACCTGAGTAAATCCGCACACTCCTGACCCCCGCGAGCATCTGTGCTGTGAGAAGTTCGAGCAGTGCTGAGCCATGTGTTGCTCCCCTCAGCTGGGCTCTGAGGGGAGTGGCGGAGGTGTCTGCAGACTGAGGAGAGAGCTTGTGGGCAGGAAGCCTTTGGAGGGTGGGAGGGCCAGGCCTGTGATCCCACCCTCGGGACAGGATGGTCGTCACCACAAGCCGAGGCCAGCCTGGGCTACATAGAGGGACCCGGTCTCCAGCAAAACAAAACGAAAGGTTAAAAATGAAGTCACCGTGTTTACAGCGGTGCCTTTTCCTTTCAGACGAGCCCTCGCTGCGCCAGCCTGGCCCTCAAGCACTACCTGCTCAAGCTGGTGCAGAGAATCCCGCAGTACCAGCTGCTGCTGACAGGTGGGCCTCTCCGTGAGTACCCCCACCTCTGTGCTGAGGCACCGCCTGCGGGTCGTTCATCTGGGCTTTCAGGTCGTGGATGGGCCCTGCGCATGCGCACCCAGCTTTCCTGCCCGTCTCCATCCCAGTCCTACATGCGAGGCACTCCTCATTCACATAATTCATCCCAACAAGGCACTTTCCCAACTACTTGAGAATGAGCTTTGGCCGCTGGGCATGATGCTAACCACCTGTAACCACAGCATTTGGCAGGCTGAGGCAGGAGGGTTCCCGAGTGTGAGAGCCAGCCTGAACTACATAGTGAGACCCTGTCTAAAAACAAAACAAGGGCCAGAGATTTAGCTCAGTGGTTCGGTGGCCTGCCTTGCAAGCGATCAATCCCCGGTACTTAAAAAAAAACAAACAAAAAAAACCCAATCATCCTTGGAGGGACACACACGGTGGCATGTGTCTTAGTCCCATTGCTTGGGAGGCTGATGCAGAACATAGCTTGAGGCCCCAAGTATGAGAGGAGCCTGGGTAACACAGTGAGATTCCGTCTCAAAAAAATCCAAAAACCAAACAGGAGTGAATCGCCTGCTTAGCGCGGCGCCAACGTCAGCAGAGCGGAAGTGAGGTGGGGTTTCCCCTCCCAGGGCGCCGGGCCCCGCGCATGCGCATTGGTCATTTGCGGTGCGGTGCACGCTCTGCGCTGTAACCTCAGCGTGTGTTGCTGTCGGTGGCAGTAGTTGCTGTACCCTCGTTTCGCTTTCTTGGTTATTGTCTATATCTTTTGTGAGGTTTTGGAGCTGGCTGTCTTGTTTATCACTGTAATAATTTTAAAAGCCCGTAATTCCTGGAGGCTGAGGCAAGAGGGATTGCAGGTTTTGGGCTAGCCTGGGCAATTTAACTAGACCTGGTTTCTGTGTCAGATAAAAAGGACTGGAGGTGCAGCTTCGGGTTAGAGCGCTGGTTTTGTGTGTGTGTGTGTGTGTGTGTGGTTTTGGAGCTGGCTGTCTTGTTTATCACTGTAATAATTTTAAAAGCCCGTAATTCCTGGAGGCTGAGGCAAGAGGGATTGCAGGTTTTGGGCTAGCCTGGGCAATTTAACTAGACCTGGTTTCTGTGTCAGATAAAAAGGACTGGAGGTGCAGCTTCGGGTTAGAGCGCTGGTTTTGTGTGTGTGTGTGTGTGTGTGTGTGGCCCTGGGTTCGATTTTCTCAATAAATAAAAAATAAAATAATAATTATGAGGGAAAAGGAAGCAAGGAAGGAGCCTGAAGGTCCAGCCTGGAGCAGGGCTCTCACTGTACTCGGCTCTGTTCACGGCGCTGAAGCCTCCCTGGAGCTGCTGGGTGCTTTCAGTGAGGAGATGCTGGGCCCCAAACGTGTGCCGCACTGCTGAGGGCCTGGTCTGCAGAACGCCTGAGTGTGTACCAACTCGGCGCCCGCATTGTGTGCATTAAACACTCCAGCAAAAGGCGCAGGAGCGTGCAAAGCCACAGCAGCTAATGTGTACTCCTTCCTGGAAGTGAAATATGAGGGTTAATTAGGGTTAAGAAGTGATTTTTATTCAGAAAGGGTTGAGGCAGAGTCTCGCACTTCAGTCCAGGCTGGCCTTGAACTCACTGTGTAGCCCGATGTAGCCTCTGACTCGTCGTGATCCTCCTGCCTCAGCCTCCCAAGAACTGGGATCACAGGTGTGCACCACTGTGCCCCGACCCTCCATTCTCTTGGAAGTCACCTGTGATCTTTCCCATTCCTGTGTCCCTTAGCTTCAGTGACATGTGGCTTTGCAGATATTTATATGTAAACTTGCTAATATTTATGTAATTTAAGGTAATGGCTCCCTAATTGGATTATAAACTCTTGTGGTCAGGGAGTGCATCTTGTATCTATAAATTACTCTCTCACCCCCACCAGAATAGCTGGCTGAGGTTAGATAACCTCTGAAGCTCTGTAACCCAAGTTAAGACATTTCTGAAGCCCACCTGTCTTTGGCCAAAGGAACCACACTGAGATAGAACTTTGGAGAAGTAAGATACAGGGTCTTAGAGGCCACGTCTTCTCCAAAAGGTAACACACATGGAGTGGCCAGGGCCTCACAGGCAGCACTCACTGGGCAGTCACAGTCCTGTAGCCTCGCGACACTCGGGCCTGAATATTCAGGCTTTGTTTACCATTTTTGTTTAAGCTTTGATTTTCCGGTCCTCAGCCTTGCAGTGTTCTGGCTGCTTCTAATGACATGATGTAGAATTATTTTTTGCCACTGCCGCTGCTGCCAGAGCCTCCCTCCTGTCTATGCACTTAGCCTTAGGCGTTGGATTGCTAGATTTTTATGGACTCACGTCGGCCAGTTAAGCGATGGGTCCTTACTTTAGATAAGTACACTCTGCCTATTAATCCTCTGGCAGCCTTGTGTGCTAAGTGCTTATATTTCCCCTTTGGAATAACAAGTGTTCAGCCACACTGTGCAGGGCAGAGAGGCAGCGCTGCTGTGTGGTGAGCGATGGGCCGCTGGGAGGCCCTGCTGGACTCAGGCGTGTGATTGCCTCATTCATGCCTCCACGAGGAACCAGCTTGCACTGTGTTGATTAGAAAGTTGAAAACTTCCTTATTCATGGTATACAGACAGTGTAGTGGACAGCCCAGAATCACCCAAGCTTTTTTTCCATTGTACTGGCACTTAGCCCAGGCCCCTCACACTGAGCTACACCTCCAGCCCTTTCTTAGACAGATTTTCTAAGCCTCCCAGTCTGGCTTTGAACTTGGGATCCTCCTGCCTCAGCCCCTCAGAGTGTGGGATTACAGGTGTGCGCCACGACACCCCACCAGTCTTTCATGGATCTTTCACTTAACAAATTTTTTTTTTTTTTGGTACCGGGGATTGAACTCGGGTCCTTGCACTTGCAAGGCAGGCCACCGAACCTCTGAGCTAAATTCCTGGCCCCACTCAACAAATATTAATCCGGGCCACCTGAGCTGGATGGACATCTGGTCACAGCGGTGCCCTTGCCAGGACTCTTCTTCCTCAGTACTCCGTGATGGCCACTGAGCTCTTCTGCCTCTGCTCCTGAATTTGGTTTTGTACCTGAATCTTTGGGCCTCTTGGTTACTCCCCGAGTCCATTGTGTCTCCTTGAGTAGGTTGTAAACCCTCTGAAGGCAGAGGCAGACTTAATGCAAGTAGTGGCCACAGCGGCATTTACCGTGTAGAGGGTGACGATCTGGTGACTCAGTATTTTTGTAAAGTTCACTTTTATCTTCGAAGAGATCTTTTATACACATGAACTATACACGTAGTACAGTAAGTAAAACCCCCATCTACCCTTCAGAAATGACTATCATAGGTCATCCAGATGTTTTTGTCTCTACTGATGTTATATGTTGCATAATTTTTTTCTCAGTACAAAACCTTGCATATGTGAAAAGGTATTGCACTGGTATTGAAGCAAATTCAGTCAGTCAGGACCATAGTAGAGGAAATATATTAAAAATTCCTCGGAAAAAACCCTTTTAACTTGTATGTTTAGGGGGAAACACAGTCCTTTGAACTTTGAATCGGTGTGGATCAGGTAGTTTCTTTGATCTAGTTAAAAATATTTATATTACAATAAAGGTTGCTTTAACAGTGTATTACACTCTCCTGTGGACTTTGCTGTGCATCCGGGATGGCATTAAACCCATGCAAGTTTTAGAAACCCCAGATCTCTCTTGTAGATGAAAAGCAGGATATTAAAACATCTGTTACGGTTTTCTGAAGCTGTAAGTTCAACCCACGAGTGAGTTAGAAAGTGCTAGGGCCGGGGATTTAGCTCAGAGGTGCCGCCGCTTGTCTAGCAATCATAAGTACCAGAGTTTGATCCCTGGTTCCAAAAAAAAAAAAAAGAAAAGAAAAGAAAGTGCTGTGGCCCTCGGCGCTTGGTAGACGATCGGGTGGCACACGGGGCTCACACGGCCCACGACTGTGCAGTGGTGCGGAACAAGCGTATTTGAAGGCTTCTGCTGTGAGCTGCTGTGTAACAAGCAACTGTGCTCTTGGGGACAGCAGCGCAAGGCCGCCAGCATCCCCGCGCTTTGCTGCCTGCCTCTCCGGGGCGGGTAGGGCGCGTGTGGACGGCGCATGCGCGTGCTTGCTGGCGCCCTGGGTTGTAGGGCCCGTGCTCTCCCAGCCCACGTGGCCGCAGAGCCCTTCTTGCCCGAGATCCAGGGCAGCTCTGACCCGGACCCTCCCAAGCCACCGCACACCTCTGTCGTCAGGACTTGTCTAGGCAAAGGTGTCGCAAGCAGAAATCGGGGCAGCGTTGCCCTCACGGGCTCTGAAATAATTGGGGATCATCAGGAGTCCAGCTGGAGGACCCTGCGGTTCAGCTCCACAGGGACTCTTCCTGCCGCATTCACTTGATTCTTCACTTGGCAAAACACACCCTCTACACCTCAGTCCGATCTTGGTTGATAGTTGGGGTGGAGAAATCTTTTAGTGCGGGTTTGGTGTTTTCTGGAGACAGAGTCTTTCTGTGTAGCCCAGGCTGACCTTAAACTCACTGTATCCCCCCCACCCAGCAATCCTCCTGCCTCATCCCTCTGAGTGCAGGAGTGACAGGTGTGCACTCCTACCCCCAGCCTAGGAAAATAATGATTCCTGTTAACTGTTGTGAATAATGAAAATATTAGAATAAGTTAGCAGTTTCCTCTACTGTGTTTTTAAGAAAATACAACATATAAAACTGGCAGTCGTTTCCTGAGACTGATATTCTCATATACTTAAAATATTTTAAGTTGGCATGTCCCCTTAGGAAAGGTTTCTGTGACATATATGTCCAATATTTTTAAAAATTAAAAGTTGTATTCCCGTTGCTCTCAAGGAATAATACGAAATATGAAAAAAAAAAAAAAAGACAGGTCAAGCTATTGATTTAGCCAGGATCCCAGCACTGGGGAGGCAGAGGCAGCCAGGATTAAAGGCCATCCTGGGCCTGGGGATTTGGCTCAGTGGTTCTGCCCCTTGCCTTGCAAACACAAGGACCCGAGTTCAATTCCTGGTACCAAAAAAACACACAAATAAGTAAAATAAAAAATAAAAGTTCATTTAGAAAAATGCTCTGCAGTCAGGCGTGGTGGTACACACCTGTAATAAGGATCACAAGTTCAAGGCCGTGCTGGGCTACACAGAAAGATCCCATGTCCAAAGAAAACACAAAAGAGAGGAAATATGTTACGGAACACAGCCAGAGTCCTGTACCTCGCACAGCTAGGACTGGGCCAGAGCAAGAATTTCTGTCTCGGGCTCCTGACTGCTTTACCAAGCTTCCTGGAAGATGTCACTCTTGTAACCTGACACATAGATCTTCATTTTGGTACTTAAAATGATCTGAACTTCGTGTCACAAGCAGGGTGCTTTTAAATTTTTTCTTTCAAAATCTGAACCTTAGTAAAACAGGCTTATTGCCTAGGTTTTTCTCGGCGTCCCATAATGCTGCCTGTGTTGTTGGACTTACTACATATTTAATGGAGGAACAGAAGACACCTGAATAATACAAAGCAAGAGTTGTCCTCAGATTCACAACACTTGCCAGATGTGGCAGTGCCTGCCTGTAATCCCAGCATCTGGGAGGCTAGGGCAGGAGGAACTCTGAATCCTAGACCATCCTGGGCTGCACAGTGAAATTCTCTCTGTCCAGAAAACCCCAAAGCTCTTGTACACTCATTTCCTGTCCCTCAGCACCCGGTCTAGGAATCCGTGGGTGTTGCATGCAGAAAGTCCCCGACCCCCTCGGGTGACTAATGTTCAGCAAAGGCCAGCTGTAGTACGCCCGAGGGCTGGCTTTTAAGTTGGTGGCAGTTGCGGAGGTAATGAGCAGCAGGGCTGGCTGCAGCCCCTGTCTAGACAGCTCAGGATGTGCCAGGAGTGGTGATGCACACCAGGTTCCGGCCAGCCGCGCCCCCACACAGCAGGGACCTCGTCTCAGCCTGTCCTCCCGGAGGACTCCGAGCCTCTGAGGTCTCCAGAGAGGCCTGTGTCTGTTCACCCAGGCCCTGGAGAAAGGTGCTTGCAGAACGTGGAGGCTGTGCCTGGTGTGCTGCCTATATTTGTGCTGCTGTTGTGGCTGATGGCGACCAGGAGTTAATTAACTTTTATTAATCAACAGTGCCACCTGGTGGCCAGAGGGTGCATCTCCTGATGACCGCACGGCCGATCTTCATTGTTTTCTTTTATTTAAAAAAATTGAGCTGAGCATGGTGGTGCACACCCGTGAGGATTGCTGCAAGTCGAAGGCCAGCCTGGAATATACAGAAAGACCCTGACTCAAAGAAAAAAAAAGAAACCCAACAACAAAACTCAGCGGCAGAGTCTTTTGTTCAGTGAAGTTTCAGACAGTATTGTGGAGGCAGGGGGCCACGTGATATTACAGATCTGATTGGCCCACTGAGCAGTCTGCGTCCTGCTGTCCTAAACCCTTGTGCAGACGTGAGGGTGGTGAGTACCCTGCCCCTGAGCAGGCTGTCTGGTCTCCTTCCCCCCAGTGCCCCGCCTTCTGACTCAGGGCCTCTCCTTGACTGCTGCAGGGCAATGCAGACCATCTCCTTTGAAGAAAGAAAAGCTGTCAAAAGGCTAAGCTGTACCTGAAACATAGGGATGAGCAGCAAAATTGAGGGTTTTTTTTTACTTTGTGTTTTTGTGGGGGGATAGGGTCTCATTATGTAGTTTAGGCTGGTTTTGAACTCACTTTGTAGTCCAAGTTAGCCTCAAGCTCATAGCAATCCTCTTGCCTCAGCCTCCCAAGTAGTGGGATTACAGGTGTGCACCACCAAGCCCAGAACAAAACTGAAATTTGGAGATTGGAGATTTTTAAAAATTAGCAGATGGGAGTAGCGTGCCTCATGATAGCTACGTCTTGGAAGTGAGGATGAAGACTGCTGTTTTCACACAACGGAATACTGCTCAGCCATAAAGAAGGATAAATTTAAATCATTTGTAGGAAAACGGATGCTCCTTGAGACCATGATGTTATGTGCAATAGATCAGGTACAAAAGCTTAAATATTGCATGGTTTCTTTTTGTTTTTTTGTTGTTGGTACTCAGGATTGAAGTCAGGACCTTGCGCTTGTAAGGCAGGTATGGTGCCACCGAGCTAAATCCCTGGCCCCACATGGTTTCTTTCATGTGAGGAACTCAAAGTATAATCTAAAGAACAAAACGAATGGATAGATGGGTAGTAGAAAACATGGAGATAGACATTTGCAAATGGTAGGGGAATCTGAGACGGGAGGGGAGGTAACGGAATTGAGACGTGTGAAGTCCATGCGCCAGCTCCTCACAGTGTGTGTTGCCATGCCCTGCAAACACACACTAACAAAGAAATCTGCCGGGTGTGGTGGCGCAGTCCTGTGACCCCAGCACTGTGGAGGCTGAGGCAGGAGTCCGAGGCCACTCTGAACTATGTAGCGTGACCCTGTCTCAAAAAACAAAAGTAAAAATGAAAGGAAAGAAGAAGAAACTAAAATGGGCAAACGGGGCAGACAGAACCCGGTCACGTCAGTCTGACGGTGTGAAGCCACGGGCTCCACTCGGCAGTTTGTGTCTTTACTCTTCTCAGCGGTCAGGTTCGCAGGCTGGTGGCTGAGCTTGAGTACAAGGCAGGAGAAAAAGCAAAACCTAGCAGGAGCTTTTGAGGCCCACCAGCACACCGGTTCTGGGGTCGGGATTTGTGCACATGGACGTTGCTTGGAGCAGCTGGCATAGAGACCACAGTTTGGAGAGAGTTCCCCTCCTGGGTGCAAGAGCGGGAGCTCTGAGTAAACCTGCTTCCCTTCCACACCCCCAGCTAACAAGAAGCACAAGGAAAGTCCTGCCGGCTAACGTGCGCATGGGCGTTGAGATCGGCCAACAAGGGGGACTGGATGGAGTCTGTGCCTCAGCGCACAGAAGCTGAGTGTGGCCCTCGGCCTTTCTTAATTTCAGGGAGCTCTGGGCACCAGGATCCTGTGTCTAGACTCGAGGTCTCAGACACAGGAAGTCCCAGCAGCTGGGTGAGTGTCTGCCCTCATTGTGTGTGTCATCGGACGCTGACACCCAGGTTTCTCTTTGTACCTTTCGTTGGTGCTTTTTTTTGAGACAGGGCCTCCCTGTGTAGTCCAGGCTGACCTTGAACTCATGGCGATCCTCCTTCCTCTGCCTCCCCAGAACTGGAGTCACAGGCGTGCAGCCCCGCACCCAGCTTCGCTTTGTGCCTGTGAGCGTCGCTTTATAAACCCACAGGATGAAATTCTGCTCCTTCCCTGGCATTGCTCAGGGAAGGCTGGGTGTGCTAAAAATGTGTAGGAGGTGCCTTTCCTTTTCTGGATTCCTCCTGGCATTAGAACCACTTCTGGCCTTTTACTGAACTGAGGCAGACGAGCAGGGACAGGGGCGGGTCTGGCTAGTGCTAAAGTGTGTGCTTGCTTAGTATGTGTGAGCCGAGAGTTCACAGGGTGGAATCCAGGGCCTCCTCCCTCAGCTACATCCCCAACCCTTGCAAAACAAGACAGGGGTTTGCTGATTGGCCCAGGCTAGGCCAAAACCTGCAGATCTTCCTACCTCAGCCTCCAGAGTCCGGGGATTCCTGGTATGTTCCACCACGCCCACGAGTAGTTTTGAGTCTAATAAGACAGCAGAAGCACAAAGCAGCTGCCTTGTCACATCTCACATAAAGGGAGAAAATAGTTCTGTCAAATGGGGAGCAGTGGTACATACCTCTGATCCCAACACTGGGAGTCTGAGGCAGGAGGACTGCTGCGATTTCGAGGCCTGCCTGGGCTCCACAGTGAGTTCGAGGCTGGCCTGAGCCACCCAGTGAGACCCTGTCTCAAAACACTGTGGGGGTGGGAAGGGTGAATGGGAGGTTCTTTTGGCGAGGAGGTATCTGTGTTGTGTTTGTCCGTGAGCCCCCTCGTGGAGCACGGCTCAGGAACTCGGACTGGGAGGGCAAGGCGCGGAATCACCGAGCTGACTCCGGGGAGGTTTCTGGAACGCTTCCACTTTTAATAAGTTCAGCCAGCAATTTATAAAGTTTTGGAAGGGGGAGTGGCGAAGGGGGAGTAATATATTTGGCTTAGCAGGATTGGTTATTGGAGTGTCCTTGGACGGGCGATGGAGGCGTCCGACTAGGGGGACGGGCAAGGCCACAGCTGGACAGAGACAAGGCTCAGCGCACACGCTAGGCCTCTACTGGTGTGCTGGGAGACACACAGGCGGTGCCCTTGTCCCAGCCAGACCTGTACCTCGCTTACCTATCTGGGATAATTGTGGGCTCTGAGTTGAGGGTTGCGGTATGGTTGAGCGGTAGGCACAGAGCTTACATAGCAGGTGCCCTGGGTTCGAGCCCCAGCACTACACGCACATGGATGCACACATGTAGAAATACGAGTTGAGCTTTTCTCTGCGGGGATGGGGAAGGCAGCACTAGAGACACCGTGGAGCCGGCCGTGCAGGGTCAGTGTGGAAGGAAAGTGGCCCGTGTCAGGCACCAGCAAGAAAGTTGATAGGGGCCGTGGCCACGGCAGGGGCTGAGAGTTCCAGGGAAAGGGGTTGGTATTGTTTGTTTTGAACTCCTGTGACATTCTCTGATGGTCAAGGCTTTTTGCTTTTTTTGTTTTAATTCTGTCAGATTTCTTGGCTAAGACTTTGTTGTTGTTCAAGGCCTTTTTTAGCATACCTTTTTTTTTTTTTTTTTTTTTTTTTGGGTACCAGGGATCGAACTCGGGTCCTTGCGCTTGCGAGGCAGGCCACCATCAAGGCCTTTTTTAAAAGTGTCTCACAGTGTAGTCCAGGCTGGCCATGAGCTCACTATGTAGCCCAGACTGGTGTCAAACTCATGGTGATCCTCCTGCCTCAGCCTCCTAAGTAGAGGGTTTATAGAAGTATACCACCAACAAAAGACTTCTTCAATACAACTTTTTGCTTCAGTGTTTTTCATATTATAAGGAACACTGTATGCCACTTTATTCTGAGACAGAGTCTTGCTAAATTTCCCAGGTGGGACTAATTTTGTGATCCTCCTGCCTCAGCCTTTGGTGTGTTGGGTCTAAAGGTATGCGCCGCTGCACCCTGACTCAGTCTTCCTATACTCCGGAGTTTCTCAAGCCCAGCTGGACACTTCTTTGTCTTCAGGCTGTCATAAGATGATTTAGCAGCATCTGTAGCCTCTCACCAATTCCAGGAACCCCAACCTAGCTGTGCCTACAAAAATGTCTGTAAGCATTGCCATTTGTCACCCCCACCCCAGGCTAGCGGGTTTCCCTCACTGAAAACCACTGGTTTAAGCCAGGCATGGTGGCACACCTGTAATCCTAGTGCTCTGGGAGACTGAGGCAGGAGGATCACAAGTTCAAGCCCATCCTGGACAATTTAGCAAGACCCTGTTTCCAAATTAAAATTTAAAAGAGGCTGTGGATGTAGCTCAGTGCAGAGGCCCTGGGTTCACCCCAAGACCACAAGGAAAGCGCAGCACCGTATGTACGTATGAAGGTCCTTCAGCATTGAGATTTCGCTCTTGAGCATCCAGTCGCCATGCCACAGGTTTGGTGCTGGCTGCGCTGTGTGTTGGGGTTGGGGCTGGTATGAGGTCAGCCGGCCAGTCACCTCTTCCTTTTCTTGGGAGGACCACGGGGCCCTGGCAGGCTGCCTGAGGTGTCTACCCTGACTCCTTCGGGCCCACACTCTGCTCTCCCTGGCTGTTGGGAAGTCACACAGGTCAGCAGAGCTCACTCCTGTGTCAGACGACATGGAAGGTTCGGCGCCCAGGGCCTTTGTGGCACTAAATACTGGAACTTTGTTCTTCCCTAGGTTACTTGAAGAATCTCCTGGAAGACTCTGGAGAATACAGAGACACTCAAGGTAAACACCCTGGCAGAGATATCTCATGTTTCTTTAGGCCCGGAAAGGAAAATTATACCAGTCTCAGAACTCAGAGACAAAACTGTTTTTAGCTGGGCACGGTGGCACAGATTATAGTCCCAGCATTCTGAGAGGCGGAGGCAGAGTCAGGAAGGTCTGGGGTTGTAGCATGGTACAGAGATCCCAGATTCTATCCTCAGTGCTGCAAAACAAACAAACAAACAAAAAACTAAAATCACACACACGCCCACCTCATAAGAGGACGTGAAGCTTTAAAACATAGTGCACACCTGTAATCCTAGCACTTGGGAGGCCGAGGGAGAAGGATTGGTGCAAGTTCCAGACCAGTGTGAACTATGGAGTAAGACCCTGTCTGGAAAACCAGGTCTTCTAAGCAGATTAAAAGAGAACTTGGTAAGGAAGTACATCAGTGCTGGGAGGCAGATTTGACGGCAGAATCAGCCTCGCAGGCAGCCTCTACAAGGGCGAGCACAGTGGCTGCGTCTGGAAGTCCTCCCCTGTGTTCTCAGTCGCGCTGCGGCTGTAATAGGGTCGTGTTGTACAGATGGCCACTCTTCATCTTTCTGAAATGAGGATGGAGCCGGGTGTGGTGGTGCACGCCTAGAATCTTTGCACTCAGGGAGGCCGAGGCCAGAGGATCCCAAGTTGGAGCCCCCATCTGGGGAGTTTTGCATTTTAGTGAGACCCAGTCTCAAAATAATAAAAGATAGGTGCTTCACTTCTCAGAGCACCCACACTCACTTGAATATATCAGAAGCAGATATCTGTATCTACACCTCATGAATCCTCTTCATGTCTCTTAAAAAAATAAAAATAAAAAATAAAGGTGCTGGAGGCTGAGGATGTAGCTCACTACAAAGGCCCTGAGTTCAGTCCCCACTACTGCAAATTAAATAAATATAAATAAATATTTTTGAAAAGTAAAAGGAACTTCAGGTGGCCAAGTGGCTGGGTATTATGATTTGTGTACTTACTAAGTCCCAAGGCTCCTCCCGCCCTAGGAATTGTATTGCAGGAAAGCAGGGAAGATGTCCAGGGGGCAGATGGTGGAGCCCCACTCCGGAGCTCTGAGGGGTGGCTGGGTCCCCTGGAAGGGAAACTGCTTTCCTGGACTGCTGCTGGCCTCATGCCTGTGATCCCAGCTTTGAGAGGGAGGCTGAGGCAGGAAGATCACTGAAGGCCTAAGCCCAGTTGGGCTACAGTAGCAAGACCCTGTCTCAAACAAACAAACAAAAACCCTAAATTAAAAAAAAAAAAAACAACTAAACTGAATTAAAATATAAGGGCTCAGCTTCCCTGTCTTAGTCTGATTCTAGCAGGTGGGAGTTGGTAAATGGTCGCCCACTGACAGCCACTAGGTATCTCCCAGCATGTGCAGGAGTCCCCGCTGCTGGGGCGGAGGGCAGCTCCCCGGGAAGGACACGGCCAAGCCCGGCCCCCGTCCGCTTCCTGAGCTGCGAGTGCAGAGTGTCTGTCCAGTGTGTTATGAGGAAGCGGCTCAGTGTGCAAGATGGCAGTGGTGGCCCTCAGCCGTGCAGCGGTGTTGTCCTTTCTAATCGACAGCTGCTAACCCCAGACCAAGAGAGCCGCAATGAGCCCTGACCCTCTCACACTTGTTAGTTTTTATTTTGTTTTAATTTGACTTATTTTTGGTTTTTTGAGATAAGATCTCTTGCGGTCCAGGCTGGTGCCAAACTGGAGAGCCTCCTGCCTCAATCTCCTGAGTTCTGGGATCACCTCTGTGTGCTGCAGCACCTGGCTCCTTTCCTATGGTTATGGTTTCCTGTATTAAGATCCTCCTCTCTCCTGACCCTTCTCCCACAAGCCAGTTTGTACTAGGATGGCTTAGCCTCTGGGTAAAAGCCTACTCTCACCTCAGGGGGACAGTTAGGTCCCGCCCTAGAACAAGCGGACATTCCTGCTTGTGTAGATGTGGCCAGCATTGAGTGACTTGGGCTTGTGGGTGTTCATAGGTGTTGTGTGCAATCTTTTTCCTTCATCACCGAGCCTAGTATCCATGTGTCTGGGAAAGAGCTGTCTGTTGGAAACTGCTATGGTCAGGCCGTGTGTTGCTGCACTAGTGACCAGGTCCCTTCTGTCCCTCCCTCCTTAGATGCCCTTGCTGTGGTTATAGAGGTGGCCAACCACGCCAATGACAGCATGAAGCAAGGCGTGAGTATCTGCACTCACTTGGTGGCTGGTGCCCCATGGGGCCGGCCAGGCCTGAGCCGTTGTCTCCCCGCAGGACAACTTCCAGAAGCTCATGCGGATCCAGTGCAGCCTCAGTGGGCACCAGGAGATCCTGCAGCCGGGCCGGGTAGGTGTCTGTACCTAGTGTTTATTTTAGTTATGAAAATAGGTTACCTGTGTCTGGACGTGGTGGTACATGGCTGTAAGCCCAGCCCTCCGTGGCTGAGGCAGGAGGATCAATTGCCCAAGAGTTCAAGGCCAGCCTGGATTGCATAATGAGACCCTGTCTCAAAACAAAAGAAAACTGGGAAACACCCACAATGGGAGTGCGTGTGGCAGGAAGTGCAGTTCAGTGAGGACAAAGGCAAGGGACCCCGCAGATTCCTGTCCAATGATTTAATAGTGTCATTGTATTGTATAATAACAGCTGACTTCGTAGAGCTTTGAATGCAGTTTCATTTAAGTCTTGACTGTGAGAGAGGGTCATGGAGGAGGATAAATGGTATCTCGATGCTCCTTAGAGAGCACAGAAGTGGTCTGAGGAAGGAGTTCAAGAAAATTACAGAATGAAACTGTCAGGACCAAGGACCCTCAGCTCACGGAGGACCCTGTGGCCAATGCTGGCTTTATAATCTTAGCTTCTGTCCAATTTCCAAATGACTGTTCAGGTTTAAAAAGAAACTGAAGGTGCCAGACATGGTGGCAAACCCTACAATCCCAGAACTCTGGACACGGAGGCAGGAGGATCACTGAGAGTTCAAAGCGAGCCTGCCGAACAGAATGAGACTCTCTCTCAAAAAGACAAAAAAAACCCTGGGGGCCTGGGAGTGGAGCTGGTAATACTGCCCTTGCTCAGTGTGTGTGAGGCCCTGG
Organism: Fukomys damarensis; assembly: GCF_012274545.1. Classification (NCBI taxonomy): domain Eukaryota; kingdom Metazoa; phylum Chordata; class Mammalia; order Rodentia; family Bathyergidae; genus Fukomys; species Fukomys damarensis. The sequence goes on along the minus strand of NW_022900927.1, from coordinate 56,308,361 downwards.
ACTTCATACCCAGCGCCATGCCCAGAAAAAAGAAGGAAAAACAAAGGAAACAAACCTGCCTGTCCAGAGTCCAAGGAAGAGGCTGGGGCAAGCTGGGAGGGGCTGCCATGCGTGGAGCTGTGCGGGCTGGGACTGACGCGTTCGCCTGTGACCCAGGTTTTCCTCAAGGAAGGGGTCCTGAGGAAGCTGTCCCGGAAGGTCATGCAGCCGCGCATGTTTTTCCTGGTAAGGCGTCTGGGTTGCTCCTGGGGTTGGGGGGCGGCTCTGTGGGACGGAGGAGCGGGGCAGGCACCGGACAGTTTCGAGGCCTCTATGACGGGCTGCTGTGCCGCCCAATCAGAAAAGTGATTCCTTCGGGGACTGAGTTGGCTTTGTATTTGGTTGGGAAGAATTGTTTGCATCAAGTGCTTTTTAAATAATAGAACATTTCAGGCACTTCTTAGGGAGAGGAGCAGAACAGAAGTATTTTCTTCAGAGAACTGTTAACAGAGAGGCAATATTTGTCCTTTGTGCTCAGATTTTGTCAGTATCTTTGATGGTGAGCTTGGCGTGGTGGCACACACCTGTAATCCTAGCACTCAGGAGGCTGAGGCAGGAGAGTTACCGATAATTTGAGGCCAGCCTAGTCTTCGTAATGAGACCAGGTCTCAAAAAAAAACCCTTAGGCGCTAACGTGAGCATCTTGTCATTTGTCCCATGCAATGCTCCTCCTTTCAGTTTAACGACGTCCTGCTGTACACCACACCGCTGCAGTCTGGGATGTACAAGCTGAACAGCATGCTCTCCCTGGCTGGGATGAAGGTCAGTGTGGGGTAGCTCTTCTTCCTACTCCAGGGTGCAAACCTACCGACTGCAGAGGGATCCGTGATGGTTGTGTTTCTCCCATCCCTCCCCCTCTCCAGATGCTGTTCGTGCCCGTGTTTGTAAATTCGTATCATTTCTTCATTGGGGCATTCATTCATTCAAAGTCTATTTATGGAGAGTGACTGTAAGCAGAACATGGTCATAAATTTGGTGAAAATACAAGGATGGCTGGAAACACGATGCTTTTTGACTAGTTGGGAGCTTAATACACTAGATAAATACCTGTGAAGTTGACAGTAACAAATCTCACTAAAAAAATGCTGGGCATGGTGATTCATCTCTGTAATCCCAGTGCTCAGGAGGCTGAGGCAGGAGACTCTCAGCAAGTACAAGTCCAGCCTGGGCTACATAATGAGGTCAAGGGGAGCCCAGGCTACATAGTGAGACCCTGTCTCTCTCTCTCTCTCTCTCTCTCTCTCTCTCTCTCTCTCTCTCACACACACACACACACACACACACACACATCCACACACACACACACACACACACCCACTGTAAAGGCTTGCTTTAGCTCTTGGGAGTTTAGGAAGGCAGCTCTTGGAGGGAGTGGCGTGCAGCCGTTGATTGACAGCTGGGGAAGCAGAAGCAAGGCCTGTGGGAGGAAGAGAAGGGGAGCCTGAGGTCAGGGTGGCCGGAGGTGGCGCTGTGACTTCAGCCCCACAGTGGGAAGCTGGGCCTTCGCCAGGGTGGCGGAGGGGAGCTGTGGTAAGCGCCACAGGGAGGCAGCTGTGGCTACCGTCTCCAAGCTGGGATTTGCAATAGTACGCATGGGTGTCCTCAAACTGCTCTCTTCCAGGTCAGGAAGCCCTGCCAGGAGGCCTATCAGAATGAACTAAAGATCGAGAGTGTCGAGCGCTCCTTCATCCTCTCAGCCAGGTACTCTTTTTACTCATTTTTTTTGTTTGCTTGCTTGTTTGAGACGTCTCACTGTGCAGCCCAGGCTGGCCTCGAACTTGTGCTGTCTCCTGCTCAGCCTCCCGAGTGCTGGGATTACAAGCTTGCGCCACCTCCCAGCCACCTTGTGGATTTCCGGCTTTAGCTTAGGAGCCGCAGGAAGCTGCCGAATGTCATTCCTGGGGAGGCGGGGGTCAGAGGATCTCACGGTCCTGTGGCTCATGCCTTAGGGTGGAGCAGAGGCAGAAGGGTCCTGCGAGCCCCAGCTAAGTAGTGACCCTGTCTCAAAACAAACAGCTGTAGTTTTAGCTCAGTGGTACAGCCTCCAAAGCACAACATCCTGAGTTCGATCTCTGGTATCAAAACCAAAACAACAAAGCAAAATGAAACAAAAACACCGAACAGAAAAGCAGAGGAGGTGCTGAGCAGGGTGGGATGCCCTGGGGACCTGCCTGGTGGTGATTCTTCCCAGTAGGTGGGAGTGGCAGTTAGTGCTCTGCTGGGCGCCCAGGTCTGCAGGGGAAGGAGGACTTGGCCCGGCTCTTTTGGGTCCTTGGAGGACGGGGCTGGTTATGCTGATGCTGTCACCAAAGGAGCCCTAGGCGGTCTCACTCCACTGCACCTGCATCGGCTGTGGGCTGTGAGCACTGTCTTGACAGATGCCCACAGGGCACGAGCCAGGGCGATGAACGCGGCTGGGAACAGCACATGCACCCAGGCTGCACAGCAGAGCTGCAGTCCACCCACCACCCAGGCTCCTGAGGTCCAGCGGTGATTCTCCAGGTAGCCCTGCCTTCCTCTCTGCTTTTTGTGACTTCTCAGTAAACGACAGGAGAGTGTGGGAGAACGGGTGACATCTCATGAAGGTTGGCCTGGGAGTCCAAGAAGAACACCGGATGGGCCTGGTGGCACACGCTTCTAATCCCAGCACTTGGGAGGCTGAGGCAGGAGGATCGCAGCAAGTTTGAGCTCAGCCTGAGCCACACAGGAAGACCCTGTCTCAGAAAAACAAAAATGCATGGACTGGCTGGCTGTGGGCTGGTAGTCATGCTGAGTCCCTAATACCCTTGGTGCTGTTGGTGCTGGTCTGCAGTGTGGATCTGTAAGTGGTGACCGTGGGTGAGATGTCTCGTGGGGAAGAGCGGAAAGTCCGGGTCCTCCAGGAGCAGCTCCCAGGCGGAGGCTTGGCGACTTGTGACAAGCACTCAGTGCTGTTGGCTGACGTGGTGTTGCTATTAGAACAGGCTCATGTTGGTAATCTCAGCCCTCTGGGAGACTGAGACAGGAAAGTTGCAAAGTTCAAGCCAAGCCTGGGCAGCCTGGTGATTTAACAAGACCTTGTCTCAAAATAAAAGCTCAGAAAGGGCTGGGGATGTAGCTCAGTGTGAGGGCGATTAGAATACTAGACGCAACTGAAACAGGTTTGGTTTGGTTTAGAAGGCAAGGGGTTATTCTGTTGTTGTTCTACCTTTTTCTGTCCGTAGGAGTGAATACCCTAAAGAGTGTTTGGAACAGCCAAAGCCACTTAATAAAGAGTGCATTTCTCAGGGCGAGCGCAGTGGGCAATCCACGTGGTTTCTGGTATTCCTGGAGCTGCTCACCAGGCGTGGTGGTGCTCACCCAGAATCCCAGCACTCGGGAGGCCAGGGCAGGAGGACTGCTTGTTCAAGGACAGCCTGGACTACATTGCAAGACCCTGTCTCAAAACAAAATCAACAGCAAGGGTCTGGGGACTGAGTAGCTTAGTGGTGTGGCACTTGCCTAGAATACATGAGGCTCTAGGTTGGTCCCCGGTGCTGCAAAGGGGTGTGTGTGTGTGTGTGTGTGTGTGTGTTGTGTACCATTATGATGGGCTTTTCTTTTGGTTGTGGTGGTGCTAGGGATTCCACCCGTGACTTTGTGCCTACTAGGCAAGTGCTCCACTGCTCTGCTACATCCTCAGCCTGTTAACGGAATTATCAATATTTGAAATTACTAATTAAAATTAAAAACCAAGAGCTGTCATGTAAAGGTACAAGATCCCAATGTTGATTGTAACTGTACTGTATACCTAAAATGGACCAATAAACTCAGGGAGAAAAAAAAGCCAAAAAAAATTAAGCTGGGCGAGGTAGCACATGCCTATGATACCAGCACCTGGGAGGCTGAGGCAGGAGAATCACCAGGAGCTCAAAGACAACCTGAGCTATATACTGAGTTCAAGGCCAGCCTGGGATGCACAGTGAGACGCCATCTCATACAAAATAATAACAGAGAGTGAACAGTGCAGTGAATACAAACTCATTCACCCAGATGCAGAAATCATCAAGCATTGCTACCAATTTTCCTTTTCTTAAAAGTTTTCTAAAGTATTTTAAAACAAAGTGCATTTGTCAGGACTTCTGCAGTGTGCCTTTCTACAAAGTATGTTTCTTCCATCACAATGTCGTCTTGATGGCTTTGGTTTTCTTAGGATGCTGTTTAAGCCAGTCGTAGAGTCTCTGCCTTCCCCCTGCATTTACTTGTATTTCTTACATCTGCCTCTCAGTTTTGAAATGCAAAACACAGTTTAAACAATGGCTCCCAAATGTCCTGACAGCGGTGATGATTAGGAGCCACCACAGATTGGGAAGGAGAGGCCTGGTCACAAAAACACAGAACAAGCTGGGCACTGTAGCACACACCCTAATCCCAGCACTCTGGGAGCCCGAGGCAGGAGGGCTGCAAGTTCAGACCCAGCCTGGTCAATTTAGCTGTTTTGCAAGATCCTGTCTCAAAGTAAAAAATAAAGAGAGGGCTGGGAATGCAGCTCAGGGAAAAGGCCCTGCGGTCAATCTCCAGTACCATGCACACAGAAGAAGACAGAGCAGTCGCACCATTCCAGGGACAGACTTGCCCTTTCTGACCCATTCCTTTGAAAGTCTAGCTAAAGGCAGCTCCTGCCCGCTGGGTGGGCACAGAGTGCTCACAATAGGGCTGGCCGATTCCCCTTGTAACCACACCTTCAGCGTCTGTTTTATGACACTAAACATATGTCCACTTCGTGGAGCTTTCCAAGGAATTTTAGTTGTGTTCAGGGAGCTAAAGACACTGGGGACTCTGTGCTATGAGCTGGTGTTTGTAACTTGATCCTAACAATGTTTTTAAATTCTAGGGCTGTGTCTTAGGGAAACCCTTGATTCTCCAAAAAATCATAATCACAAACCATAAGCCAAATAAAAGTGCCTGGACCTGGAGACCTTCTGATTGGTGCGTGTGTGCACCACACCGCTCAGTGATGCCATCCCTCATGGATGACATTTCTCAGTCCCCTTAAATCCTCCCCCTCCGCGGCTGTGGGCGGCTGTGGGCGGCCGGGTCCATGTGCCGCGCCCCTGGGAGAGGAGGGAGGTGCTGCACACTTGGACCCTGTGGGTTTGCGTCCCCTGCCAGGGCGGCTCGGAAGGCAGGTGGGGTCCAGCCCAGTCCGCTTCACAGGACCCCCTTGCCCCGCAGCTCTGCCCGCGAGAGGGACGAGTGGCTGGCAGCCATCTCCGGGGCCATAGATGAGCACACCAAGAAAAGAATCACCTTCTGTCCTGGTAGGAGTCTGGATGAGGTATTGTTTCTCCTTCTGTTTATCTTCCAGTGCATTTCAAACAGCTTTGACTTTACAGAGCCTTCTCACGGGTTAGGGTTAGAAAAGCAGCGTGCGTTTCAGGGAAGGATGGTGGTGTGTATCTGATTTAGAGCTACATGTTTAACCATCTGTTAATGTCTAACTGCAGGTCAGTGGGTTTTGTTTTGTTTTGCTTTGTTTTGGAGATGAGGGGCATTTGAGACAGGGTCTCCTTATGTGGTTCAGGCCGGCCTTGAACACACTGTGTACCCCTGGCTGGCTTCACACTTGCAGGGATCCCTCTGCCTCAGCCTCCCCAGTGCTGAGATTACACTATTCCCAGTGTCTTAACTGCAGATCTAGGAGAAGAACACATAGCATACTCATACTTTTTCCCAGCTATAAAAAAAGTTTTTTCTTTTTTGGTACTGGGGATCAAACTCAGGACCTTGTGCTTGTGACGTAGGCGGCAGAACCACTGAGCTAAATCCCCAGCCCACCCAGCTATAAAGTTTTATTGTAGTTGGTGTGGTATACATACATACCTGTCATCCATGCTCTCCGGGAAGCTGAGTCAGGAGGATCTCAAGTTTGAGGCCAGCCTGAGAAATTTAGCATGACCCTGTCTCAAAATTTTCAAAATGGTAATAAGAGGCTACAGATATAGCTCAATGTGAAGGTCCTGGGTTTAACCCCTAGGATCAAAAAATTGGTTTTTTTCCAATAATTTGGGTATGGTGTGATGAACTCGAGGTGATCCTCCTGCCTCAGCCTCCCGAGGGCTGGGCTCAGAGGTGTGCACCACCACACCCAGCGCATCTTTTGGAGTTCTTTTTGGAGGTTTTTTTTTTTTTTTTTTTTTTTTTTTTTTTTTTGGTACCAGGGATTGAACTTGGGTCCTTGCACTTGTAAGGCAGGCCACCGAACCGCTGAGCTAAATCCCGGCCCTAGAGTCGGTTTTGCAGCAGAGGGTTTTTGGGGTGTAGCTGACCCTAGCACTAACATCCTGAGTACAGGAGAGCTGTAATGGCCCCTCACCCCCACGTCCACAACCCGACTGTGCCGCCTACCAGTCCACGGAGGCCACAGCCATTCTTCTCCCTCAGACTGACGCGGAGAGGCAAGAGGAAGCAACTCCACTGGGCTCCAAGGCGCCCATCTGGGTCCCCGACACCCGGGCCACGATGTGCATGATCTGCACCAGTGAGTTCACTCTGACCTGGAGGCGACACCACTGCCGGGCCTGTGGGAAGGTGAGTGTGGGCCCTGCCCAGATGCCTCCACTTAGCAGAGCGAGACCAGAAACGCGGGGCAGGCGCAGGCTGCAGGCCCCGTACCAGGATGGCAACGGCAGCTGGTCCAACTGAGAGGCCTTTGCACGCAGAGCGCTGTTCTGAACGCTGCGGGACAGTTCTCTGGCCCTGGAACTTGACGTGGGATGTGCTCAGTGGTCCCTGGGGCCTCTGCGTCTCCGAGCGGGTCCCGAGTGCCAGCTCCCTCCGCTTGGAAACTTGGACAGGGCTGCGCACTGTGATGAAATAACCGCAATGTGTTTCAGGTCGTCTGCCAAACCTGCTCCTCAAATAAGTATGGCTTAGATTACCTGAAAAACCAACCCGCCAGAGTATGTGAACATTGTTTCCAAGAACTGCAGAAATTAGGTAATATATAAATAAAAACTTCATCAAAAATTCCTCTTTCCCACATGCTTTCAAATAGCCACTTGGCTGTGTGTGGCAGCACACACTTGAAATCCCAGCACTCAGGAGGTTGAGGCAGGAGGATCTCCGCCAGTTCGAGGCCAGCCTGGGCTACACAGGGAGACCCGGTCTCAAAAAACCAATAAAGAAAAATGGAATGAAGGAGAGAGAGAAAGAAAAGAAGGAACCTAAACAGCTTTCTGAAAGAATCATCTTTGGTCCATTAGCAACAGTTTTTAATACTTGGCTCAAAATTACCTCTGCCAGCTTCTTAAGCAGAGTTAATGGCAAGGACTGCGCGAGTCTGTCTTGTGGGAAGGAATCTTTGATTAAATCTCTGAAATGGATGGGACCTTAAAGAAGTCTCGGTTATGATCCGAGCACTCAGGAGGCTGAGGCAGGAAGATTGCAGCAGGTTCAAGGCCAGCCTGGGCTACATAATAAGGTCAAGGCCAGCCTGAACTGCATGGCGAGACTCTGTCTGGAAAAAAAAAGCATAACCCCATAGTTGACAGTGGAAAGTCTTCCTCCTGTGAGTAATCTGCGGCCCATGGTGTAGAGCTTGAGTCTTGCTGAAGGGCAGTCGCTTCCGGCTGTGCCGATCGCTCGCCATCCATTCCAGATCACCAGCAGAGGACCAGCTCCCCTGGAGGCCAGAGGACCCCGTCCAGCACCTTGTCCTCCATGCTGCAGTCCATCCCCCCGGGGCGCAAGCAGAAGAAGATCCCTGCGGCTCTCAAAGAAGTAAGTGCTTCCCATGGCGGCCGGCTGCAGCATTCACAGCCTGCAGTGCTCGGGATCGGGACGGAGGACGTCATTTGCCAGCAGGGTTAGGCGTGAGGGCCTGAGCCTTGGGCCTGGGTCTCCCCAGGGCCTCCCTCCTTTAGAAAATGGCTGGAGACAGGGTTGGACAACACCATATAGCAACCATAGGAAGTAAAGATATGTTGGGCACATATGGATTTTTGTTTTTGAGACAGGATCTCACTTTGTAGTGCAGGCTGGCCTGGAATTTAATGTCAATCCTCCTGCCTCAGCTTCCCACGTGCTGGGATTACTGGTGTGCACCACCACACCCAGCTGACCCGTGAATTTTTAAAAGTTACTTCCAGGAGACCCCCTCGCCTGAAGAAAGAAGTCCCTGGAATAATTTTGGGCATTTCAGTAGCATTTACTGGTCTGCACGTTTGCTCTTTGTAGATACTGATTGGTTATGGACAATAGACTTAGACAGTAGGTTATCTTCGTTTTTATTTTACTCTTTGTTTTACAGTGCAGGGGGGTTAAACACAGGGCCTTCACACTCAGCTACATCCCTAGACCTTTTAAAATGTTGAGACGGGGTTTCGCAAAGTCACTCGAGCCAGACTTGAACTTTCCAGCCTCCTGCCTCAGCCTCCCATAGTGTTGAGCTAAAGGCGGGCACCACTAGGCCTGGCTCTGTTTTTCTTTTTCATTTAAAATTTTCATGGTGCGGTGGGCCGTGAGCTTAGCCCTGGACAGCGAGATGCACAGCTGCAGCCCCTATCCCGGCCTAGCCCCCGACACTTCAGCCTCAGTACACAACGTTCCAGCCGCGTGTGTGGCAATCCGCTCATTACCAAGCCCCTCAGAAGCTGGTTTTGTGGCCAGCAGAGTCCAGTGTGTGTGTTGGGGTTATTTGTGCTTGCAAAGTGGCTATGTCTCCAGTTGGCCCGACCTCCCGGCTAAGTGATCCTCCCCACTCTGCCTCCTGAAGCTGCCTCGGCTCTTAATAGGGTTTTTCATTCTTCTCTTAGCTTTTTGAGTTTACTGTTTAGTCCAGGCCAATGCAGCGATCCTCCTGCCTCAGCTTCCGATTCTCTAAAGGAGAACCACCCTAAAACTTTGACCCAAATCTTACTTATTATGTTCCCAGCTGAAATCACCCAGAGTAGTCTATAGCCAGTTTCACAAAATAGTAAGAATAAGATTTACAAAGTTCAAGTTCTAACTGCTGAGTTGTGTGTGAAACTGGTTATTGAGCGCCTGTGAAGTAGCTCTTCCTCCCTCAGATCCCCGATGTGAGTCTGATTCGGAACTTGAGGCTCTTGTCTCTTGCCAGAAGCAGGGCTGTGCCTGCAGTCCCGACTGCTCCGGAGGCTGAGAAGGGCGGGTGGCTGGAGCCAGAGCAAGCTAGCAAGATTTCCAACTCCTAAAAAAATAAGCAAAGGCCAGGTAGGGTGGCCCATGCCTGTAATCCCAGCTCTCAAGGAAGGCTGAGGCAGGAGGATTGCTATGAGTTCAAGGTCAGCCTGGTAAGTTAGTAACCTATCCAGATCTTGTCTCAAACTAAAATAAAAAATGCACTAGGGATGGAGCTCTTGTGTGCAGGCTGGATTCAATTCCTACTCCCAGGGAAAATTTTTAATTCATTAAGTTGAAGAATTACATTTTTAGAAAAGCACAGTAGGCTTTGGGTCATGCTTTTTTTCCTCTCCTACTAAAACAGAACAGCCCAGCATCGTGGTGCATTAGGAGGCAGTGGCAGGAGGATTGCTGAGAGTTCGAATCCAGCATGGACCTCTCAAAAAATCAAAACGAAAGAGACAGAGAGAGAGAAGGGAGGGGGAGAGAGAGAGACAGACAGAAACCCGGGTAAACCAGGTAAAATTTTGAAATCTCTTATGAAAGAAAAGGTTTTTCGCTCACACTAACAGCAGTATTGAGTTTGTTCTGCGGCAGGCTCTGCACGTACGCAGCTCTGTTCTGAAATAGTCTCCTGTCGCTGTCACTGCTTTTAACACCCAACACACGGCGCAGCGCTGCTGTTCCTCCAGCCCGACCGACCGGAAGGCCGCTGACCGTGCGGCTTCCCCTTCCCCGCTAGGTGTCGGCCAGCACGGAGGACTCCTCCATGAGCGGCTACCTGTACCGCGCCAAGGGCGCCAAGAAGCCGTGGAAGCACCTGTGGTTCGTCATCAAGAACAAAGTGCTGTACACGTACGCGGCCAGTGAGGTGAGCCGGAGACCGGCGGGAGGAACCTGCAGCGGCCGGAGGATGCGCCTGTCCGGTTCTGTGACTTGAGGTTTATCCTGTGGCCCTGGGACCCAGCCCCAGCCCCAGCCTTCAAGCCTGCTGGGCCAATTCCCTGCCACCGTGCTTTGCTTTGGGAGACGCTGCCGCTGTTTCCTTACTGCAGTGATGTTCTTGCTTCCGACCCTGAGAGCTCTTGCTCAAGGGTTCAGGAATTCTCCCCTTTTGAGACTGGCTCGCTCGGTAGTGCAGGCTGGCCTTGAACTGTCTACCCCACCCTGTGGCCTCGGAGCCCAGGCTGGTCAAACTCCAGCGATCTTCCTGCCTCGGCCTCCTGAGTGTGGGATTACAGGCGGGATGGGGCCGAGCCGGAGATCAGGGTTTTCTGTCCTTCTCTCCTCTCTGATCTGGTGTTTCTGCAGTCTGAAAACCTCGAGGGGAGGGCGTTCCGTAGTCGCTTACCTTTCTAAGGAAACTTGCAGCGTCGCCTCCTCGGCTGTAGCAGAATTAAAGTGAGGCTCGGCAGCTGTGAGTGCAGTGAGGTGACCACTGGCACAGCGCCTGGCATGTGGCCAGGGCGCCGAGTGTGGTGCGCGGATGCCAGCGCCCTTGTGTCTGAAGCGAACGCCTCTCTGGGGTTTGTGTCCACCCCAGGATGTGGCGGCTTTGGAGAGTCAGCCTCTGCTGGGGTTCACGGTCGCCCAGGTGGGAGGTGAAGGTGCCGAGCCCCGGGTGTTCCAGCTCCTACACAAAAACATGGTGTTCTACGTCTTTAAAGCAGAGGATGCCCAGTCGGCCCAGAAGTAAGTGGCACACACGAGTCCCTCCTGTACATGAGACCCTGAGTTGTTCTTTGATTTGTGTTTTGCAGTTCTAGGGACTGAATTCAACGTCTTTGCCCTGACCTGCATTTCCAACCCACCTGCCCTTCCCTCCCTCCCTTCTTTCCCCTCCCACCTTTCTTTTTGGTTTTTTGAGACAGTGTCTTGCTCCATAGTTCTGGCTGGATTGAACTCAGAATCCAAAGTGACCCTCCCGCCTCAGCCTCCTGTGTGCTGGGGTTACAGGCATGCACCACCATGCCTGGTCCATGATAGCCTATTATAAGAAACTATATTTGAGTAAGAAAGGAAAGAAATTACTGTAGTTAGGTTCCACGACAGTGATAGTTGGTAGGGAGGAAAGAGACCACACCTGACATCTTCCAAGCACTCGTAGCTGTGTTAGGTAAAAACGATCCTAGAACGACCTCGATGGCATTTTGTAAACCCATGTATTGCATGCAAAATAGTACTTTGCGGGGGGTGGACTGAATACCAGGTGGATTGAGGAATATTAGGATTCACCAGGAGACTTGGGCTGGTGGAGCTCACGGAGGAGGAAAGGGTGCACAGTGAGTGTTCCTGAAAACACTGCATCAGAGGCCCAGAAAGGAGGAAGAGGAGCTGTCCTAAAGGTCTTCAGTAATTTATTTACTTACTTAGCACAGTATTGTAGCGTGAACCCAGGAAGTTTGTACAGAGCTGCATCTCAAGCTCTTTGTTATACTAAGACAGTCTTGCTGTCTTAAGACAGTCAAGGTGGGCTCGAACGTGCAGTCCTCCTGCCTCAGCCTCCCAGAGTGCTGGGATCACGGGTGTGTACCTCTGAATCCAGCTAAAGGTTTTTAACTGACATACCCACTTCCAAAGCCAATTAAATAAGGGACTCGGGGCTTTATAGAACCTTTACACGTGAAATGGCTCCTTTCTCTCATGCCTCAGAGAAATGAAGACACGCTTTGTAGGCCAGAGTTTGGGACAAGTTTCAGAGACAGGTACTCTGAGTTTGCAGGAGTAGCCAGGCGCTATAGGAAACCCCTTCGCATGTTGTCAGCGTGACACAGGCCCGGGACCAGCTCTTGGCAGACACCTCTGCTCTCAGGCCTGCACTGTGTGAATCTAACTCATTTCTCTGACCTGCAGGTGGATAGAGGCGTTTCAGGAAGGCACTGTGTTGTAGCAGTATTGGTCTCTCCTGTTCTTCCAGGACGGTGGAATCTCATCAGAATGAAGTAAAAGCAATTCAAAGTTTCGTAAAAATAAACACTGCCGAGATAAATCCAGCCAAACCCTTTATCAGATACAAGAAATTATTTTGTTAGATATATGTAGGTTTTTTTAAATGTTTGTTTTTTTCATGTATGTTATTTATTAAAATTGTAATGTTTACTTAATGGTCAGAATTATGTCTGTCACATTGAATTCTAAAGTACCATTTCTTTAGAGAGCGGAACATGTAGCTTGTTCTGTAGTAACTATTTGTAACCCAGCCCACACGTGTTCTCTGCCTTGCCTTGTAACATTTCTTACTGGTTGTGAATCTCTGTAAGTAAAAAACACATAGAAGAAGCAAATTTCAATGCAGTATTTGGTTTAGAGATCATGATTACTGCCAGGCATAGTGGCGCAGGTCTGTTGTAATCCTAGCATTTGGGAGGCTGAGGCAGGAGGATCTCCAGGAGTTCAAGGCTGGCTTGAATTACATAGCAAGATCTTGTCTCAAAACCAAATATCAGAAGAAAGAGAAAGAAAGCTAAGATTATTATAAAACTACTGAAGAAAATAACATCTTCGAATCAATAAACTTAGAATATTTTTCCATCTTGAATGGAAAAGCACGTGGCCAGCTTCTACCTCAGTAACTGTGAAATGAAACTGGACCCTGTTACCTAGTTTTTCTACCTTGTGTGCCTCTGCTGGCATGCATTAATGTTACGTCATCAAAGAATTAAGCAAAGGGACAGTAACCTGAATTGTTTTGTATAACTCCATGCTTTGCTTTTCATTAAATTTAATTGTTTTTTAAAAGCTAGCTATCAGTTCGACATAAACATAAGTGGAATTTTTTAAAGTAGCAAAATACAGCACATTTATTTATTTACGTTTTTCTTCACAGCACTATGCTGGCGCCTCACTGAGGCAGGCTGGCTCTCCTCTCCCACGGAGCCACCGGCCAGCGTGTAGCAATGTTCTGGTCCTTAGTCTCCCCTGCCACTGCACACGCCCCCGTGGTGCTCACTGTGTACCTGCAGAGAGCACTAAGTTCCCTAAAATGCTGTGCTTTTAAAAATGAACTGGAGGGCTGGGGATTTAGGTCTGTGGCACTGCCTCCTGCCTCGCAAGCGCAAAGACTTGAGTTCAATCTCTGGTACCAAAAAAAAAAACAAAACAAAACTGGAATCACTATCAGAAAGGCACACATGCTAAGCCAGTATGAACTGAAACTGTATAGTATTTTTTTTGAAAAGCCTTTTTATACCTGTGTGTGATAGAGGTCCTTGGTGTTTACAGCCAAGTCCTTTCTTTCCTAGTCAGTGTCAGCAAGCCTCGTGTGCATAATTCTGGTGCACCTGTTGTTTAACCTATGAGTCACCTTGTACAAGAAACTGTCGATAAGCAAAAGAAAAATGCAATTAACACCATGATTAAAGTTGTACGTGATGTTCATAATAAACATTTTCTTGACTGAATTTACATAAAGGCAAGGTCTCCCATAGAATATGTCATTGAAGTGTAGAAGAACCAGTCATGGTGGCACATGCCAGTGATCCCAGTGGTCTGGGAGGCTGAGGCAGGAGGATCGCAAGTTTGAGCCCAGCCTGAGCAATTTAGCAATTTAGCAAGTGAGATCTTGTCTCAGAATAAAAAGGACTGGGGATGTGGCTCAGTGCAAAGGTCCTGAGAGTATATGTCTTGCTGTGACATAATTTTAAACCTGGTGTAACATCACACATCAGTTGTATAATACACTATCCTCAAGAAGTCTTTTTTAAGACAAGATGTCTGTGTAGTTTAGGTCAGGCTTAAAATTGAACTCATGACTCTCCCGCTTCAGTCCCTTGAGTACTAAGATTGGAGGTATGCACTACCACGTCCAACTCCAATGGGTGGGGGGGCTTTTTTTTTTTTTTTAATTTGAGAAAGAATCCTATCAAACTCCACTGTGTAGCCCAGGCTAGCCTCAAATTTAAGGAGATCCTCTGCTGGGGAGTTAGCTCAGTGGCACTGTGTCTGCTTCACAAGTGCAAGGTCCTGAGTTTGATCCCTGGTACAAAAAAAAAATTTAGGAGATCCTCCTGCCTCAGCTTTCCTAGTGCTGGGACTACAGCGGTGTGTGCTCCCACACCCAGAACCGTGCTGTTCCTGCATAAACCTTGGCTGAAGTCCTCCTTACCTCTTCTCCAGGATGGCACTAACTTTTCTTCTGAGTGGCAGTTCAGTGGCAGAGCCCTTACCTAGTGCGTTCGAGACTCTGGGTTTGATTCCAGCACTGGAAGAAAAACAAGACCTACTCAGTTTTCTTGCGTGGTCCATTTTCAGCACTGTCCGAGCTGCCTTCCTACAACATGGTTCTAACCTGGTCCTGTCCCGTGCCCGGCAGCCTTGGGGGTTCCTCTACTGGGGTGGCAGGGAAGAGGCTGTTGTTAGGCAAGGCCACAGTGTGAGGTGGAGGGGAACCCTGAGGGGCCTCCTGTGGGACAGGGTAGGTGGCCGTCCCGAGAATAATGTCCTGTGGATTTCAAAGCCACATGATTCACACGAGGCCCTGCACTGGAAGGGAGAAGCAGGGGGACCCCAGAACCCGGACACTGTGTTCCCAGAAGGGGCAGGACGGGACCCCAGGCACTGTGCCTGCTTCCCCTCCCCCGCCCCGCTGTCCCTCTCCTGAGAGGGAGGAGCTGTTTGTCCTGCAGCCCAGCTTCACAAACCCTGCAATAGACACACTTCTGAGAGGTGATGGTTGGCTCCCAGTCTCCCTGCTCCTGCCCCAGCATCGGAGTGTGGCCCTGGGTGGTCATTGGGGGCCACGTGACAGGATGTGCTTCTGAAGGGACGAGGCCCTGTCTGTGACATGACCTTGCGTGTCACCATAGCCACTGGCCGGGTAGTTGCTGCCGGCTGTCGTCCCTGCATTCCCAAGTCCCCAGCTGGCATAGGGAGGCTGTGACCCTGTCTGGTTTGGGTTGGGAGGGAGCGCCGGGGTGTGGTGTGGTCCCGGGAAGGGTGGGGTATCACGTGAGACCTGGGCTGCATTGTTTGTGAGTGGATCTTTCCTCGGTGCCCCGTTTCCTGCGGGCAGTGGTGGAGCCAGACCCCCCTAAAGGCTGGGCAGGGAGCCACTAAGATGTCCTAGGGCGGAGGGAGGCTGGTGGCCAGGTCCCACTTAGGATGCCACGTGGCCAGACAGGTCCTGCCATCCAGGCCCACTCCTCCCGAGTCCCCACTTGAAAGCCCTGGGCCTCGGGTTGCCGTGGAAACCCTGGTCCTGAACACGTGTATTCCCAGGAGCTGCTCCTGCTTGGGCAGAATCCGGCAGTGCCGGCTGTGTGCACCAGCTGGGCCCCGCTGGGACAAAGGCTAAGGACGACCTGCATGCTGTCCTCCAGGCCTGTTTGCAGGCACAGAGAGGAGGACAGTGCTGCCAGCTGGCGTCCCAGGAAACTGAGCTCCTCCAAGGATGGAGCAGACCCCACACCCACAGGCTAGGAGGTCAGTGCCCTCACAGCGTTCCACTCCACGGGCCTGGCCTCGGAACCCCTGCCTCGTCAGGAAGTGCCCAAGGCATCAGCTTTCCAAGGCAGAGGGCTGGGGTCCCTACATGGTCGGTGCTGTGGGCACCACGAGAATGGCCAGCAAAGCCCCAGGAGGACACCTGATGAGGAGGATGAGTATGCTCCCGAGGGCTGGGCCTGCATGTCACAGGCGAGGGCGCTCTGGCTCTGCAACCAGCCACGGCCCTGTAGATGCTCTGCTCTGAGCTCCCGCTGCTTTCTGTACCCGGGGAAATGCACATCTTAGGTCTGCGATGCACTGAATGCACCTGATGCTGCCCACATATATATGTGGAAGTCTTCACCCCCTCAGAGTGGTTTTTGAAATGGAATCTGGGAGATACCTAGGATTGGATGGGGACATGAGGGTGAGGTCCCCATGATGGGATTCATGGCCTTGGAGGAGGGGAAGGGAAACCTGACTTCTGAGAGCCTCCAAGAAATGACCACATGAACACAGAGCAGGGAGACATGTGACGGAGGGCATCCGCCAGCCAGGACGAGGGATGACCGTACATCCCCTGTGAGCACCTTGTCCTTGGCTCCCCAGGCTCCGGGGCTGTGAGAGGGAAACAGCTATGGCCTAAGACAGGGCTTCCCTCCCTAAGTGATGGGTCTGTACCAGGCTTTGGCCTGTTAGGAACCAGGCTGCACAGCTGGAATAGCCACCCACAATGATGGACTGAACCTTTGGCTGTGTCACAGCCTCTCCCCGTCACCCCCATTCCTGCCTCAGCTCTCTCCCCCACCCCTCTGTGAGACCAGCAACACCATTAGTTTCTCGGGAGCATGAAACCTGTGGCGAACTATGCACACCAGGGACCTAGGCTGTGCTTATGAGATTCTCATGCCTCGTGGTTGGTGGTGAAGCCGAGGCTGTGATGCTAGCAATGATCATCGTGGCTGCTGCAAATCCAGGTGAACAGCAGCAGAGAGCTTGGACTGCACAGATAACGTAATGAATTGGTTGCTTGCAGATTCAGATCAAAACTCTACCAGTGAGGGGCAATTAAGTTGCAGCTGGTGGCAGGCATTATAGTGGCAAGGAAGTTGATGTACTTCAGCCGTACAGCTGCATCTTTAGTCAGAATCTGCCACATTTAAATTTTGGTGTGGCCCACCTATTATTTTATCCATCACTTTCAGCTGTACCTCTTTCCACACTACTCATCTTGAGCACTGTCTTTGTAAACCCACAAGCTAACTCCAGTCAAAAGGAGTCAAGAACAAACATCACCAGAGAGCTTCTTTGAAAACAGGAAAAGACCAAGTGATGAGACCACAGAAAGAAGTCTGTATGACTGCCAAGAAAAAATAGGGTTTCTTTTCACAAACAGTGCTGAGGAAATTGGATTTCTATGTAGAGACTGAAACTAGATCTTTAGGTCCTATCCTATACCAAATGTATTCAAAAAAGGGTTGAAGGCCCAGATAGACCTCAAACTTTGAAAATGCTAGAAAAAAAAAGGGCAAACTCTTGAATCACAGGCACCAGGAAGACATCCTGATGAGGACTCCAGTAGCACAGGAAATAATAGGAAGAATCAACAAGGGGAGTGTAACATTTCAGTAAACATTCTTGCTCCCTGTTCCACAATTATTTACCACAATTACTCCTTTTCTAGGCTCCAGTGACATTTTCTCACCATCTTCCTAGTTTTTGTTTTTGACATAGGGTCTCATGTGGTTCAGGCTGGCCTTGAACTCACTACGTAGCCCAGGTTGGCCTTCAACTCAGATATTCTGCCTCAGCCGCCTAAGTGCTGAGGCTATACACCCAGTTCCTCCCACATTTTTTTTTCTTTTTTTCTTTTTTTTTTTTTTTTTTTTTTTTTTTGTACCAGGGATTGAACTTGGGTCCTTGTGCTTGCAAGGCAGGCAGTGGAACCACTGAGCTAAATCCCCGGCTCCCACATTTTAATAAGTCAACTTATTGTGACTTGTTTTGGTTCTGGTACTGGGGATTGAACTCAGGACCTTGCGCTTGTGAGGCAGTTGACTGCACCACTGAGCTAAGTTCCCAGCCCTTAATGTGACTTAAGTCCATTGACTGGGTAACCATGGGCATGCATATTATGCTTTGAGAATAGAGAAAAGGTCTCAGATTACCTTTTTCCCTTGAATCTGATATAGCTCATTTTGGGGATAAACTTAAGGATATTAGGGAATTGGGAGCGGCCTCAAAACCAAATCAAATACACAATAAGTGATGCTAGAAATAAGAGGTGGGCTTTTTTCTCCCAGAGTCCTTGTGCATACTGGGCTAGTGGTCTGTCACTGAGCTGTATCCCCAGCGCTAGAATTGGACTTTTAGAGAATGATGTATGAAGCATTTTTTTTTTTGTACCAGGGATCAGTAGAACTCGGGTCCTTGTGCTTGTGAGGCAGGTGGCAGAACCACTGAGCTAAATCCCCAGCCCTATTTGTTTTTGTTTTTTAATGACCGCCTCACTACATAGTTCAGGCTCATATGTAGTTCAGGCTAGCCTTGAGCTTATATGTAGCCCAGACTGGCCTCAAACTCATGATAGTGATCCTCCTGCCTCAGCCTCCTGAATGCTGGGATTACAGTTGTACTGCTCAGCATGAACCATATTTAGATCAGACTCTTTTTTTGTATTCCCAGTGAGGCAGGAGATTAGGGCGTGGTAAAGTGGCTGGACAAGTGGGCATAACCTGTCAAGCATGAAGATCCAGGACATGCTTGGAACAGCTTCCAAGCCCTGCACCTGGTGCCAGAGAATGTTATCCTTGATTCTTCTGGCACAAGATCAAGCAGGTTTTTGATAGGATGACCTAGACCGGAAGCCGGAATGAGGGCTATAAAAGACAGTGGCCATTACCTGTGTGGCTGCTGAGAGGCTTTATGCCGGCATGCTCTGCACACTCCAGTCGTACTTCTTTTCTGACTTTAATTGGCCTCTACCCATTCTGCACAACATACTTCTTTTCTTACACTGGATGCCATTTTCTTACTTGGGAATGCCATTTGCTGGTTTCTGCCGCTGCCACCACGCAGTACTAGCTTGTGCTGGACACCGGTTGTCAACCCTAATGCTACAGCTCTCCTGCTCATCTTTACCAGCTGTTAGTCTCCAGTCTTCTTCAGGACCAAAAGCAGGGGCTCGGTGATGTTATTCAGGGTAAGAACCCAGAAGAGATTTATAGGAACTTCCAAGCCTACACTACCTGGGAAAAAATCGTGAGATATGCCAGACTACCAGAGAGCCAGACTTTATTTGAACACATTTGCTGCAGATCAAGGGGTCACACATTGGAGAGCGCCCTCTTAGACTAACCTCGGGAGTGAGAGAAATGACACGTGTACCGCCACAGCAGGCCTCCGATCGGTCCAAATTAAAGCCTGCTGATTGGTCCCAACTGCCTCGGGGCAAGCCTTCTAATGTGATTAGTCCAAATTCAACTCTACAGCTCAGATTCAAGAAGGGTAGCATCTCCCTGTGAGGTGGGGAACACGGAGGACAGCTACAGCTGTCATGGCAGCAGTTAGGCTAAACAGTGGGAGTCATGAGCTGTTTAACAGTTGCTGCATCTCTCAGGAAAATAAAATTTAAAAAAATCTAACCAGAGTTGTCAGTATTTTGATAGTCTAAGTAAAGAGAATCTACAACAAAGAGCCCCGTTTTTAACAAATTAGAAAAAGATCAGCCTGAAACCGGGTAGGTTATTACTCAGATTTGAAACGTCTCTATTATTTTTTCTTAAACTTTGTTAGTACATGTTTACATTACATACTGATTACATTCATCGTAGGGAGCTGGTGTATGTACATAACACATCTGAATTCTTTTTCCATCCCTTCCCCTCCCTATGAAACGTTGATTCTATAAACTTCTTTTAAAACACCTTTGGAAAACAGGATGCCTAAATGCTAGTGACTTCCAAAAGCAGCGAGGGGTAAGCGGCACTGGCGGGCAGCCTCCCTCCAGGCCGGCAGGGGGCAGCCGACTTCCAGAAGCTCGGGTCGCTCCGCCCCACTCCGGGAACGTCACGACCCCTCACCGCCTCTCCACGTCGCTCGTGCGCAAGCGCACACTGCAACGCGCACCGCCTCGTCGAAGGAGGGGTCACGAACTCTGACCCCCCCAAATACACAAACCCAGAGAGTGGCCGTGCCCCTTCTCCTCGGTCCCCCTGCCTTCAGCTTCCTCCTGCATCCCATCCCGCCAGCCAGCGGCCGGCGCAGCGGACTGTCGGGCCTCGCCCGCCTCGGGA
>NW_022900927.1:56282484-56288100 GCF_012274545.1 Fukomys damarensis | reverse complement strand
GATCCCCTCTCCCGAGGCCGCGGAGCGATGCTCGGGTTTGCACGGGATGCCCCGGTGACGCGTTCCTCTTTCGCTGTCTTTCGCCAGCAGATAGGGAGAGAGCGGCCGCCGGCTTGGATCGAGCTTCATAGGGAAAACAAGGGACGGGGCAGGGTGCTTGGGACGCAGGGCACGTCCGAGCTCCCAGTGGCTCATTTGTTAAGCACACTGCCTCCAACTGGTGCAGAACGCATTTATGAAATTCGTGTAAGTGTTGCCAGGCTAACGGGGCGTGGTGGCGCACAACTATTATCCTAGCACTTGGGAGGCTGAGACAGAATTATCGTGAGTTCGAGGCCAGCCGGAATTGCAGAGTGCAGTAGATCTTGTCTCAGGGGAAAAAAAAAAAAAATGTTGGTAGGTTGTCCCAGAACCTTCAGTAAGTAGGTCAGCCTGTAAATAACTGGAAAACAAATTAAGACCTTGAGAGTTTTCGTGTGCGTGATGAAAGAGTGTGTGTGTGTGTTTCGCAAATGATAGAGCCAGTTTAAAAGAGCCCACCCGCCATCCCAGAGAAAAGGTTCCCTTTTACTTAGGTCATGAGCAGTCCCCCAGAGACATGACAGCAGGACCAGAGCAGGCCCGGGAGGACATGTCACCAGGTCACAGGACACAGCAGCAAGTCACAGGCCCACCGTGTTTTTGACCTACTTCAAAAGCCTGCCGCAAAATACAGTGTAAAGCAGCCTGAAGAGATGCCTGTTCTGCTGCACTGAGAGGTCCCTGTTAGGTGTCCCAGTAAACGTGGTGGTCTGTGGAGTTCGCATCCCTCTCTCCTGCCTGCTCAGAAGTGTGTCTTTGACTTGAAGGTTTTTTTGAAACAGTTGCCTGCTTGCTGGTTGGGTGGTAAACAATGCTTGTTTTTAAACTGTGTTCAGTTGGTAGCTCTGCAAGAGAAATTATGGAATTGAACTGGAGCTGTACAGAGAAAAAGAACTTGTGGGGCCTTATACCTTGCAGCTTGGGAGATAGGTTCCCATAGTTCTGGGGCAGGTTCCAAGGCAGGCAGGCAGAGTGGGAGCTTACCTGTGTTGTTGAGCATGGAAAAAGGGGTCTTTGTTTATAATATTAGGAATTAGCGGAAGTCTGTTCTTGAATCTTAAACCCCTCACACTACATGTTAGTGTGGGAGCCTTCTAGAAATATTAGGTTAAAGGAGTTGTGTTGAGCCTCAGGCCAGGCAGAATTTGAGTGAAGGGTAGGGGATGAGATTGGCAGCTGGGGGTATAGTAAGCTCCCTTGTTGGGTTCTTGCTTTCCCTGGTTTCAGTTGTATGCAGTCAGCTGCTGAAGTTTTACCCCAGAGGTTACCCTCAGTGGGGTGGTCTGGCTGGAGGTTTGAGGAAGCTGTTGATGCTTGGCATAGATAGAACATGGCTATTCCTGTGAACTTGAACGTGAACTTGGGTTTTTCTGGTGAAGGAAACCTTAACTTCCGTCAGATTCTCAAAGGGACTTATCCCGCCCCACAAAAATAAAAATCATTGTTCGAAATCATATTTGCAAATTTGTTGACTGCACACCACAGCGATAGATTGTGCTTCTTGGCCCAGGACACTCACACCATACACATACATAAAATTGAAACATCTTCGAGGGACTGTTCTTCCTCTTCCTGCAACTGGGATTGTCTCTTTTCCTTTTCCATTCTGGCCGTGACCTACAAATTAATTTCCCCATCTGTAGGTGGCTCACGACACATAGTTTACAAACTATTGCTTTGGATGACAGCAGCCTCTATTGAGTTTTGGAGTGCAACTTGATGGGCAAGACTAGGGGGAGAGCAGAAATGGGAAAAGAAGACGAACTGTGTCTGATAGAGGCAGAGATGGGTCCAGAAGAAGCCTGAAGTCTTTGGCTGAGTGGAGGGAGGCTGGCACCGTCTTCTCAGTCAATGCGCTCTCTTCCATGTCTGTTCAAGGAGATATGGGGGTGAGATGAATGTCACTGGATGGAAGAGAGTAGGCCAGACAGGACCGAATGTCCTGTGGTAACCTCTCAAACAGAAATATGGTGTCCTCCTGCTCTCTGCTTTCTCCCTCAGGCTGGCAAAAATACTGTGACTGTGACACCAGTAACTACCTCAGATGCCCCTTGTGTGAGGTCCTCCTAGATATGTGATGGCAAACCTCTCAGAGACGAGAGTCCAGACTGCAACCCAAAACCCACTTATTCATCACGAAGGGGCAACACTGCCATTATACCTGAGTACTGAGGCAGCTGGGTGTGGTGGTGCACGCCTGAATCCCAGCACTAGGGAGGCTGAGGCAGGAGGGATCATTGTGAGTTTGAGACCAGCCTGGGCTACATAGTGAGTTCCAGGTCAGTCTCAACCACACAGTGAGACCCTATCTCAAAAAACCAAAACAAACAAACAAACAAACAAACAAACACCTGAATACTGAAGTGTAGTTTAGGAAAACAACTCTACATTAACATCTTTTGTTAAAAAAAAAAAAAAGCCAGGTGTGGTGGCACACTCCTGTAATCCCAGCACTTGGGAAGCTGAGGCAGGAGGATCGCAGTGAGTTCAAGACCAGCCTGGGCTACATAGTGAGTTCCAGGTCAGTCTCAACTACATAGTGAGACCCTGTCTCAAAAACCAAAACAAACAAAGAAAACTGAAAAGGCAAGCCCAAGGATCATCACCACTGTCCTAGGCTCTCCTCGGTGGTTTCATTCATTCAGCACTGTGTTCATGCAGCTAACATTAATTCTTTTTTGTTTTTGTTTTTTAGGTTTTTTTCTGGAACCTGGGATCAAACTCAGGACCTTGTGCTTACCAGGCAAGCAAGGCATCACTAAGCTACATCTCCGACCCCCATGAACATATTTTTTACTTGTAAGACTGCTAGCCATTGATAGAGATATTTTCACCTGCCTTAAATTTTTGCATCAACATTTTCAAATAGATTATTTTTTTTGTTTCTGAAGAAACAGCCTCAGAGTAAGTGGTTGACACATATTTAGTCAGTGTTAAAAACAGAATTGGAACTTCGAATTCAAGGACACTTTATTATACTACCCAACTATTATACTAGTCTGTTTTTTGTTGCTATAACAAAATACCTGAGACCCAGTAGGTTTTTTTTCCCCTTTGTACTGGAGATTGAACTCAAATCCTTTGTACTTCCCCAACCCTCTTGAACCACCCCCATGAGTTGGCACATGCCTGTAATCCCAGCACTGGGGAGCCTGAGGTAGGAGGATCTTGGTGAGTTTGAGGCCAGCCTGAGCTACAAAGTGAGTTCAAGATGTGCCTGTACTACACAGTCAGACCCTGTCTCAAAATACTAAAACACACAAAAAAATTTGAGACACGTCTCTCACTAAGTTCCCCAGGTGAATGAACTTGCCACCATCCTGCCTCAGCCTCCCACAATGTTGGGATTACGGACTATGGGTGTAGTTGGACCGAGCAATTTTTATTTGTGCTTTGGTTTGTTTGGATTTTTGAGACAGGGTCTCTCTATGTAGTTTAGCGTGGGCTTGCTTGAATTTACTGTGTAGCCCTGGCTGGGCTGAAATTTGAAACCCTTCTGCTGTAGCCTCCGGGATGCTGGGATTACAGGCGTTAATCTCCATGCTGGCCATAGGGTTTTAGTGGTACATGTTTGCAGTACATAAAACTTAACATTTCTCATGAGGAGTTGGTACGTGTACGTAACACCTTTTTACACGCGTGCACACACACACACCTTTTGTTTTGTAGTTCTTTCCGAGATGGGCTCTTGCTGTGTTGGCCAGGTAGGCCTCAGCCTCAGGGGCTCAAGCAGCCCTCCCCCAGGCCTCCTGAGTAGTGGACAGCAGCAGAACGAGCAACACAGAGTAGAAGTTTATGGGGAAGGAAGAGAAGAGAATAGATGTTTATTTGGCTCACAGCTCCAAGCAGCAGGCAAACAGATGAGTTCAGAAAAGACAAAACGGGCAGCCTCACTTGGCAGCAAATCCCTCCACAGTGACGACGACGCATGCCCTAAGAGCAGAGCAGATCTCATCCTCACAGGGCCAGGGATGTAGCTCAGAGGCACCGCGCACGCGTGCACAGGGTCCTGAGTTCAATCCTGGTACTGCAAAAAGAAACAACAAAAAACCCTCATCCTCACAGAAGCTGACCCAGAGCCAAAGGAATGACATTCGTGGTTTCCTCTTGCAGGTGCCCTGGCCCCTGTTTGTTTGTTTGGAGACTGTTTCACTATGTAGTTCAGGCTGGTCTTGAGCTCACTCTGTAGTCCAGGCTGACCTTGAATTCGACAGCAGTCCTCCTGCCTCAGCTTCCCGAGTGCTGGGATTACAGATGTGCCACCACGCCTGACTGCAGCGCCTCTTGCAAGTCCCCGCCTGCAGCACTGTTGTGCTGGGAACCAGCTTTCTGCAGTTTCGTACGAGTCACACCACCACTACTAAGCATCATCTAATTTTCTTGCACTCCTTCCTGGTGTGCTTGACAGACTTAATACAGTTGGTTCTTTTATTTTTTCCTGGTACATGGGATTGAACCCAGAAACTTCACACCGAGTTATATCACTTTATTTTTATTTTTTGAGACAGAATCTTGCTGAATAACTAAGTTGCCCTGGTAGGGCTCAAACTTGATATCCTCCTGTCTCAGCCTCCTGAGTAGCTGATGTTACATGTGCGCCACCATGCCCAGCACAACTGATAATTTTTAAATTAATGGTAGCAAAATTTTATTAAAGGTAGGAAAAGAAACTCTGCAGAGCAAATTTGGCCAAGTAGAAGGAAAAGAAATACACTCTAGGGCAGGCCACCATGCAGAGCAAACAAAGTGACCAGGACTGGTAATTTTTAGTTTTCTCATTAAAACACAGGTTTCATAAGGCAGTTGTTTTTCTTGTTGTAGTCGTGCCTCCAAATTTTAAGTCTGATAAATAAGGTTTAGGAAGTGGTTGGTGAGCTGAGGTGTAAGAATGCCAGGCCCTGGTTCTAGAAGAGTGGCTCTCTGAGTAGCTCAGTGCGCGTTGCTCTGTCTTACCAGGCGTCTTACAGCCGTGGGGGTTGGCTTGGGCTTTAGAAGATGACATTGGCTGCCTAGGTTTGGTCCTGTTTTTTGTTTTTTCCTGTATTAGGGGTTGAACTCGGGGCCTTTACACTGAGTTCCCTCCCAGCCCTGTGTGTATGTGTGTGCACTCGTATGTACGCACGGCTGAGTTGCCTGCGGGGCTGGGCCTCTTCCTGGAACAATAATCAGTCTAAAGTACGCGCTCATTAGTCTAAGCTCAACCAGTCGGAATCCATTACCAGGGTTTAAGTACCAAGATTTAAAAATTGGCCCTACAGACGACTACTCTTCTTTTTCTGATGTTTTACTACAAATTTGAAAATAAGCCATGTGGAGAGAAGCTGAGAGCAGAGAGGGAGATTTCCTGCCCTGATCTGAGCATTGGCCCACTTCCCCAAGGCCCGCTGTCCCACCCCTCTGGGAGTGAGTGTGTCTCCTCTTCAGGCCTTGACCACTCTCTTTCATCTTTTTTTGCTAAAATTAAAATCTGCGCGTTATCACAAATCGACATATATAATATATGTATGTAATATACATATATATGTATGTCTGACA
>NW_022900927.1:56193384-56279724 GCF_012274545.1 Fukomys damarensis | reverse complement strand
CACACATATATATGTGTATGTATTTGTTGTTACTTTTGGTTTTAGAGGCAAGGTCTTCCTGTGTAGTTCAGGCTAGCGTTGAACTTACTGTGTAACCCAGGGTGGCCTGCAACTCAAGGACAGCTGTCCTCCTGCCTCAGCCTCTGTGAGTGCTGGGATTACAGGCATGCACGGTGCATCCCAGCACTCATAGAGGCTGAGGCAGGAGGAGCCCTGCTAGTTAGAGACCAGCCTGGGCTACATAGTTCCAATTACATAGTGAGACCCTGTCTCAAAAAACAAAAACCCAAGTCTGGCTTGGTGGCACACCCCTGTAATCCCAGCATTCGAGAGGTTGAGGCAGGAGGATTGCTGTGAGTTTGAGACCAGCCTGGGCTATAATAGTGAGTTCCAGGTCAGTCTCAACTACATAGTGAGACCCTGTCTCAAAACAACAACAACAACAACCCCCCCCATACACTCATAAATACACATGCTGCTTTAATGATAAATACCTGTTTTATTCTCCTTGGTTTCATCATTTTCCCCTTTCAATTTTTTTAATTTGTCAAGTGAGTGATACTGACCTTTAGAAACATCTGAATTTTAGTAAAATAATTGTTTTAATTAATTTATTTGGGGTACCAGGGAATGAACTGAGGACCTTGAGCTTGCCAGGCAGGCGCAGCGCCAATGAGCTACATTTCTGGCCCTTAAAATAATTATTTTAGGTAAGATTTTAAATCTAGATGTTATTTTTGTATTTAGTGAGCATTGTTTTAGATGAACAAGATTGTAGGACATATTTTAAGTTCCTTGTTTGTTTACATAGGCGTTACATTCATGGGTAGTTTAGGAAGGGAAATGGGGAAGGATGAAAATAGGATTATAAATTCTGCTTTGTATACCTGAATCTGTGATGTACACACAGAAACCTTAAGATCATTCTTGAGTTGGCCTGGCAGACGCTCAAGGCTGGGAACAGGATGTGATGAGGAGCTGGAAGATGTGCTTTGCAATGGAGCAGCGAAAAGGAGAGCGGTTTGTGTTTTGTTTGTATCCTGGGTGTCCCTCCCCAGTTTTCTTGACGCGGTGTAGAGGGACGGGCAGCTGCGCGCGCAGTGCAAGGAGCGCGGCGTGAGCAGGCCATGGGCTTTGTGTGTGTGGCTGAAGAGGAGGCAGTTCCCTTTCCTAAAGAAGCAGAAGCCGGAATAGCCCAGCCAAGACCACCGCCGGGCTGGGCCACTTCTCTGCCGGAAGGAGGCGAGCAGCAGTGCTGGCTCAGGTCCGCCAGCCTGGGTTACTACTGCAAGGCGCCGACAAGCGGTTCATTTGGCCTAGCGCAGTTGTCAGCTCGGGGTTGTATAGGGATGTTTTTGTTTTGAGGATTTTGTTGGTTTTGTTTTCGAGACAGGGTCATACGATGTAATCTAGGCCATCTCTGAACTCATTTTGTGGTCCAGGCTGGCTTTAAATTCAGTATCCTCCTGCTTCAGCTTTCTGAGTTCTGGGATTAGAAGTGTGCACTGCCATGCCCTCACCCTGTACTGAGATTTGAGTTCAGGTTTTCCTATTCATATGCCTATTTTTCCTTCTTTTGTTAAGTAGGACTGGGGATTGAACCCTGGGCCTTCTCATGAACTCCCCCCTCCCCAGGCTGGCCGCAAACCTCCCTGAGTCTGCCTCAGCCTCCTGAGTGCTGGAATTACAGGTGTGCACCACTGTGCTAGCCCCAGCCCTTGTATTTTTTATTTTGAGACAGAGTTTTGCTAAATTGCCCAGGCTAGTCTTGAAGTACACCACCAGGCTGGGCTCTATTCATATGCTTTTAAGTAATCAATAATGATATATACAAATAATATTCTACCTGGTCTCGAACTCTAGTCCAGAACTCCTGGTGATCCTCTTGCCTCAGCTTCCTCATGGATTATAGCTCCAAAATACTACTTCATAATAAAAATTTAGGTAGAATACAATTTGTATATATCATTATTTTAGACATGCAGGCAGATCACCATGAGCAGACGGGTGGCAGAAACGCGTACATGAAGTTGCTATTGGAGAAGGCTCGGGAGGAAGTGAGGAACCGGGTACTGGATGAGGAGTTTTTGTTATAAAGTAGTGGCAGTCTTGGCTGGATTTGAAAGGGATGAACTAGGACGGTGGTGGCGCCCCTATGGCTTGCGTGCCAGGCGGGCACACAGAGCCCTCTGTCGGTGTGCAGGCCAGGCTGCTCCAGCAGGGGAGCATCGGATGACAGCTGTTTTTTCTAAACTGAAACCTCAGTATTCAGGTTAAATTGCAGTGTTGGTACTGGCAATAAAGATGCGAGTTTTGGGTTGCAGTTTAGGCCCTCAGTCTCTAGAAGATTCACCATCACTGAACTAGGATATTTAGCTGAGGTGGTTTCTAAGCGAAATGTTGGATGCTCAGCCTGTTTCCTCCTTGCTGCTTATAGTGAAATGCAAAGAACAGAGAGTTAAAATGAAAAGGAATTAAGGAAAATGAAATCAGAATTTGAAGATTGGGAAAATTCTTAGCCTAATCATATTGGAAAATAATAAGGTGGTGTGGAACTTATCCAAGGCTTGACGGAAGTCATCGTGGAAGAGAGGCTGGTTGTGGGACTTCCCCCCGGTCCATTGAGCTGTCTGGGAGGAGCCTGGCACGGACATAGCATTACCTGGAAGAGGGACTCTCATCTCGGGATGTGGATTCCCAAGAGGTAGTAGTACACAGGAGTCTAGTAATACGGAATCAGCAGAAATGCCACCAAGCTCAGGCGTAGGGGACAGGGACAGGATGAGATGAAGACTGGATGTTGGACTTCTGGGGCTTTGCGAGGCGGGACCCCAGAGGTGGCTGGAACAGGTAGGTCTGCCACGGTCACCCTAGCCAGAGTGTGCTGTTACCTTGTTGGTTCTAGCAGGGTCAGGGTTACCCCTTTCAGTCTAAGATCAAGTTAAATAATTTGAGTCTTTGTATACTCTGAAAATGTCTATTAAAAAAAAAATTAGCCAGGTATGGTGGGACACACCTGTAATCCCAGCATTCTTGAGGCTGAGGTAGGAGAATCGCCACAAATTCAAAACCTCTCTGGACTCTACAGGGAATTCAAGGCCAGCCTGAACTACGTAGTGAAGTTCTATCTCAAAACCAAACCAAACCAAAACAAATACAAAAAAACAGCTGTGCAAGAGCAAGCAACTTTACTTTTAAAACATACTGAAACCTTGCCCACGCATGGTGGAGCATGCCTATAATCTCAGCATTTGGGAGGCTGGGATAGGAGGATCGCTGTGCGTTCAAGGCCAGCTCAAACTATATGGCAAGACATTGTCTCAAAAAACAAACACACACTGAAGCCTAAACAGGAGGACTCTGATTCATACTGATGAGGAATTGTAGGCTGGCATGAGACCAGCCTGGGCTAATAATCAATTCAAGGCCAACCTGGTCTCCATAGTGAGACCCTATGTAGACCAGAGTTGTCGTTTATTAATTAAAATAAAAAGGTAATCTGTGAATAAACCCATCACTTAACAATTCATCAAAAATTTTTAAAAATTAGATAAATTACAGACATTAAATTATTTTCTCGAACATTGTGGCTTTCCTTAAGGGAGTATTTATTTCCTTTTTTTGTTGTTGTTTTTTTGAGACAGGGTCTCATTATGTAGTCCAGGCTGGCCTCAAACACAGCAAACTTCCTGCCTCAGTCTCCAGAGTGCTGGTTGTGCGCCACCATACTTGGCTACTTTTTCTTTGTTTTTGGAGGGACAGTTTCTTATATATTAATGTTGATTTGAATTTAATGCAAAACTGTTTCCGAATGGATTTGAGAGCACATAAGGTTAATGATTTGGGTTTTCTCTATATCTTAGAGTCAAGAAGACAAAATTTAATTATTTTATCTCATTTATAAGGTCACCAATTATGCAATGTTATGCAATTATAGTTAACTGCCACATTATCTGATTTTTTTTAGTTACTTGAAAAACTTTTGAATACTTCAATTCATTGTGCTTATATATTTTGATGCAAATCCTAAATATCATATAGTTCCAGTTATAAATTCTTCAGTGAATATGTTTCTGTGTATGGTAGTGAAACATACCTTTTATTTTTGGCAGGCCATTTGGACAGTTAGATCATGGCAACCATAGAAGAAATTGCGCATCAGATTATTGAACAGCAGATGGGAGAGGTATGTCTAGTTTGCAGTTTCTTCACTGACTCGCTGTACTGTTTACCATTTCCACTATGTGTGCTCGCAAGGTCCTGGAAGTACAGAGAGAAGGTACCTGACTTGAAGGTAGCTCTACAGTCTTGTGAGAATCGGTTGTGGCAGGCAGTGGTCGAGATGCAGAGCACTTGAACGGGGTCGCTGGTCTAGCCTAGTGTATTTCTAGGCACATCTCCAGCAGGAGGAAGCCACACATTTTTTTTTTTTTTTTTTGTAGTTCTAAAAAAATTACTTCGTGAGTCTTTGATATTTGTAAAAAATGTGTGTGTGATGGGGTATATTGGTGTTGTTGCTCTGAATAATTTCTCATTGTTTGACTATCATTTGTTTATTTATTTATTTTTGGTACCGGGGATTGAACTTGAGTCCTGCGTTTGCAGGGCAAGCAGTGGAACCACTAAGCTAAGTCCCCAGCCCTCATTTTTATTTTTAATAAAATTTCCTGTTCAAAACCAAAAATGGTCAGGGCTGTGGTAGTAACTGCACAGGTACCACTCCCCCAGCTGCTGAAGAGGAAGAGTGGTGGGCAGGTGCAGACCCGGTCAGGTCGTGTGCAGGAGGGTGTTATGCTGAGGCAGGGCTGGGGGTGGAGCCCGGGCCTCACACATGCTACACAAGTGCTACCACTGAGGTGAGGTACAGCCCCAGCCCTTGATTGTTTGATGTTTGTTTTGTTGTTGTTGTTCTTGATTTTTGAGACAGAATCTCACTACATTGCCCAGGCTGGCCTGCAACTCCCAATTCTCATGCCTCAGCCTCCCAGGTAGTTGGAATGACTGGTGGGCACTGTCGTGTCCCTTCCTAGGCCAGCCTCGATGGTTCATGACCATACTGGCTGTTTTCTTCTTTAAAAATTTTATTTTATTTTATTTTATTTATTTATGGTGCCAGGGATTGAACTCAGGCTGTTGTGTTCTGTTCTTTAGCACAAAGGACTGATAGGAAGTCGGTGTTTTGGTTCCTATTCCAGTTTTGGCTCATTACCCCTAGAGCTGTTATTTGTTACATGACTAGAATAATGTTGAGGCACTTGAGGCCTCAGAAGACAAAGCCTCTTGTTGGCCTTTTTCTGTCCTTCCTTCACTGCTGCTTTCCTGCTTGTGGGGAGGCTGACCCTGCTATAACGCAGCACCGATGAGAACAGTCTCAGCACCAGACAGTGAGACGAGATCCGGTGATGGGCTTTGTCCTGTTAGTTTGAGACCCAGAAACATGATTACATAAGCCTGTAATCCCAGCACTCGGGAGGCTGAGACGTGAATATCATGAGTTCAAGGCCAGCCTGGCCTACTTAGAGAGATGCTGTCTCAAGAAAAACAAAACAAAAAAGCCCCCCCAAACCAAGTCATGGCAAACTGTGACAGCATCTGTCCTTTTTTTTTTTTTTTGGTTATATGTATTCTCTTTAATTGAAGAATTACTGTATGAATTTTAAGTACATAAAATGCGCTAATTCTTTTTTTTTTTTAATGAAAAAAATTGTTTTTTATTTCTTTGAGATAGAATCTTGCTATTTAGTTCAGGCTGGCCTTGTGCTTACTTACTGTACAGCCCGGGCTGGCCTCGAACTCGTGGTGATCCTCCTGCCTCAGCCTCCAGAGTCCTAGGATTGCAGACATGTGCTACCATGCCTGGCAATGCACTCATTTTAAATGTGTTTTATTCTAGTCATGTAACAAATAACAGCTCTAGGGGTAATGAGCCAAAACACCCACACCAATGTCCAACAATAATATTACATATAAATGCCATTTAAAATCTCTTAAATGTGAATTATTTTGTAATATCCTTATTTCTGCCTAATGAAAATGTTGCCCTCCATTTCTATGACCTAAAGAGCCTGTATTCCCTTTAAACCGTCTTAAAATAAAATGTATCTCCGATCAGAGTTTTATTTTTTGTATTCAGTTTGGGTCTTATGAATTGGGAATTTGACCAGTTTATGAGTTTGAATCACCTTGACCTCATCAATATCTTTTATTTTAATTTTAATGCTTCCCCCTTTTTTCCACTTTTTCTTGATATTTCAGTTCTTTTCAGTTTCAGAAGTTTGGAGTGTATACATTCTATTTTTGTCCGCAACTCCATGATAAATTGACTTATATGAACTCCCACTGGGGCAGTAACTACTGGTTTTCCCAGTTTAGTATATCAAACATATCCACCCTTCTCCAACCAGTGCATTGTTGGTTTCCTTTTACTATATTAATAGTATGAACTTGCCAAATGCCAGGAGACATTGTGCCATTGTAGATATGCAAGAGAAAAATCTAAGGTCAGTCCGACTTACCAGTTTTTTGTTTTTAGGACAGGGTCTCGCTGTGTAGTTTAGGCTGGCTGCAAACTGCGAATTATGTAGTCCAGGTAGACCTCAAACTTGGAATAATCCTCCTGCCCAGCCTCCCAAGTGCTGGGGTTACAGGCATGTGCCACCAATCCCAGCTTTTTTTTGAAGGAAAATAAAACCACACCATTTTGCAGCTTTGTCAGATTAATTCCTAGAGTGTCTTTAATGTACTCGTCCTGTTCACAGTGACAAAGCCCTTTTGTCTTACGTGCATTTGGCTTAACAGCATGCATCTTTATGTAATACTACATGGGAAACAAACCATTTGCCCAATACATTGAGTATTTGCATGTACTTTGACAATTTAAAACTATAAAAACTGAAAATTTTAGATCTAGCTTATAAATCTACTTTTGTATTTATTAGGTTTTGTAGAGGCACAGTGACGCTCATCAACTAGGCCACACACCGAGAGGTCCAGCAGGAGATTTTATTAGGGAAGGCAAGTTAGGGAGAGAGGAGAGAGAAGAAGAGAGACAGGAGAGAGAAGGAGAGAAAAGGAGAGAGAGAAGGTCCTTTTATTAGTTTTGGGCTGGGCTATTGCTTATTTATGAGGAGTGGGCTACCTTTAACCTATCACAGGCCAGGTTGCCCTTTATGGGTTCGGTCGGTCCTGCAGAAACAGGTTTAACCTCTCCTTTGGCCTTGGGGGGAGGGAAACTAAAGAAAAGAGCATGAGATCATTTTAAGAGCCAAGAAGCACCAGGAAAATGCCTCATGTGATGGCAGCGTCGGGTCCCTAGCACGTTTATTACCCTATATATGCCAGTTTTAAACATCATGCTTCTTAACAAGTTCTGATGATTGCCATCAAATCTTTCATGTGATTGTCTCCCTACTCTTGAACTTTTCTGTTGACTGCAGTAAATGATTCAACAAATTTTTCAGAGAAGATTCTTGGTTGGTGTATGTTCTTAACTCCTCAGTATCTGAGAATGTCTTCCAGCTGCCTTCATACTGAAATGCTAACTGGCAGGGTATGTAATTCTTGGTTCCAAGTTATTTTCCCTTAAAAGTCTGTAGATGTTGTTCCATTATCTTCTCAATTTAGAATTGCAAGAGAAAAACCTTTGGTTAGTCTGATTTTTGCCCCCTTCATAGGTAATCTGCTTTCTCTGTCTGGAAACTTGCAAAATATTTTCTTTACCATTGAAATTAAAAAGGTCACCAGGATATGTGCAGGTGTTGCTTTCTTCATAATAAATTTTAAAGGCATCCTGTGAGCCTTTTTCTATCCCAAGCCCACTTTATTCTTCGACTCTGGAAGGTTTTCTTCATTTCATTCCTTAATTATTTTTCACCTTCATTTGCTTTGTCCTGTTTTAGGTATTCCTTTTATGCATAGATTGTATCTCCTGGCTGGGCCTCTACATCTGTCTCTTTCTCCTCTTTTTGTATCTTGATTTCTTTTGTCTTTTCCTATATATTCTGTGAGAATTTCCCATTTTAAATTAACTTCAGCAATTTTATTTTGTGACCAAATCCTCTTATATAATTTCCTTGAACTCTTGTCACATCTAAGATATCGTCCCTTAGCTCTGACACACTTTGCTTTATCACTGGACACGTCTTTGATAACCTCCCTTGTTAGAGGTTTAACACTTTCTAGTTCTGAATGACTTCTGTTTTAAGATGTTTCTCGCCCTATCTCTTGTGTGGAGACGGGTAGCATCTGATCGACGAAGAGGTATTTTTTTGATTACTTAGTTCTGGTTCTTTCTTCTGAACTGTGGTACTGGAACCTTGTCAGCTTCTCTTCTTCTCAGTGAGGTCCAAAAATTAGTGCTAAAGTCAGGGAGCATCTAAACTGGCAATAATACCTGTCCCTAGTGATAACTAGCATACTGACAAAGGTAGATTATGTTAAAATTGCAACTGTGTCCATAATTCATATTGTAACCATAGTACTCCCCCCTTTTCCAGCACTTAGAATTGAACACAAAGCCTTCACACTGAGCTATAGCCCGAGCCCCTTTTTCATTTTTTATTTAGACACAAGGCCTCATGAAGTAAGTTGCCTAGGATGGGCTTGAACCTCTTAGATGGCTGATGGGATTATAGGCATGTGCCACCAAACCTGCCTATCTCAACCATAGTTAATGTCGATAATAAAAGACTTCAAAATTAAGTTAAAAGCCTCCTCAGATTGTAATAAGTTTTGAAAAATTATTGGCCTGTGGAGAAATTAGATCTAACTAACCTTCAACTGATTTGTGTATTTAAAAAACCTGCACAGGTTTATCAAAGGGCAAATTGACAGTAGACAAAATAATTATGACCAGTACAGAAGTACAAAAATGTTTCCATAGGACAGATTACTTATTTTTTTTCAAATCTATCCCTGCCCCACAGTGGTGGCCCCAAATTGTAGCCGTGTTCATTGTGCCCGTTGCTGTGTCTATGTCTGTGCTGTAGAAGTTGCCGCAGAAGTAGATAAGACATGGGGGGCATGCATGGTCGGAAGCTGGGGTGGGCTGTCCTGGTGTTTTCACTCTTCATCCGCAGCTCCTGGCTCGGTGCTCCCGGTCTGTTCCGTAAGTGACTAGAATGATTTGGGGGCCCTTCAGGCCACAGAAGCGAGCTATCTCTCCTTATGACCTTCTTCTGTCCCCTTTCACTTCCTTTTTTTCTCTTTTTATTGAGTTTATTGGTACATTCTAGGTATACAGTACAGTTATATTCATTGCTGGGATCTTGTACCTTTACAAGTCTTGGTTCTTGGTTCTCATTTTTTCCCCTTGTTCACTTCCTTTTTTCCCCAAGGAATGCCATAGAAAGTAAAACTATAACCTAATCTCCTTTTATTTTTTTATTTACTTAGTTGTTTTTGAAACAGGGTCTTGAAATGTAGTTCAGGCTGACCTTAAACTCACCATGCAGCCCAGGCTGCCCTCAAACTGGAGGCAGTCCTCTTGCCTCTGCCTCCCACGTGCTGGGACTGGGTGTGTGCTCTGCCATACCTGGCCTAATCTCCCTTTCTCTGTCAGGGCGACCTCCCAGTTTCAGAAGGCTCCTGCACCATGCTGAGAGAGGAGTGCAGCGCAGGGAAGCCTTGCTGGGTTCCTTGCTCAGGGTGTTCAGCCTGGCCCTGAGCTCACTGTGGAGCCCATGCTGGTCTCAAACTCACAGTGGTCCTCCTGCCTCAACCTCCCAAGGCTGGGATTACAGGCGTGTGGCACCACAACTTTTCTGTCGAGTCACACGTCTGACGTGGTTATTCGTTCGTCCATTGTGCTCACATAGTTATGTCTCCACGAAAGCCCAGAAGGATGAGTTCACAAAGCTTCTGGATAGGTGGATGTGTCCCGGCTCACAAAATGGTAGGCACTCAGCTACCCACCCGGAAGGTGTACTTTCCAGACCTTGCCCCGAGTGTCTCTGCATTTAGCTGCTTGTGTCCTTTAAAATGTCCTGTGTAGGCCGCGTATTGATCACAGTCCCAGCTACTTGAGGCAGAGTGGAGGCAGGAAGGAGGATTGCAGGTTCAAGGCCAGCCTGAGCAGGTTAGCAAGACCATCTCAAGATAAAGTTAGAAAGGGCTGGCGGGTAGATGTAGGGTGGATGCAGCTCAGTGGGAGAGTGCCTGCCTCGCATAAGACAAGACAAAAGCCTTTGTGAGAGATTGCTGACAATAGTGTGCACCTGAGTTCCACAAGCTGTTCTAACAGATTAAACTTAGAAGCAGCTCTTTAAAAGAAAAGACTCATTTTTATTTTCTGAGACAAGGTCTCACTATATTGCACAGGCTGGTATTGAACTCCTGAAACACCCAGTTTGTGCCTGGCTGGTGAGAAATTCCAGAGGCCTCAACATAGAAGTAGATCCAAAGTCAGTCAGGCTGCGGGCCATGCTGTCTCCGGTGCATAACACCAGAACTCAGTTCCAGCAGAGGATTTCCCTACCTGGGAAAAGTCCCCCACCCCTCCCTTGTCAGGTCACAGAAGTCTAAAAGCAGTAAAACCACTGCTTTGCTAGACAGCACAGTACCATATGCATAACAGGTGTTCTCGCAGCAATGCCTGGGGACCTTTGAGAAGGTCAGCAACAAAGCTGTCTTTCTCATAACACTCTTGTCCCTTGCCTCTTCACTACTGCTTGGACAGGGACACTGGACTTTTCCAAAAGCTGCCTGATTCAGTACACTAACGCACGATGGTAGCAGATCATGGGAGCACAGGATCTACTCCGTTTGCAGAGGGGACCAGTGGATTTTAATATAGCTTTTGATTACACATTGCAGCTAACCTTTAAATGTGTGTTTGGGGCCGGGGGTTTGGCTCAGTGGTTCCACTGCCTGCCTCACAAGTGCAAAGGCCCAAGTTTGATCCCTGGTACCAAGAAATAAAAACAAATAAATAAATAAACAAATAAATGTATGTAAGTATGTTTCATTTTAAAAAGTTTTTTCTGTTAACATACAATGAATTGTTTTTAATAAAGTATTTTTTAAAATTTCTTACACATTTTAATATGTTAATTATCAGTGTAACCCACATAAACCTAAGCTATTTGGGATCCTCAGTAAATTTTGGGGTAAAAAGGGGCCCTGGGAACTGTTAGTGTAATCTACTGCTCTTCTCTGTTGAAGACCATTCAAATTGTTTTGATTTTCAGTTACTGCAATTATGTGGCAGTAAATATTTTCTTACTCATCTGAGTATGTTTTAGCCCAGGGACACATATTGGACACTGTGCCGCAATGCTGTCTTCTAAAAGACAAAGTGGGAGCGTGAGTCTTCTATTGAATTCACACTGAACACTGCTAATAGAAATAGAGTAGAGGGCCGGGGATTTAGCTCAGCGGTTCGGTGGCCTGCCTTGCAAGCGCAAGGACCCAAGTTCAATCCCCGGTACCAAAAAGAAAAACAAAGAAAGAAAGAGAGTAGAACTGACAATTTAAACATGGTAAAATGTCTTACACGTGAAGATGCGGTCGGTCACATTTTAAAGTTGGGCGTGGTGGTGCACGCCTGTAATCCTAGCACTTGGGAGGCTGAGGCAGGAGGATCAGTGTGAGTTCAAGGCCAGTTTGGGCTACATGGTGAGACCTTGACTAAAAAAAACGTTAAATTTACACGTACAAATTGAAGGAAGCTCCTGCTCGCCCCTGCTCCCAGCTCTGGGTGACTTGCGTGGGCTCCATGCAGTCTGGCCTCGCTGCCGCTCACGCTCCATCTTCCACTGTGCCCCTGTCCCACTGCACTCCCCGACGCAGTCCATTGCTGGGTGAGCCGGTGCCTTCCCTAGGGTGTTCTTGTGCAGATCAGCAGCCTTGGTCTGTCCCCCAGGTCTGTGCAGAGACGTCAGCCCCTGGGAGAGCGCTTCCCTCTCTGCTCTCCTCCCTGCAGCACCTCACACTTCTTGCCTGGCCTGGCTCCCTTTGTACCTTGCTGCCCCCAGAAACACCTGGGTAAGATTGCTGAAAGGCTTCTGGGGCGAAGGCGAGCATCTTGAGCGGGAGCTCACGCTGTCCTAAGAGGAGGGCAGCGGGAGGGGCGGCGGAGTCTTCTTACTGCACCTTCATTGATTTGCACTTTTGTTCACTGCTGTAGCAGTTAGATTGACAAGTTGGAAAAGTGTATAATGATAGTTTTTCTAGCTCTGTCTAAAGAGAGAATTGTACCCTTCAGCAACTGGAATTCTTTGTCCTGCTGATTATGAATTTGATGTGATTGTGTAGATTGTTACCGAGCAGCCGACTGCGCAGAAAATCCAGATCGTGACAGCGCTTGACCCTAACAGCCAGGGCAAGCAGTTCATCCTGACGAACCATGACGGCTCCGCCCCTGGCAAGGTCCTCCTGGCGGGGCAGGACTCCTCTCCTGGGAAGGTTTTCCTCACTACGCCAGATGCCGCGGGCGTCAACCAACTGTTCTTCACCACCACTCCTGACCTGTCTGCACCGCATCTCCAGGTAGCCACACAGAGGCGTCTTTTCCTTTTACACCCAGGAAATACTCGGGAGCGCCGCATCCCTCCTGTGACGGGGCTGTGTGCCTCCGTGCCAAGGCATGTGGTGACCGCTCCTGTGTGTCCTGTCCTTGGAATCCTCACCTGCAGTGCAGATTGAGGGTCCCTAGTTACACACAGCAGACTTACTCTGTTTACTCTGGGTAGGGAGGATTTGTACAGAAAGCTCACAGCATCACAACAGTTTGAGGCCAGGTTTCCAGGAATAGCTGTTGGAGCTGGCTGTGAACCGTGTACTTCTGCACAGCTAGGAAGCCGGCTTTCTTCACTTTGGTAGGATGTAGCTGCGTCCTCAGCTTTGGGCCTCCCCTTGTCCCTTCCACCACTGACCCGGCAAGCAGCATGTCCCTGTCCGTTTCATGGTGGGAGCCAGTCAGCCTGTCCGCTTAGGCTGGATATTAAAATTACACGTTCTGCTGCAAGGAGCTCGTCTCCTACTTAGGTGCTGCCTGCTGTGGTCGTGCGGCTAACTCCTCTTCCCACAGCTGTGGCTGAATACAAATACAGCATGGCCTAGGTTTGCCTCCAGTCTCAGGAGGGCTGTCTACTTCTGTGATGGAAGAGCTTTCCTTTTGGAATTGAAAAATTCATACTACATAAAACAAAGTTTTGCCTCTGGGTATATTCTGATAAATCCTGTTCTTCCAATGACATTATTGGTATTATTTTCAGAAACTAAGTAGAAAATAAGACCACAGTTAAGAAGTTATTTTAGCAACAATGCAAGATAAAAGAAACCCCAGTATATACATGTCAATTTCTTTAAACATATTTTGTGCTTAATTTCTTCATTATTTAATATTAGACTTGCTTGTTTTACAGCTTTAGATTTACCCCCAAAATTGAAGACTTGCTAGAGTTCCAATAGTACCCCCCAGAATTTCCTCTAACATTTTACATTCTTGTGATATACTTGTTACAACAAATGAACCAGTGTTGGTGCATTAGTCAAACTCCATAGGTTGTTAGTCTTTCCTTAGTTTTCATCTAAAGCCCTTTCTCTTTTCCTTTTCCTTACAGTAGTAGGAGTTGACCTTAGGGTCTCCTGCATGCTAGGCAAGCAACTATCACTGAGCTGTGCCCCAGCCTCTCTTTTTTTCTTTCAGTTTTTGATCAGGTTCTCGCCATGTTTCCCGGGCTGGCCTGGACCCTGTGATCTTCCTGCCCTAGCCTGTCCAGTAGGTTACAGAGCTGAAATGCGGGTTTGTCCAAGTGCGGCCTCTCTCTCGGCTCTGAAGGCCTTCTGTGTTGCTCCAGTGCAGCGCACTGCCCTTACTTTTCCATCCTGTAGGCTCCTGGTAGCTTTGACAGTCTCGCGGACTCCGTTGGCGGCTCCGGCAGTTTTGAGGGGTGTGAATGGTGATGTGTATTGTTGAGTGTCCCATTGTTGGACCTTGTCTGATATTTTTCTCATGATTAGACAGAGGTCGCAGGTCTTGAGGAGAAAGGTTACAGAGATGAGATGTGGGTTTGTCATATGTCAAAGGTTTTTACTGTCAGCATAATGCATGACTTGTCAGGTCGTCTCTCATCACCCAGCTGAAGTAGCATTTATCAGATTTCTTTGTAAAGTTACTTTTTTTTTTTTTTTTTTTTTCCTTTCTTAGAAGTCTCTATTTTGTTATTTATTTATTCATTTTTTTTCTCTCCCAGTACTGGGAATCAAACTTGGGACAGTGTCCTTGCGAGGCAGGAATGGTGCCACTGAGCTACCATCCCCTGCCCAGAAGTCTTTATTTTAAATTTCAGTATAATTTTTTTTTTTTTTGGTACTGGGGATTGAACTTGGGGACCTTTGTGAGGCATGCAGAGGAACCACTGAGCTGCCCTCAGTATAATATTGGCACTTGACTATTTACTGGGTTGACTCTAAGGGCAGTGAGAGAGGCAGATAAAGATTGGAATCCCCTGAACCAAGGAGATTTGATTTCTGGACTTTTGTCCTAAAATGGGATGTGAGGCATCCTTTAACCTCCCCATATCTTTTCTGTCCTTTCCATGAGAGTCATAGCTGATGAAAGGTTAGCAAATTGTTAGTAGATACACAAGTAAGGAAAGGAGTGATGCTTGTCATAGGTGCCTTCAAGAGACATAGAATACCAGAAATTTTGTTTTGTTTGTTTTTTGCGACAGTCTCATTGTGTGGTCCAGGCTGGCCTTGAACTCGAGGCTCATCTTCCTGTGTGGTGGGATTACAGGCATGCACCACCACACCCGGCAGGATTCATACTCTTGAGTGGAAAAAAAAAAAAGGGTCAGAGTAGAGAGAATTACTGTGTGGTTTAACAGCAGAAGGAAGGTGTTTGCTAAATGTCATAGTGTAAGAGCCAAGTTTTCTGATTAAGATGGTCTCCTTCTTTGACCTTTGCTCAGAATATAAACACCAAGTTTTCTGGGCAAAGGGCTATAACAACCTCCTCCCTGTTTTTCTGTTCCTCTTCTTCTGACCCAAGAGTGAAATTACCCTAACCCTAACCCCTCCCCGATAGTTGCCTAGTAATGAATAAGTTAGGGATATTATAGGCTTTGCTGAGTATAGAGAGTTTGCCTAATTGTGTAATCACATAAAGTTTTCCTGAAGAATAGAAATAGAGTGCCCCCCGCTGAGCTCCTCATGGGTATGAGATAATCCCCCTCATGAGTATGAGATAATTCCCCTCATGAGAATGAGGTATTTCCCCTAAGTGTCCCAATAATAACCCTTAGTTATGAAAAGATAAAAAGAGTATCAATCCTCAGCCCTTCATAAGCATGTCTTGAAAAGAGGTCGGGGCCTTCAGTTGGAAGCTGCTGTGATGGTGCCACTGGAGTCCAGGCTCGAGCTTGCAATAAACTCCTCGTATGTTTGCATCAGAAGAGACTCCTTGGTGGTCTTCTTGGGGATTTTGCGACTTGGGTACAATGATAGCCCATTTTTTTGGACTGAATTGATGATTTATTTACATTTTACAAAGTTGTGAGAAAAGAAGACTGAAGGATATACCTACAAAAAGACTAGCATTCCTTTGCCAGCTGCCTGTTAGCTGGGCCACCTCACCTGCCTCATGCTGGTCCATACTGGCAGCCTGATCTGCTGCACACCCCACTCACCACACCTGACCCGACTCAAACCCAGTCTGTGCCTTTGTTTAGCATTTGTGTTCGCATAACTGTAGTTACATATCTTTTTATTTCCCTTTTCCATTTAAAAAGTTGAGTGCTGTCTTGGGCCTGGAATTTAGCTCAGAGGTTCTGCTGCCTGCCTTGCAAGTGCAGGGACCTGAGTTCAATCCCTGGTACCAAAAACAAAAATCAAACAACAAAAAGTTGAGTGCTGTCTTTTAAGGGTGTTTCAAGCTTTGGTCGCATCACTGCGGTGGAAAGTACTGAGCCTTTAGAGACGCAGTCAGGACAGGACTGCAGGGCTCCATCCACCCAGCCGGCCAGGGCTGAGGCTGTGCTCCTGGCTTGTGCTTGAGCAGTTTAGTTTCATTGCTGTGCAGCAAGCTGAAAAGATATCCTCACCCTCTTTGTTTCTTGTAACATTAACCCTTTTCCCTGTATATAAAGAAAAGTAAGATTAGGTAGTTGCTGAGATTAAAGCTTAACAATAGTTTATAAAAAAAGTAAAAAGTAAGAATGACTGAATGTTCTTTATTGTTTTTGTAATAGAATGAAAATGTTCCTGAGAAATAACTTTTTTTTTCTTTTTTTTTTTAAGCTCTTAACAGATAGTTCTTCCCCAGACCAGGGACCAAATAAGGTTTTTGATCTTTGCGTAGTATGTGGAGACAAAGCATCAGGTAACATTAAAAAATAACTCCTATAAATGTTGTGTTGTTAAAATAACTACCATATCACCATGTTTCCTCTAAAAATGGGAAGTGAAGTATGTTATTTTCATGGTTTATATTTGTAGCCTGTAATATTTAGCTAATATTTTCTCAGAGTTTTTAAAGTTCATTTTCTAACACTTTGATGCAGTTTATAATTTGATTTGTAATAAATAAAATGTATATTTCAATGAATTATGAAAAATAAAGTGAAAACACTTTATGAATGTGAAAACTAAATTTGTGAAAAGGCTTAGTTTACAGATGAATTGTGATCTTTTGTAATGTATTGCATTGTTGTCCTACTTCTTGGGTCTTGCCCCAGGAATAATTTGAATTATTGAGGTAGAAAAGCTTTGGGTTCATCTGGAAAAAATTATTTCATCTCATATATTGTGGTTTAAGAAATGAGTTTGTTTCTGTTCTTAAAAATGAATCTTTTGTATTTTCTTGAACATTTTATCTCTAGGGCGTCATTATGGAGCAGTAACTTGTGAAGGCTGCAAAGGATTTTTTAAAAGAAGCATTCGAAAAAATTTAGTGTACTCATGCCGTGGATCAAAGGACTGTATTATTAACAAACACCATCGGAACCGCTGTCAGTACTGCAGGCTACAGAGATGTATCGCCTTCGGCATGAAACAAGACTGTAAGTATTAGCCAGAAAGGAGGCTTCTGACAAATTAACACATTCAAATATGCCAAGTGTAGGTTTTTTAATTTACAGTTTTCCAGCTAAAGATAGAAGAATATGTACAAATGTGTGTCTTACTTGGTCAGCAGAGTTTTTGTAGAAAGCCTGCTTTGGGGTGCATTGTGCTTCTGGGGGTCACAGCAGGCCCTCATGCGTGCCAGGAGAGCACTCCACCACTGAGCTGTGTCCCCTACCGTTTTTAGTTTGAGGCAAGGTGGTGCTGAGTCTCTAGACTCGCTGTGAATTTTGAATCCTCCTGCTTCAGCCTCCTAGGTAACTGGGACTATAGGTATGCCCCACCATGATGGTGATCATCCCTTCATTCATTCATTCATTCATTCAGAGAAAGTGTCTCACCATGCAGTTCAGGCTGGCCTTGAACTCACAGGAGTCCTGCCTTGGCCTCCAGAGTGCTGGGATCACAGGTGTACACCATCAGGCCTGGCTGGACAGTGAGCTTTTAAAAAAATGTAAGGTCCTCTACATTAGGTAGGAAACCAGGGAATGAGGGATGTATGTAACATGGCTGATTTTTACAGGGGAAGCAGCTTTGTTGAATTTACACATAATTTCAAAAGACTTAACGGTTATCTTTGGAATGCAGAGTCTTAACCATGGCTCCTATTAGCAGCATTGCTGATCCTGAGCTTAATTTATAATACCTATAAATTCTGTATTATAATTGTTGAACACATTTTTGTAGCTGTTCAGTGTGAAAGAAAACCCATTGAAATGTCACGAGAAAAATCTTCCAACTGTGCTGCTTCAACAGAAAAAATCTACATCCGCAAAGACCTTCGAAGCCCTTTGGCTGCGACTCCAACCTTCGTGACAGACAGTGAAGCTGCCAGGTACTGTGCAGCAGTGCACTGTGAGTGTCCGCCCAGTCTTTCCTCCTCTGGGAGAGAGACTGACGTCTGTGCTCCCATTGCAGGTCGGCGGGGCTGCTGGACTCTGGGATGTTTGTGAACATCCACCCTTCTGGGGGGAAGGCTGAATCGGCGGTGCTGGTGACACCGGAGAAGGTTGGTTCCCTACAGTTTAAAGCTTTGTTTTTTGGCACTGGACTCAAATCCAGGGCTCACACACCCGTGTTAATCATGCACTGTTCCATGGAGCTATGCCTCCAGCTCAAAAGCTGCAGCTTTGCTTTAAACTTGTAAACAGTCATAGTGTTGCAACACCTCTAATCCCAGCACTCGGGAGGCCGAGGCAGGAGGATTGCAACAAGTTGGAGCCCAAATCCGGCTACATAGTGAGTTCAAGAGCAGCCTGGACTGTGTAGTGAGACCTTGTTTCTGACACCAAAAAATCATTTTAAGCTTTAAAAATGTTTTTGTTTTCTTTCTCTCTCTCATCACTTTGGTTAACTGATTTGATCTTAAATATTCTCCATTGCAAGTTGGTTTTTTAAAACATAAGTTATCAGCTGTTTGGTAGAAAAAATATCTGTTACTGAGGGCCAGGGATTTAGCTCGGTGGTTTCGCCACCTTGCCTCTCAAGTACACAAGGTCCCAAGTTCAATCCCCAGTACCAAAAAAAAAAAAGTCTCTTTACTTGGAGAATTACAGCTTTAACATGAAAGCCACAAATGTTTAGGATTTCTCTAGGTTTCTTTTCTTTCATCTTGAAGTAAAAGTTATCAGAAGAAGAAATATAGAGGACCAGGGGTTTAGCTCAGTGACTACACCACTGGCCTCACAAGCCCAAGGTCCTGAGTTTGATCCCTGGTACAGAAAGAAAGAAAGAAAGAAAAAGAAAGAGAGAGAGAGAGAGAGAGAGAGAGAAAGAGAAAGAGAAATATAAATGCAAAATTCTCAGCATCCTTTTATTTTCTACTATAGATTTGTTAGTGCCAAATAATTAAAATACCCTCGATAAAAAGAAATTCTTAGCACACC
Source organism: Fukomys damarensis (assembly GCF_012274545.1). Lineage (NCBI taxonomy): Eukaryota > Metazoa > Chordata > Mammalia > Rodentia > Bathyergidae > Fukomys > Fukomys damarensis. Next base: position 56,260,774 of record NW_022900927.1, on the reverse strand, counting down.
TTAGTTAAAACATTCACTTGAAAATCAGGCGTGGTGGTGCTCATTTGTAAGCCCTACACTCAGGAGGGAGGCTGAGGCAGGAGAATTACTGTGAGTTAGTTTGAGGCCATCCTGAAGTACATTGTGAGACCTTGTCTCCCCCACCCCCCTGAAAAAAGAATACTCATGTGACTCAAGAATATGGCTGAGAGCTGGGCTTGGTGGCGCACACCTCTAATCCCAGCATTCGGGAGGCTGAGGCAGGAGGATTGCTGTGAGTGTGAGACCAGCCTGGGCTACATAGTGAGTTCCAGGTCAGTCTCAACTACATAGTGAGACCCTGTCTCAAAAAACAAACAAAACAAAACAAAAAAGAATATGATTGAGGAGGGCCAGGGATTTAGCTCAGTGGTGCTGCCACCTGCCTTGCAAGTGCAAAGTCCCGAGTTCAATCCCTGGTACCAAAAAAAAAAAAAAAAAAAAAAAAAAAAAGACTACCAACCTGTCAGTACACATCCAGGTCATCTGGGTTCTCTTGGAGATTAAAGCAGCTCTTAGGGCAGGGCTCTAAAGGAAAAAAAGTCTTCTTTTCTTTAATTGAACCTGTAGTCTTCAGAAACTGCTGTGAGCACACGGAACAAAATCTCCTGATAAGATCCTAGGAAGTTGATGTCCAGACGCTTCTTTGCCAGTAACAGGATCTGGTTTTGGTGTTATTTTGTTTTGCCATGTGTGGGCTCACACTCAGCCCAGGCCCCATACCCAGCCTTGCCCTGTAAGATGACCTGGCCTATTTACTTTACAAAGTGTGTTTTTCTAGTTTGTTGTGTGTTGTTGGTCACTTGATACTATAGGGAGCACTCAGTGCTTCATGTGCACTGCTTGACTCTGTAGACTTGGGCGTTCTCTGACTCTCCTCTCTAAATAAACATAGTGCAAAAAATGAACTAAAACAAGCACAGTGCAGTTGTCCGCCTTAGACTGGGCTCTGCTGTGTAATTACTGAGGCTGCCTCGCCTCTCGCCAGGAACTTGGTGGTGATAAAGCTGCACTTAGCCTTGCCTGCGTGATTCGCCTCAGAGTGGAGGTTGCTGCTTCATCAACACCTGGATCAGGAAGCAAGTTCAGCTCTGGCGAGAAGCACGTTTGCCTGGACCCCGTGCCGCCCTGGTGTCCTTGGGTTGGATTGTGATGGCCTCGCGTGCGAAGCTCCTCTCACTCACAGCCTCACATAGGTCTGGCGGCTGTGACTCGGCACGTGTATGTGCCCTGGCTTGGACCCAACCTCAAGACGAAGCCAAACGGCCCCAGACCGTCACGTCAGCCAGTGAGGTTCCTCCGTGTCGCCTGAGTCTTCGGTGACAAAACTCAGCAATTCTAGTAGACGTGTGGCTCTGTGGAAAGGAAATGTACAAGCTTCTCAGTTTTAGTCCAGAGTTACAGTACTTAAAAATTGCAACTACTCTCACTCGTGTGTAAGGCGTGTGGATGGGGTGGTGATGGAGAGCATGGACTTGGCCTTCACAGACCTGATTTCCTGTCCTGTGTGGCGACAGCAATGACCATCCCTGTCTGACGGCCCTTATAAGGGTGAAATAAAACACAAGTGCAAGTAGTCACACAAAGACCTGATAGCTGATGGGATAGTCTGTAAATGATTCTGGGAACTGTTAGTTTGGGAAGGAGCAACACATGTTTTTCCTACTTACTGAAATCAGTTTCACGTAAACTCAGGAATCAACAATGAATAAAGTATCAAGGTGCATGGATTGTCTTAGGGTTAAAAATAGTATTATCGGGGGTGCTAATTTGATTATTAAGAAAGAGTGGGGCTGGGGATTTAGTTCAGTGGTTCTTCTGCCTGCCTTGCAAGCACAAGGACCCGAGTTTGATCCCTGGAACCCCCTTAAATGAGGGAAGATCAAGCACTTTTTCACCTTTCCTGTACAATTTTATTTCTGGATAAAGAGTTAAGGAGAACCTAGGCATAGTGGCATATACCTGTGATCCTAGCACTCTTTGGAGGCTGAGGCAGGAGGATGGCCAGGTCAAGGCCAGCCTGGGCAATGTAAGGAGACTCTGTCTCTAAAGGAAAAAGTGTACAAAAAGTTAGAGAAAATTCTCATTGAGTTGCCTCGAATTCTCTTGCCTTAGCCTTGCAATAGTGTATTCTACCAAGCCTGGCTAGAAAATACTCTTTTTATAAAATTTTATAGCTGGTGCATAAAAGATATATGCTATACATTATTAACAAAAATGAACATAAATGGGAAGAAATGTAATTTAATAATTACATGATTGGCTGGCCATGAAGTACAGTTTGGGGGTGATTTATTTATTTAACAGAACTGGGGCTCTGGCTCAGGGTCTTGTACTCATGAGGCAAGCACTGCATTAGACTCTGAGCTACATCCACAGCCTTAAAACATTTTTTAAGAAATGTACCTGAAAAAATTTTCTTTTTTTTTTTTTGGTACGAGGGATTGAACTCGGGTCCTTGCGCTTAGAAAGCAGGCAGCGGAACCACTGAGCTAAATCCAAGGCCCAAATACTTTTTAAAACCTAAATTTTCCTCAGAAAGTTGCTAAAGGCTTAGAGCTCATGGATTTGACTTTACTCTATTCTATTTACTTTTCTTTTTGCATTTTATAATCTAGAATCGAATAGTTTAGATTTTTGAAATGCACCAATTTGCAGAATTTTAATACTTTTTTTATTTTTTTAAGGCTGAATCATGTCAGGGAGATTTAAGTACATTGGCCAGTGTGGTTACATCATTAGCAAACCTCGGGAAGACGAAAGAGCTTTCTCCGAGTAGTAACGGTGCATCTGTGATGGAGGGTGTGCACAATGGGGACACGTCTTTGGGTGAATTTCATCAAGAAATGCAGACCAGCGGTGACGTTTCAAGGTGAGGTCTACTTGGCTCAGTATCCTTTAGTATTTGTATTGAAACACTTTTGTGTCAAATGCTATTTATAGAAGTTTCAGGAAACATTTTTATTAGACTTCTTTAAAAATAAGGCATAGTAAGCTTTTAAGTGAAAAAGCGTCTACTATAAAATACTCTATCCAACAGTTTACAATTTTAATAGCAAGAACAGTAAGTGAACAGTATAAAATCATAAATGTTGTCTTCAAATTTAGGAATCGTTTCCCTCTTGCATGATAATTTGGGTGTGACATTTCAGATATTTTAGTTGCCAAATTTTATCTTATGTATATAAAGTAAAGCATTTTCTTACTAGACAGTTATGTTGATAAACTCCATACTACTTTCTAGTAATGAAAATAAGCATAAAAGAGCTAGTTGAATTAACTGTGGTTTGAAGTTACTCCTGAAAAAAATACTACTGGAGTGCTGTTTTCCTTTTTGTCAGTATTTTATAAGATAATAACCACTTGCCAGTCCAATTATTTAAATACAGGATGACCAAAAGTTGCAATTTTTCTTAAATTTTTATAAGGTAATATAGCAGGAAATATGAAAGCAATTTTATCAAATTTACTCAGTGCAAGAGTGGCCTAGTTGAAATGACACCTGCCTGAGTTAGGCTCTAGGTAAACTGTTTGGTGGTTAAGTAAATTTCTTCCAACTTTTCTCATTCTCAGTTTTATTTAAAATATTGACTGCTGCCCTGAGAGTGTAGCTCAGTGATAGAGCATTTACACAGCAGGCAGGATGCCTGGGTTGGATCTGTAGCACCACAAGAAAAATAAAGTATTAACTAAGTTGCATTTAAGGGCTACAGTAAGTACTTTGTTGAATATAAGACTTTTATGGAATTCTAGAAGACAGATACCTTTGAAAAATATGCGGCAGTGTTTAGAATAGTTAATTTGTTAACACTAATCATCACCCTAATCTCAAATTCTTGGTAGTTTACATTTAACTGTGTGAATGGGGGTTTAAAAACACTATATGAACATTTAAGTAAAACAAAGACTCAACTTTGTGCTGTGTTCAACACAGCCATCAACATAAGTTCTTGCTCTTACCTTTTCCAAATAACTGTATGTATGTAAAATAAATATGTCCTGTATGTAAACAAAAGCATGAGGATACATACATATGTCTGTGTAAAATAAAGCAGGAGGAATTTTCTTTCTTTTTTTTGTTTTGTTTTTGGAGACCAGGTCTTGGTATGTAGCCCGTGCTGGCCTTGAACTCATGGCAGTCCTCCTGCCTCACCCATCGCAGTGCTGGAACTACAGATATGTGCAATCATGCCTGGAAAGATTTTTTTAAAGTGCTTGAATTGTTTGCTAATATGAAGTTTAATTTGTAGATTTTGGAGAGACTCATAGAAGTCATTGAAATAGCGCTCACTAATACCACAGAGTTCTGTTTTCTAGAGGGGTGTGTGTGGGTAGGCTTTTTGTTTGTTTGTGGTGCTGGAGATTGAACCCAGGGCCTTGCACGTGCCGGTTAAGCATTCTACCACTGAGGTATACTCCCGGCCCTATTTTCTAAATAATTTTTTAGCTTTAAATCACAATGTCAGGGTTTTATATAGCATTTCCATTGCACTTCTTGAGATTGGCTGCACTCAGCTTCTGGTGTCTCCTTGTAGGGCGTTTGACACCCTTGCTAAAGCGCTGAACCCGGGAGAGAGCAGCGCCTGTCAGAGCTCAGGGGAGAGCCCGGAAGGAGGCAGACACCTGACAGCGGCAGAGTCCAGCCTGAGTTACATCGAGAAGGAGGGGCCGCTTCTCAGCGAATCACATGTAGCTTTCAGGGTATTTCTATAAGTTTTTCAAACTTTTATGTAACACTGTTTGATTTTAATCTGCTTTTCAAAAGTCAGAGTCCATATTTTGTGTTACTCAAGTCAGAAGTCCCTGGTAGATGAGAACTGGGACTGACTGTCACGCATCTGGCTGTAGAAGACAGAGGCTGCCTGAAGCATCTGGTTTGCCAGTTAATTGTCACAGCAGTGCATGGCCCAAGTCTGAAGGAGTGTGCTTTAGAACCGTTGCAAGGCCTTTCCCTTGAAGGCCTGGCTTTCCTGTTGTGTCGAGTGCACTGCTTTTGTTCAATGCCTAGCTGCTGCTTTACTGTAAATCAGTGTCCAAGGCACAGATGCCCTACTTTTACCACAGAACATTCCATTCGTTATGTATCATCCTAATTAGCTTTCAGCATTGTCGTAATAGAGTAAAATTAGTACATTTCAACATTTAGTTTTTAGCTTTTTTTTTTACTTCTTTACCATTTTGAAGGAGGTACTTTTTAAATTTTTTCCCTTAATCACACTCTATGATGGAAATATTATTTTAAAAAGATACTTTTTTTTTGGCTTTTTGAGGCAGTCTTGCTCTGTAGTTCATACTGGCCTTGAACTCACTGTGTAGCCCAGGCTGGCTTCAAACTCATGGTGATCCTTGCGCCTCAGCCTCCCAAATGCTGGGATCACTGGTGTGTGTGCACCACCACATCCAGCTTAAAAAGATCACTGTATAGTAATTGAACTAAGACCCTCCTTTTTGACCCCTTCCACTTTCCTCACACCGTGTCTTTGCTCTGCCAGTTATGGTACCGTTACCAAGAGGTGTGCCAAGTGATTGGATGTAAGTATGTGCTTTCACTTGGCAAAACATAGCTGTCCTGGAACATCTAAAGGCCAGTCTTTATAAATTTACTATAGCCTGTAAGTTCCCAAAGATTTCTTGGGAAGAAAATGCACAGTTGTCATGTGTGTGACGTATGTACCCATATACATAGACACATATGTATGTATATCTATTGCCAACAGCAGTAGTGAACATAGAACAAATGTGACATTGGCCAGGCGTGTGGTGACACATACCTGTGATCCCAGCATTCTGGGAGGCTGAGGCAGAGGATCCTCTGCTGGGCAACTCAGCCACTTAGTGAGACCCTGTCTCAAAATAGAAAATGAATGAAGGGCTGGGGAGGTAGCTAGGTGCAAAAGCCTGGGCTCAGTCCTCAGTGCTGGTAGGTAGGTAGGTGGAGCGATCATTGACCAGACTACATATGATAGTATTTATATTTGTGAAAATCAACTTGATAGAACAGGCATTAACAAAAATCATCATGGCTTAAATAATAATTGCTGTAGTTTGATGTAGTCAGTTCATTTCATCAGTGAAATCAAATTTGATGTGAAACTTTACTAAAGATAACTTACATATTTTATCTGGGATTGGGAATATATAATTCAGTGGTAGAGCGGTTGTCTAGCATGTGCAAAGCCTTGGTGTTAGATCCCCAACTCTGCAAAAAAAAAAAAAAGAAGAAGAAGAAGAAATTATCTGCTTTGTACAGGAAAAGTTTTTCAGTGCTATGAGAAAGGTAATGAGAATAATCAGTGCCATCTCTGAAAATTACAGTAGGGTCTATAGACAGGGATGTAGCGGGGCAAAAGAATTTTCTTCCCATTGTTCTTTCTTCTCCAAAGGAAGAGTATTCTTTGGTTAGTTTTATTTTCTGCCTTGGCTTTAAATGTGAGGAAAGGTAAAACGAGACAAGTGTGTGAAGGACCAAGGAAAAGGCCAGAGGCCATTTTAGAAAAAAGGGGCTCTTTTTTATCTTTGATGTTGTTCCTCAAAATTTTGATTCCTCAAAATAAGTGTTCCGAACCAATGAATTAGGCAAATTGGAACTTCTGTTTTTCTTTCTAGCATTGACTTTTCTCCATTCCTTCTGTCACTTCGTGTACTCTAGGTATCCTGAGAGCACTGTGAAGTGTTTTCTCGGAACAGGACCATGTGTTTGGTCTTGCTTACAGCCCTGGAGTCAGGCGGTCGATTTCTCCGTGAGTTCCCCGCTTAGTTCCGAGTTTCATGCGCTCTGTCCTTGTGGTTCTCTGGTCATCAGTCCCAGGCCTGACCCTTGCAGCCCATAGCTCAGGCCATTTGCCCTTCATGGCCACGCTGAAGGGTGCTGCTGTTCTCTGGCATCTTTATGTGTGGTGCAGTTCTCAGCGTGTTTTCACGTATGGTCCTTCACTTGAGTCTTCATGCATTCTCTTGGGGAGGTTAAAATTTTTATTCTCATTTGGTAGGGAAAGAGATTTTCAATGTCTGTTCAAAACAACTCTGTGTAATAAGGAGAAATAATCTAACAATGAAGCTGGAATTGTGAAGACTCTAGAGCAATATTAATATTTAATGCTCTTATTAAAAGAGTTTTACTGTTTCTCAGTTTTTTACAGTTCCTTATAAGTATAATCAAAGTAGGTAGTATTTCCATCTTAGAAGTATGTGAGACAGAAGTGAGGTGCTTTCCAAAACTGTTCTCTTTGTGTTTATTCTCAGTATTAGAATCCCAGGCCTCTGACATATCCATATTTGCAACTTGAGAGTCCTCTTCATTCTTTCACTCTCTCCACAACTCATTCCCCTCCTTCCTTTTTTTTTTAAGACATTGGTCTCACTATGCCACTTTGAACTGACCTTGAGCTCACTGTGTAGCCCAGGCTGGCCTCGCTTACCTCAGTCCTCCTGCGTCTGCCTTGGAGTGCTGGGATTACCGGCGTGCACTACCATGCCTGGCCTCCCATCCCATCCTACAGTCCTGCCATTCATAGCTGAACTTTAGTCATTCTATTACTTGAATTTCTCCATTTCAGTTTATTTCCATTGCCATGTTTTAAGCCTCTTAAAATTCATAACTTGCACTGTTAAAATAAAATAATATTTTTGCTTCCAGTCCATTTTCTCCGTCTTTTCCTGTGCACCAGTACCAGCATGCTACTTGTTATAAACATCACCCTAAATATGTCATTTGGCCGTTGTGCTTGTCCAGCATGTGCAGGCCCTTGAATTTGATCCCCAGCACTGCTAAAAATTTTTTTAGATAAATAATAAAAGCCTTCCTATCGCCCATGTGTGACCTAGTCCAGTCTGTAGAATGACTTTTAGGGCCCCCTATGTTCTGATCCAGCTGCCCATTGTTTTCCACACATTGTATTCCCTTTCTTAGCTATTTCTGTTTTTTGAGACAGGGTCTGATTACATAGTTCAGGTTGGCCTCAACCTTGTGGTCTTCCTGCCTCAGTCTCCTGAATGGTAGGATTACCACACTTGGCCTCTTAGCCACTTCCAGAGCTGGTTGCATTTTCATTCTTTTCCTCTGTTGAGACAGCACCCACCTATTTCTCTGTAAATGGTTGTTCAGCAAATGATTTTTTTTAAAAAAAAAAAACAGCCAAATAATGAAAAATTAGAAGTGCTAGAACCCAGACATGCTAATTCAAGTCAAATGATTTTCCAAAAGCTGTAGTGTACAGACTGTTAGCAAAGTTCTGTACAGAATCTGCCAGAAGGATAATCACAAGGGCAAGTAATAGAAAAGGCAGGCTTAGATCTTATCAGTACTCTTTTAAAAGCTCAATTTATTAAATGTTTTTATAAGTTGAAAAATGTGCACCATTCAGTTCTATAGGCATTCTTAGCTTTAACATAATCTTTGGAGTAGAAACTCACCTTCTGTGTATGTATAAAAAAAGAAAAATATGTCTTTGCAGTTAAAAGACTTGTTAAATGTACTATTTTTTCAGCCAGATTAACTTTCTGATTTATAATACTAGAGGTTTGTAAAGTATATGAAATAAAAATTATGAAACATTTCCATTTCCTCCTCCAAAATAATATAACATGATAGAACAGTTTCCTTTAGTGATTTCACTTTTATAATTAAAATAATGAAAGATTTTCATTGAACACTACTGTTGTGTAAAGTAAGGCAGTATATTCAAGTTTTACATACAGTATTGCAAATATTTTGTTGTTTATAGCCAACTTTAGAGGATATTTTTTTTTTATTATGAGACAGGGTCTTGCTACTTAGTTCAGATTGTTCTTGAAGTCACTACATGACCCAGGCTGGCTTCAAACTTGCAGTGATCTTCGGCTTTCACAGGCGTGTACCACCACACCCAGCAGTAGACGGCATTTTTTATTGTTGTTTTCATTTTATTTATTTCTCGCCCATAAAACTAGTATTTTTGGTTGTTCTAAATTTTTAGATTTTTTTTTTTCCTCCTGTTCACCTGGGGTGATTCTGAGAAGATATGATAATTGTAAGGTTTTTTTGTTTGTTTTTTGAGACAGGGTCTCACTATGTAATTGAGACTGACTTGGAACTCACTGTGTAGCCCAGGCTGGTCTCAAACTCACAGTGATTCTCTTGCCTCAGCCTCCCCAGTGCTGGGATTATAGGCGTGCTCCACCACGCCCAGCTGTAAATTTTTTAATATACATACTCAGAAGCAGTTGTATCCTAAGATTAGGTTTAAGATGTTTAATGATTGCTTGATTGCCTTAAGAGCTGTATTGTCTTTATTTTACTGCTCCAGTAAACATTTCTCAGACATTTAAAAAAATCTCACGGAAGTACAGCTCAGTGGTAAGCACATGCTTTGCACACGCAAGGTCCTGGTGCGTTCCCCATACCACACACAAAAGTTTTTCTTCTTATGACATGGCATTTTAACCCCCAATTGCCCTGTTGTTTTGCTATGTGGCACTGTTAAGTAATAGGTAAAACATTTGTGGCTAACATTGAACAAAGGCAGTTGTGATTTTTTTATGTTTTACGTAACATTTCTAGAGAACTTATCATTTTGATGAAACCTGTGCTCTGTTTGGTGTTGTAGACACCTTTCAGAATCTGGTGGAAGCTATGTACACATTCCCAAGGTACCCGCCCACCTGCCCCCCAGGTTACGGTGTGCAGTGCGCTTCGTGCTCACATGTCTGCGTACCGTGTGGACCTGCAAACACCCCTGAGGTCCCCACGGTGTCTGGGCAGATTATTCTTTCCGGGTCGATGCCGGTGTTCACCTTCACTCTGCTCAAAGCAGAGCTAAGTGGGCACCTCCTGTGCGCTCTGCATGTTCACACGTTTCTGGAGTAGAGTTGTAGAAGTGGTATTACAGTGTAGGGTTCCTTATCTGAAGTACTTGGGACTGGAGGTGTTTCTGGGTTTAGTTTTTTCAGATTTTAGAATATTCACAGAGACTTTACTGGTTGAACATCTCAAATCTGAAATGCTCCGAGACCTGAAACATCTTCATAGTCGGTGCCGAAAATGTTTGAGATTTCAGTTCTCTGAACGGGGACACTCGCCCCATAGCATGGCGCAGGATGTCTCAATGTCCAGCGCCGGCCGTGACTCAGATGCCCCAGCTTAGTACTCGCGGTAGAGGTGCTATTCCCGTAGCCTCACTTCACAGGATAGGTAGATCCCATGGATCATCTCCAGAATTCCCTAACAGGAAACATGTTCCTCACACATTTCATTTACGGCAACAAAAACTGTTTAAAAGACTTTCACAAATGGATTCGGAAATCTTTTGACATAGGCCATTTATTTGCAATGGCAATCAGACGCAGAAAATCCCCATGGTACGGTCAGCAGCACGACCCTGTGGGTGGCTGTGTGCAGGCATACTTTGTGTTTAGCTGTAGGATATTTTTTAAGTTACTTTTTTTTTCAGGCCCAGTTTTTTTAAATAGGGACATTTTGCACAGACCATATTCTAAAAAATTGCAGAAGTGGCTGGGCAAAACCCAGATTGTGCCTAGTTCGAGTCCCAGCTTGTGGCCTTTGTCTGGAATGGTGCCCTTGCCAGTTGGCATCAGTGACCCTGCTTCATTGCGTGCTCTCGGCCCTGCAAGCATTCGGATTCATCGGATTCATTAGCTGAGTGGAGTTTCAGCTACACAGTTGCTCTATACTCTGAATCTTGTGCACCATTGTTCGGAAGGGAAGACAGGTAGATGAGACCAGGATCGGGAGTGACTTTTAAAAATAAACCAGAATATCATGGTTGATGTGTATTGAAATTCTATTTCTCTGAATATTGTTGTTAGAAACTGATCTACTCATTTATTGTAAGCCCAGTTAGCTGTAACATCCAGGGCCTTGGATTATTTCAAGATCAGCCTCTTTTTGTGAATGTGCTAGACTCATTTGATGTATTGTGTTTACATAAGTCACAAGATGATTTACCGAACTCCCTGTTCACACTAGCTCACCATGCCTTCTCCTACGCCCGAGTACCTGAATGTGCACTACATTGGGGAGTCTGCTTCCAGACTGCTGTTCTTATCAATGCACTGGGCACTTTCCATCCCTTCTTTCCAGGCGCTAGGGTGAGTGTTTCTAAGTCCTTGAATGTAAATATGACTTTGTAGCAAATGTACATTAAGCAAGAATTTTTCATTAAAGGAGAAGAAAACTATAACATTGTAACATTAAGTTGTATTATTAATATGACAAATCAGGGCATCTGAGTACTATTTTCCACATATTATTTTGGAGTTGGGCCTATCTGTAGTTTGGATGGAATCGAAGTGGAGCGAGTAGCTTGTGACTAGCATTGGTCATGGCTGTCTTGGTGCAGGCGAAGAGAGGCTGGAGGCACGTCCTCCACCACTGCCCTTTCAGCTCCCATCCCAGGCATGTCACTACAGTTCTGAAATTTGTTTACAGCAGTTATGTTTAAAAATAGAAGTAACTGTTTTCCATTCATGTGGTTACCTCTGTCAAAAAAAGATGGAAAATGTAAAACCTTCACTGGGCATGAAGGTGGCACAGGCCTGCAGTCCCAACACTCGGAAGGCTGAGGCAGGACGATTGCCGTGAGTTCAAGGCCAACCTGAGCTACATAGTGAGACTCAGTCTCAACCACGCTCTCAACACAAACATACACACACAAAAAAAATGTAAACCCCTCGTAGTACCACTGTAATGATTTAGATTCAGTCTTACCACTAAAGAGCAATCTGTATTCAGTTCTGGAGTAATCAGATGAAATGGAAAATGCTGTACTATAAGGAATCCAAGTTTTATCAAATTTGTCCAATATATTTAGATTGCTTTAAAGTAACTACTATAGTGGTGGCAGACCTGTGCATGGCTCTTATTTTTCTTTTAAGACAAAAGATGTTAATGCATGAGTTGTTTGTCTCAAACTAAAACCTCAGTATTCAGGTTTAATTGCGATGTTGGCACTTGCAATAAATAAGTGGGTTGTGTTGCAGCCTGGTAGTCTCTCTCTTAAAACGAGCTAGTATATGAGAAAGTGAGACAGTGGGAAAAGTTATGCCTATAATTTTATTCTATTCCCAAGCCCCTACTCGTGACTCTGATTTTATAGGTAATTCACTTTCATAACCTATACGCCACTTTTCCAACTTATCAAATGAAAAATCACTGTCCATCCCTATCCTCAGAGAATATTTTGAATATAAATAACATCTGAATCTTGAAGCTAGAAGACATTTAATATTATGATGTGGCTATCAGTCAGTGTTATCCCACATTAAATCCCATACTTAATAAATAGTTACGCAGACAAGTCTGATTTAGAGTGGTTAACCTTTCAAACACTCAAAATAACAGTCCTTTTTCTCAAAAATAACATTCAACTTCCAAAATTTCTCCAGTTTTTTTTGGCGGGTCGGAGGTTTGTTTTTGTTTTTGAGACAGGGTCTTGCTCGCTATGTGGTTCAGGCTGGTCTTGAATTTACTGTGTAGTCCAAACTGGCCTCAAACTCACAGGATCCTCCTGCCTCAGCCGTCTTAAGTGCTGGAATTATAGGTGTGCACCACCATGCCTGGCTTTTTTTTTTTTTTTAGAAAAATTAAAATAAAATGTGAAATTGTACATGTTAGCATTTTATTACTTTAAAAGCATTAAGTATAGTTTACTGTTTGCCTAGTATATGTGGGTCAAAAAAAAAGCTGGTGATATTTTTTATAATAGAATATCAATTATTATAGTAAAACAACAAGAAAGGAATTTGGGGTATATTTTAAACTCTTTGAGTTCAAAGAGTCATAATATGATTTTAATACTTCTGTTGAGTATGCTTATCCTGAGTAAATACTCCAGATGTCAAGGAGACCAAAAATAATGCCTGAGGTTTCTTGTTGCAGCACAGCTGCTTTTCCCTGGGATCTCTGCTAGAAGTCAGTTTGGTGCAGCAGCTGTGGGCATCTTTGTGATTAGAGTAACTGTTGAGCTAGATACTAAAGGCTTAGCCACCTCTTGAACTCTTGTTTCTAATCCCTGAATAGATAATTTATAGGATGTGGGTTCCATTCCAGCAGTGGTAACAGCGACAAAAATACAAATCCTAACAGGAAAATCTGCAAGCACACAGGCCCTTTCCACCCAGCATTTTACTTTCCACATTGTGTAGGGATTCATAGAAGAACCAGACAGGTTCAAATTTTGTCTTTATTGTCTTTGTTCATCTGCTCATTGTGTCTTTGGATCAGTTACTTAAACGAGGCTGAGGCTAAGTTCCCACATCTCTCAATTACAAACCCTTGCTTCCGAAAGTGGATTTAACCTTGTCCCTGCTGCAGAGTAAATAAGTGATGGTCATTTTCTTTCGTGCTACTTCATCCCATCCTAGTCTTCTTTTAAAAAAGACATTTTTCTCTCCTAATGTAATGAAGTTTTAAAGAAGCATTGAAACATAGCTACTTTTACATAGTCAAGGGTTTGGGTTTTGGTTTTTTTTTTTTTTTTTTTGAGTAAAAAGGTAGACTGATGTCATTTTGTGCTAATAGTATCTTAGCATTTCCCCTGGAAACAAAATCCTGCCGTCTGGGAGTTCACTGCTTGGGTACCCTCTGATGTCCTTGCTCTGGTGACACTTAGGCGTCACTCACCGCCACTCCGGCTTTTCTCTGATCTTTCCTTTCTTGTGTTCACTGATTAATGAGCTTGATTAACTGTTTCCTCTTTAAAGTATCAGAAACAGAAGTTAAGATGAAAACTGGTTTGCTTTTATGTTTTTCTTGTATTTAAAATAAAACTGAAATGTAGAACTGCAAAGTAAAAACCTTACTTTGCAGAGGTGACTGACCTCATGTTAGCAGTTTGTGGTAGTCTGTTAGGTTTTTACCATGCTGTATTTATTAAACCATTAAAATGCACATCTATGCATCCTTTTCTTGTCTTGCTTTTTATATTTTTATACAGGTATTATGGCCTTCTTTCTATATCGGCAGATGTAAATTAATTTATTCTAGTTTTTTTTGTTGTCGTGTGTGTGTTTTTTTTGTTTTGTTTTGTTTTTTTTTTTGGTGTTTATTTGTGTTTTTGGAGACAGGTCTCAGTAAGTTGTCCAGGCCGGTCTTGGACTTGTGATCCTCCTGCCTCAGTGTATAAGAGTGCTGGAGTTATAAACATGTGGAATCATGCTCTGCCCTATCGTACTTGTCTTAATGGCTACCTGCTATTCCATCTTACGGGTTGATTAGAATTTATTGACTGAGGCTTTAGCAGTAGACATTTGGGTTGTTACCAATTTTGTTCTTACTCCCAATGCTACAATGCACATTTTTGGCTACTTATGTCATTTCTATAAAATCGGTTTCTTCTTTTTTTTAAAATATGGAGCGCCTCACAAATTTGTGTGTCATCCTCATGCAGGGGCCATGCTAATCTTCTCTGTAAATTGATTCCTTTCAAGTGGAATCACCCAGCCGCCTGGTTCCGTTTCTGCCTTTGCGAGGAACCTCCTGATCGTCCTCTGGAAACGTGTGGGGTGTGGGGCCGGTTTATGTGGCCTAAGGACGCAGCTTACTTCCTCACACCTCCTTAACTGTGGATTTTATCCAGCTTTTCTGATGAACAAAAATAGTATCTTGGTATTTTTATTTCCTTTTATTTTACTTACCTGAGTTTGAATTTTTAACCATTTTCTATATAGAGATTTAAAAATACTGGTTTCATTTGTACTCAGACTTTACTTCCAAGTTTAATACTTGGTTTCTGTGTCGAGTAACACTTCTCAAATGAAAAAGAGTTCAGCTTGAAGATAAACTCTCACCTTGTGAGAAGAGTTACTTTCGTCACCTTTTAAATTGGGAATGTTATGTTAGCCTTTGAATGAAGTACATCCTATTCTTTAATAAAATGTAGTATTATAAAGGTTAGGATTCGGGCTGGGGATTTAGCTCAGTGGTTGCGCTGCCTTCTCGCAAGTGCAAGGTCCTGAATTTGATCCCCAGTACCAAAAGGAAAAAAAAAAAGGATTCTTACCGAATAATTTCTTTTAAACACACTGATTTCCAGAATTTTGAAGGTATATTAAGCAGGAAAAAAATGCTGATTGTGGTGGCAGCACATCTACAATTCCAGCCCTCTGGGAGGCTGATGCAGGGAAATTACAAATTGGAGTATCACCTGTGCAGTTGAGTGACTTAGCTAAATTCTGAGATCCTATCTCAAAAATATAAAAAAAACTTAGAGAAAGGATTGGGATGTGGTTCATTGTGGAGGCCCTGGGTTCATTCCCCAGTGCTGGGGGAAAAAACATTCATCGGGTCTGGCTTCAGACTGGTTTTTACAAGACCCATGCCCACCGCTATTTGTCCTCAGAGCTGTCTTCCACCTGCCTGTGTCCCTGAGGTCAGAAGGCGTTTGCTGAGCTCCTTCTCTGTGCTCTGCATACTCTGCTGGTCCCTCAGGTGTGGAGATGTGTCAGAGAGGCTTTGCTTCCAGTGAGGATTTCGTCTGTGTGGGAGGCAGGTCCAAGACAATGAATCAGGATGGTGTGTGGTAGATACAAAATGCAAATGTCTAGGCAGCACCAAAAGGGCAGCGGAAAGAGAAATGCAAGAGAAGCTGAGCTTGTTTTAGGAGATAGGTGGGTTTATTACCCAGGAAAACCAGACAGGGAAAGGGTATTAAGGTAGTGGGGAAGGGTTCAATAATCTGCTCAGAACGTTTATCGCACACCTAGAACGCGCACATTCTCACGTCAGCACGTTTGCCATATTCTTTCTTCTTGAGTGCTACCTGCCGGGATCTTTTGTTTCTTTTGAAATTCCCTTCTTTCTTTACTCAAATGCCCTAGATGTCACTGCCTCAGTGGCCTCTCCTCACGCTGCAGATGGCCATCTAACCACCCATGTGACCCTCCCCGTTTCCTTACCGATCTCCTCTTTATAGCAGTGTAGAACTGGGATTACCTGGGATTTATGTATGATCGCATGTATACATTTGTTAAGGTTTCCTTCTTTTTCTTTTTCTTTCTTTTTTTTTTTTGGTACCGGGGATTGAACTCGGGTCCTTGTGCTTGCAAGGCAGGCCACCGAACCGCTGAGCTAAATCCCTGGCCCACCTCCTTCTTTTTTTTGAAGCACACATAGTCCTTCTTGCTAACTGCTGTTTCTCCAGTGATTTGGAGAATGCCTATCATGTGGCTTGCATGTTCCTGTGATTTTTTTTCAATAAATATTTTTTATTTAAATTGATTATGAGTAATTGTATATACTTACAGGGTGTATACAGTGTGCAGTGATCAGTTAAGGCTAACTGACCCATCTGTGCCCTTAGATACATATCATTTCTTTGTCTTGGGATCATTCAGAACCCTTTCCTCTAGCTACTGTGAAGTAGTGATTGTCCACTCTGCTGTCCTGCTCTGCTGTAGCACATGAGAGGATCCTCCTATCCAGCTGCACCTGGCACCCATTTAGCATCCTGTCTTCATCCTCTACTGCCCTACAACATTCTGAAGCTCTGGCGACTGCTCTTCTGTCTCTACTTCTGTAGGGTTCACTTTTGCAGCCGGGCATGGTTGCATACGCCTGGAATCTCAGCACTCAGGAGGCTGAGGCAGGAGGATTGCTATGATTTCGAGGCCAGCCTGGGCTCCATAGTGAGTTCAAGGCCCGCCTGAACTACGTAGTGAGAGTTTGTCTCAAAAAAGCAAACAAAAGCTCCGCTTTTTGGCTTCCACGTATGAGTGAAGATATGTACCTATCTCTTTGTAATGTTAAGCGAGATACAGGATATATAGTGTCTGTGTTTTATACAGTTATGCAGCCTGAGAGTTGAGAAGCTTATCTTTCTGTTCTTTTATGCTTCTGAATATTTATTATTCAGAAATTCAGGAAAGAGCGTTTGACCTTTCTTATCTCTTGTTAATTATAGTAAAATTGTCTGAAATATAGCATGAGCCATTTGTCCCACTATTGCGGTGAAGTGGTGGATTAAAGCCTCAACTTTTTTAGTTTAAAATATTACTTGCAGTTGTTCTTATAAGCTAGCTGGTTAATACTGTGCTAACTGGTATCTCAGTTTCTAAGCACTCTTCATCAGTCGTGTCAGAATTGGAGTCCATGCCTACTTGGTCTTCTAGAGTACCTCAGTTCAGTAATACTTTACTTTTAAGCGCATAGATCAGTTATAAAGTTTATTGCATTACTCCTCCTTTATGCTTTTGTGTCTGTTTTCATAGGCAGGAAAACAGCATATCACTGGTGAAAGCGTACTGGAATGAACTCTTCACTCTCGGCCTTGCCCAGTGCTGGCAGGTGATGAATGTAGCGACCATATTAGCAACCTTTGTCAACTGTCTCCACAGCAGCCTTCAGCAAGGTAAAAAGTACCTTCTTACTCCGTTTCCAGGATACAGGAGGTGGCATCAACTTTATAAAATGTTCTAATCAGTTATGTGTCCCGATGATTGTGTTATTTTTATACCAGTGGTCTTTTTTACTTTGGATAATTTTTACATTTTGAGAAATCTGTTAATCACCCAAAAATACTTTTAAGTGAGTGAGGGACAGAATTGAAACTAGTCTATTTGAATTTGGCAGGCTTAGTTTCCTCCTGCTAAAACAGAACACCGGGGGCCGGGTTACTGATACAGAGGTTCCTTTTGGGTCGTGGTTCTGGAAGTAGGAGGGCCTGGTGCCATGACATGTCAGCCTGTGACTAGGGCCTGGTGCGGACCTGTGCCACAGGAGAACCAAGAAAGCCAGGCTTGCTGTGAAACAGCTCTTCTCCCGAGCAGGTGAACCCAGAGTCACCGGCACACGTGAGTCCCTGCTGAAGGCCTCCCCTACCGTTGCCACCACGTTGGCAGCGGGGTTCTCTGTGAACTGTGGCGGGGACGAGCCCTGTGCTGTCCATGTCTTGGACTTGCTGACGAGGCGCTTTGGTACAGGTACCTGAGAATCCAATGCTAGCTTAGATAGAGGTGATTGGATATTTTAAAGGTATACTACTTCCTTTATTGTAGCCCTTTGAATCCCAAGATAGGCTGCGTATTCTCTTGGCTAAACAGAACTGGAGTTGTGGAACAGTCTTCATGCTGCTTCCTTTTCTGGACACCACGGTGATTACAGCTCTCAGTCATTTAAGGATATAGGTGGTCACTGATTCAGAAAAGCTTACCTTTTTCTGCCTTTTGAGCTCAGGAATGATCTTTATATCATGGACTACTTTTTAGTTCCTTAGCTTATTCTGTTCTTTGGGGTATTTTTGTTTTTTGCAGTACTGAAGGTGGAACCCAGAGGCACTTTACCATTCAACTACATCTCCGACTTTTTTTTTTTTTTCCCCAGTTTCTTATTCGGAGACAGAATCTTGCGGAGTGGCCGAGGCTGGCCTTGAATTTACAATCCCGCCTCAGCTCTCTGAGTAGCTGGCTTACAAACATGGGCCCCCAAGCCTGGCTGCTTTCATTATTTTTAAGTCATCTGCTGTTTCTTATATTTAAGGTAGAGAAATCATCTTAAATTTTCCCATTAGAAGATGTAGCAGAGGGCAGCACCACACTTGGCTCTTATTTATGTACTTAGAGTCCTGATTCATTTCTCATCTACTTCCGGGCTGTTCTGGAGCCTGGTTTCAGGAAAACTGTGGCTGACTGATTGTTAATAGATGTCTTTTTTGGGGGGGAGGGTACCGGGGATTGAACTCGGGTCCTTGCGCTTGCAAGGCACGTCACTGAACCACTGAGCTAAATCCGCAGCCCAATAGAGGTCTTTTTATGTATCTCACTACAATAAACTAGGATTTGTCTTGCAAAACTATTTTTCTCAACTTTGATCTTGACAGTGTTTTGTTTTTGCTAAATACTAAGAGGTATTGCTAGCTTTTAAAAGTGGAGATTTATTTCCAGCCACTGTAAGTTTCAATAAAACCCTGTTACCAGAACTTGAGTCATTTGCACCTCAGTGGGCCAGTTTTTCACACGGTTGCCTTGCATCTTCTCAAAGGCATGTCTTGGAAGGAAACACTGCCTTTAGGGTTTGCTCTACTAATTTTTTGTTGAATGAACAATGTCTAAATATTATTAGTTTCATCTATACTTGAAGAGATTCTAAATTTTAAACATTTATAGATGGCTTTATTCCAAGTTGGAAATTAGTCAAAAGGAAATATATTAGATGCACATAGTCACACATTTCAGATGAAACCTAAGAGCATTTGTTTGTTTTTAATCCAAGATAAGATGTCCCCCGAGCGAAGGAAGCTGCTGATGGAGCACATCTTCCGGCTGCAGGAGTTCTGCAACAGCATGGTCCGGCTCTGCATCGATGGGCACGAGTACGCCTACCTGAAGGCCATCGTGCTCTTCAGCCCGGGTGAGTGCACTTCTCTTCTCTGATGGTGGCAAAGTTTCACGTTCATTAAAGGTAGGAAAGAAGCAGACAGGTGGGGACAGTGGGCTCTGCAGAGCAAATTTGGGACAAGTAAAAAGAGGGGAAAAAATGAAAGCAAGAATTTACCCTGTGTGTGGGGAGGGCCATCCTGTGTAAGGCCATAGTGCCAGTCCTAATACACATCCACTGCTTCCTCTTTTTTTTTTTTTTTATTTGGTACCGGGGATTGAACTTGGGACCTTGCACTTGCGAGGCAGGCAGCGGAACCACTGAGCTAAATCCTTGTCCCTCTACTTCTTAATTAAACTAGTGTTAAGTACGTGGAGATGCTAGAACCCACCTATCTTCCTTGTAGGAATGTTAAACTCACGCATTTGAGCTCGGTGTGGTAGTGCACACTTACAATCCTAGCGTTCAGGAGGCTAGGCTGAGGCAGGAAGATCACAAGGAGTTCAAGGCCGGCCTGACCTACATAACAAGAAACAAAGCAACAGCAGCAAAGGGGTGCATCTCCCTTGGAAAAAAGTTCAGTTGTTCTTCAGAATGTTGAACACGGGGAGTTACTTTGTGCCCAGCAGTTCCATTCCTGTCAGCCCGAGAGAAATGAAAATGTATTTACACAAAAGAATTCATGTGTAGGGCAGCATAGTTCATGATCCTTAAAATGTGGAAACAATCAGTGAAGTGCAGCAGCGCAGGCGGCCCAGAGACAAAAGAGAAGAGCAGAAGGGAGTGGTGGGCAGGGAGTGAGCTCCTGGGGAGACGGAAATGTCCTAGAGCCAGTTCAGTAGCGGTGGTTGTGCAACTCTGTAAATAGGCTAAGAACCATCAAATTACGTGCTTTGGATTAAGGATGTTAGATGTCTGTGTATGAAAAGCAATGAAAAGTCAGTGAGATAACATTACAGACTTGTGTTTCCATTGTCACCCCGGTATTCGGATTCTCGGGTCTGTGAGGCGTTACCAAGGGCCAGAAAGAAAGAATTACAGCTGCACTAGGGGTTAAATTCTCCAGCACCTTATCAGAGCCTGTAACACGTAGGAAGCCAGGTGTCATTTCCCTGCATATTTGGTGTTCACATGTGGTAAGTGACAAGTTCTCCAACAGCAGGTTCCGAATTGATGCTTCTCCTAGGTGTTCTGTGCTTTCTCATTTAGATTTGTGTTCAGATTTCTGTTCCTGAAGAAACTGCCTCCTGTCAGAGGTACCGCTGAGACATTAAAGCTCTCCTGTGCTGTTTCCTCTGATGTTCCCATGCGTTAATAATGGGCATCTCTGCTCTGTTTCTCTTAAGCTTTTTATGCTGTATCCCCTGCCTTTTAAATTTTGTTTTGTTTTGTGAGACAGGGTCTCATTATGTAGTTGAGACTGACCTGGATGGTCTTGAACCTGCAGTGATCTCCTGCCTCAGCCTCTCGAGTGCTGGGATTACAGGCGTGCGCCACCACACCCAGCCTGCCTTTTAAATTTTATTTTGAAACAGGATCTCACCATGTAGCCCAGGCTGGCCTTGCAGCTGCCTTGCCGCCCTGCCTCAACCTCCCAAGTAGCTGGGGTTGTAGGTGGTATCCAGGTAGTTTTGTGCCTTCATTGTCCTTAGATGAAAATTGAAACTGCATTAGGCATAATTATTTTAAACTTCTCTTAATAATTCTGTTTTTCTGGAGTGTTACAGTGCCATTGAAATACTTATATAGATTATTTCCTTTTTTGTGTGTTGTAATTTTTTAAAAAGAGGTTATGATGTTCATGTTCAGTAGTTAGTTTCATAAGTATGTTTTTGTTTGTGTTTTTTGGTACTGGGGATAGAACTCAGGACCTTGTGCTTGTGAGACAGGCATGGTACCACTGAGCTAATTCCCCAGCTCCTGAGTATGTTTTTACTTAACTGTAATAGGGTACTTTTCCTTAGTGTGGTATAGAGGTATAGATTGTAATTTGCAAATATTTTTTCCATTAAAACCACCTCCGTGGCTGGGCACAGTGGTGCACACCCATAATCCCAGCACTTGGGAGGATGAGGTAGGAGGATCTTTTATAAGAGTTCAAAGCCAATCTGAACTACATAGCAAGAGTCTGTCTCCACAAAAAAAAAAAAAAGAAAAAAATCAAAACAAAAGATATTTCTATGAGGTTAGGCATGGAGCACACACCTGTAATCACAGCATCCTTTGAATTTAAGGCCAGCATTTGAGCAATTTAGCAAGACCCTGGCTCAGAAAAGGGCTGGGAATATAGCTCAACATGAGGGTCCTGTGTTCAATCCCCAGGACCATAAAACAAGAAGGAAGCAAGAAGGGAGAAAGCGAAGGAAGGAAGAAAAGAGGTGGGAGGAAGGGAAGGCGGGAACTTGTGCTCACCTGTCATCTCAGCACGGCGGGTCTGAGGCAGGGCGACCGTGGCTTCAAGCCCAGCTGACACAGCTCAGTGACTTCGTGAGACTCTGCCTCAAAATGAAACATGAAAAGGGCTGGGAGTGCAGCTTGATGCAGAGGGCTTGGGTTCAGTCCCCACTACTGCCAAAAAAAAAAAATACATATATATATGAAATTACCAACATTCCACCCCTTTTGGAATGGAGAGAATACTAGTTTGGTAATACCCAGTGGCCTTATTTTTTTTATTAGATTTAAAATGTGTATGAGATAAAATAATTTCAAGTTCACGAAGTGCGGTGCTTTGTTTATAGTAGGTGGCTCAATAAATATTTGTGGAATAATAGAGCTACATATTTTATTTCCTTATTTTGAGGTAGTGTCTTGCCTCCTAGGTTAGGCTCAGACTCAGCCTTCCAAAATGCTGGCATGGGTTGGGCATTTGGCTCAGTGGTTCTGGCGCCTGCCTTGCAAGCGCAAGGACCCAAGTTCGATCTCCGATACCACCCCCAAAAAATGCTGGGATTACAAGTATTGCCTCCATACCCCTCCCTCTGAGAGCTCCTTTTGGGTGTGTGTGTGTGTGTGTGTGTGTGTGTGTGTGTGTGTTGGTTTTGTTTGTTTTTGCAGATAGAGTCTTATTTTGTAGCCCAGGCCAGCCTCAAACTCTGTGGGGATCCTCCTGCCTCAGTGCTGGCATTAAAGTTGTGCATATCATACCCTGCCAGGAGCTGCTGTTTTAACTGGACTGTTTATTCCTATTTCCACGTCTACATTCAGTGTCTTATTAAATGAGCATTCAGAAGCAGGGTAACAATATATTGTTTAATATTTCAGATCATCCAGGCCTAGAAAATATGGAACAGATTGAAAAATGTCAGGAAAAGGCTTATGTGGAATTTCAAGATTACATAACCAGAACATATCCGGATGACACCTACAGGTATCTAGAAATTAAATTTTTTTTCTTTTAAATTTTAGATATGTTTATTGTATTACTGACATAACTATATTCTAAACATTTAGAAATTAAATTTTTTTCATTTAAATTCATTCAGAAATTTTTGTGAACCGAGCATGGTGGCACATGTCTATAATCCCAACACTGGGGAGGCTGAGGCAGGAGGATCTGTGGGAGTTCGAGACCAGCCTGGGCTACATAGTGAGTTCCAGGTCTTTCTCAACTTCATAGTGAGACCCTGTCTCAAACCTCCCCCACCCAAAAAAATTGTGAATCTAATCTTTCACCATTTTTCCATTCTCAGGAGTTAAATGTTTCAGTGATAGCGCTGTTGAAAACAGCGGTGTGGCTGAGGCTGTGACTCCGACAGAGTGCTTGCCTAGCATGTGTGAGGCCCTGGTTGGCTGCCCAGCACCACCATATCCATCTGTCTATCTTGACCAGAGTGCAGGGCCTGGAGATTTGGCTCTGCTGGACCGGGGTTAGCAGGCACAAGGCCGAGGAGTTGGATGAAGGGCTCTGGACCCTGTGACCTCAAGTGTCAGGGAGAGGGAAAGATAAATGGAGCACAAGGCGTTGAGAGAGATAGCATGGTCATGGTTGTTTTTCAGTTTCTTAAAATTTTAAAAGTTGCTTGTATTGAGGAATTGGCCCAAGGGAAAAATGTTGCTTCTGTTGTTGTGTGAATGAATGCGGTATTTCCAGTTCTCCTCCTTTTGGACCATGCAGCTCTTCATTGCAGGTGCTTTGGCTGATCTGAAATTGTCTCAAGTTTCTTGTTCCTGCTTATTTAAAATCTTTATCTTTGGATAGCAGTTTTCAATTTAGAGTGATCTTTCGCATAAGCCTTGGTTCCGCCTTTAAGAGCCTCACTGCCTGGCCTAGAAACTGGCAGGAATCACTCCGTCCATCCTCAGATTGCACGGTGGGAGAGACAGGGAGGAGTGGTTTGCACAGTCACATAACAGGTGGTGGCTGAAGCAAGTTTTGAAGCCAGTGGTCTTGATTCCGTGTTGTTCTTTCTTGTATTAGTAACGTGCCTGTTGTGCCATTTCTGGTACATCGTCTGTACACAACACCAAGGTACTTGCCATACGTGAGTGTTCCAATGACAAAACACTGCTCTTCTTAGGTTGTGGAAGGAGTCAGGAAGCCAGACTTCAGTGTGTAAGCTGACCCGTGGTTCCTAACTTGGGCCTGTGGAATCAGCACAGCTTTGCAGCTGAGAGCAAGGCCTTCCTGTCATACGGCCTCAGGCTTGAGAATCCGAAGCTTTGGTCATAGCTTTGGAAAATTAGATCTGTATTTTAAATTAGGCCCCAAGTAATAGGCAGAAGAAATTACTAGCGTTTTCCTACTAAATCTTGTTTTGCTTTACAGTCTTGTTTCTCCCCCTCCTCCTGTCCCCTTTTCTTTTAGGCTCTCCAGGCTGCTGCTCAGATTGCCGGCTCTGAGATTAATGAACGCCACCATCACAGAAGAGCTGTTTTTCAAAGGCCTCATTGGGAACGTCCGAATTGACAGCGTTATCCCGCACATTTTAAAAATGGAGCCTGCAGACTATAACTCCCAAATAATTGGTCACAGCGTCTGAAAGCTGTGATCGCAGTGTATAAACTTACTGTTCCTTCCTGGGACACAAAAAGATACCAAATGGAACTCATTGCTTCCAGGGTTTCTGGATCATTTTGACTTTAACCAAAATCCAAGATATTTTTACTTTAGCATCCTCACGAAGAATTTTTGAAGTGACTGGACAGTCAGCAGGAATTAGATTTCCCTTTCTGTTTCTGTTTTATATTTTAAAACAAATAAATTAGTCTTTATCCCCCTGAATTGTGTTCTATTCATATTTAACTTTATTGTGAACTAATATACTTACTGGTCAGTTAGCTCTAAGGAGAAATTCCTTGTATTTTAATCTTCCATCATGTAATCTGTTTTAATTGCCATGTCAAAGATTATTTTATGCTCAGTGGTATAATAATGTTAGAACTATAGGAAATTATAATCAAATATATATTTTTTGTCTTTGTAAATTCATGATGTCCTTTAGCATATGCCACTCATTGCTGGCAATGAGATGTAGGCCATTCATGACTTTTAATGTTGTGTTTTATTAGTTACAAGCACTTTTTATTTAGGTGGCAGAAAATTGGGGTTTTGTGGATAAGATGGGAAATTAATTTCAGGGTTTTTTTTTGTTTATTGTGTTTTAAATATAGTAGAGACTAAGCTCAAAATATTTCACCATTTCACATGGGTATTAAAATTGTTGCTCTTGCCTATTCCACAAGAAGCACCAGAAATCCTTTCTTCCTGTACTTGTGTTACAGCCTTCCTGACTCTGCCCTGTGGTTTTGGTGACTTCTTTCAGATTGTTAGAAAAGCTGATCCGATTTGCTAAGTAACGGACTTGTAATAGCCAGCCCAAGTTTTCAAAATCTATGGGTTAAACAATTATTTTAAAGCAGTTGATGATTTTTAAAGGAGTATGTATTGATTCATTGCACAGCAGTACCATTGAGGGGTGTCAGCGTGAGGCCATGTTATCCCACAACAAAAGCAGTTTTTTTTTGTTGTTTAGAGACAGGATTGGTTTGTAGTTCTGGCTGTCCTTGAATTCACTGTGTAGCCCAGGCTGGCCTCAAACTTGTGGCAGTCTTCCTGCCTCAGCCTCTTCAGTGCTGGGATTACAGATATGTGCCACCATGCCCAAAAATGCATTTTAGACTTTGATGTCCCCCACGTCGATGTTACAAGCAAACCTGTTACTGTTAGATATTTCTTTGCTCTGATTCACACTGAGTTCTTTTGGTATGACTGTTGATTTTTAAAATACAAATATGGAGAGTTTATTGTACTCAGTACATTTTTATAAAGCTTTTGCAATAGAAGAGAAGCTGAAATTTTTGGGAGAGTGTGGATTTTACTAATGACTACAGTCATTTTTTAAAAAGTATCAACATTTTTTAGAAGTATCGACTTAATCTTTAACAACTTATTAAGTAAAATTTCTTTCCGAGTTTAAATCATGATTTTTGTCAAGAGATGTATTTATAATTCTCAGCTGGAGAAAACTACACTTAGTGTAAAACACTCAAATGAAAAGGTCAGGGTTGTACCTTTATAAACCCCTGGTTGTAAACCAAGGATTCAGAAAAATCCCTTAAATGTACTAATGGCTAATTAAGATGTTTCTTTCAGGTATTTTTTCCTGATTAAATTTGTAGTTATATTTGGAAGTGTTTAAAAATCCATATTAAATGTGGCTTGTATTACAAATGTCTGCATTCTACCAATACCCTTCATTTCAGCGTCCTGTTGTTCAATGCTGAGCTCACCCCATGCCCTAGGCTGGGCTCAGCTCGGTGGTCGGGCCTGCGTCTGGTACATGTGACTCCCTGGGTTGCATCTCCAACACCAAGGTAAAGAGTTCATGTCAACACTATAAGAGCAAAACCCTAAAAACTGAATGCGCGTTGACAGAGAATGGATGAGTGGTCACCCAGAATAGTGCTGTGGTCACCTAGCATGATGCTGTCCAGAACGAAACAGGAATGAGCTGTCAGCGCAGGTGAGTCCACAGAATACAGTGCCCAAAAGCAGCAGATGAAGTGTGCAGAAGAGTATAACTTAACAGACTTACTGAAAACACTGTGCAAGTGTTAAGGGGTACGTGTGAAATGAATCTTTAAAAAGCAAGAAGTAGTACTAGATTTAGACGCTGGTTACTTGTAGAGCAGTAGGAGGGTGAAAATGGGAGGGATATATGAGGGGTTAAAGAGTATGGAGAGTGTTCTAGTTATCTACTGCTGCACTCCAGAACACGTTTCAAACAACATCTGTTTTGCCAGTGAGTCTACTGCTTGGATGTTGTGGTAGAGACCTAGTATCTCTGGCTTCAGCCAGAACAGGGGCTGCTTGGAGGGTGGCGCCGGCATCTTGGGAATCACCCCCCATGTGGAAAGCCCACCTGACTGCTGCTGGCACCTGGGTGGGGCTGAAGCCCCTCTGTTTTGCTTCTGTGTGGCCTAGTGGCTGAGTTTCCAGAACAATGGTTGATGGAGCCAGGAGAAGCCGTATTGCCTCTCTTACTGGCATTAGAAATCACCCGGGGTCTCCACTGTGTTTTGTTCAAAGAAATCCTGCAGGTCTGTACAGTTCCAAAGGGAAGAGAGAAACGGCATGCTAGCGTACTTCTGTAATCCTGGCACTCGAGAGGCTGAGGCAGGAGGATCACTGCAAGTTTGACGCCAGCATGAAGTAGCCAGTAAGACCGTGTCAAAATAGAAGTAAAAATTACCTCTGTTCACAGATGACATAATCTCATATTAGAACCCCCCAAAATGGTTAAAATTAATACATGTAGCAAAGTTGCAGGATTCAAAAGCAAAAATCAGTTGCATTCTGCACACTGACAGTGACAAGTCAAAAAAGAAATAAAAGTCACATTTAAAATAGCATTACAAAGAATTAAAATTAGGAATAAGATTAATCAAGGAGGTGAAAGACTTGTACACTGAAAATCCCAAAACTTGCTGGAAGAAATTAAGACACAAATGGGAAGCCATCTGTATTCAAGAGTTGGAATGCTTAATACCGATGGCTATACTACCAAAGAGAGTACAGGTTCTGTGAAATCCCTATCAAAATTGCAATGGTACTTTTTTTTTTTTTTGGTACCAGGGATCGAACTCAGGTCCTTGTGTTTTTTGCAAATTTTTAAAGTCCAAAAATTCATAGGCAATTTTCAAGGACCCTAAGTGCCAAAGACAATCTTAAAGATCTGGAGGCTTCTCACATCCTGGCTCAAAATATAAAGCTCCAGTAACCAGAATGGTGTGCTCCTGGCATAAGGTAACATGGAACAGAGTAGCCCAGAAATAAACCCGGAAGCACCTGGCCAGATAATCAGCAACAAGGTTGCCAAGACAAACCTCAGAGAAAAGGACAGCCTCTCTGAAGAATGGGGTGTGGCCAGGTAGCCCCGCCTAGGACGGCTGCTTGGGAGCTGAGGAGGCTGAGGACTGTTGAGCCCAGGACCTCTAGGCCAGGCTGGGCTGTAGAGCGACATCTGGTATCTAAAAAGCCAGGACAAACCAAAGCGCACATGGGGGAAACTGGATATGCATATGGGAAAGGGTGAATATGCAGAGAATGAGGTGGGCCCTTTCCTCTACACAGAAATTAACTCCGAATGAATTAAACACCTGAAACCATAAAACTCCTAGAAGACAAAGTGGAAGCCTTCATTACATCGGATTTGGCAGTATTTTCTTGGATGTGACCCCAAAGGCACAAACAACAAAAGCAAAACAGTCAATCGGAGGAAAAGGTGATTGTGAACAGGAGGAAATACTTGCTGTGCCAGGTGGTTCTGTCAACTGGATATTTAGTGATGCAAAGGGATTACTTTTTCAGGTGGGAGAACGATATGTTGTTGAAAGGATTCTTAGATATACATTGAAATATTTTGGATAAAATTAAAGGCCAAACGAGTGCAAGTCACAGTTAATTATTAACTCAAATATGTGATTCTGTTTTTTGTTGTTTTTTTTTGGGGGTACCGGGGATTGAACTCGGATCCTTGCACTTGCAAGGCAGGCCACCGAACCGCTGAGCTAAATCCCTGGCCCGAATATGTGATTCTGAATAATTGATAGAGTCCAAAAGAAAATTTGACCTTGATAGTGGAACGTTATCCTTTGGGATTAAAAATTTACTACCAAAATTACAATCCTTTGCAGGATGCACTCATATTATTCAGTGTTTCTAGAAATAATACTGCATTTCAGTATTTAAAACAGTCTTATGACAGGAAAGCCTGTAGTTTGAAAAGAATGCCCAGGCTATAACTCTTGACAGGGAATGTTAGAGATGGGGTCTGAAAGCACAGGATAGGAAGAGATGAAGGAAGTGATAAAGCTCTCAGTTTCTCTGACAGTCCCAAGTGAGGGGTCGAGAATCATAGGTTTTATTTATCCATTGTGTGTGTATGCGTGTACATGTTTGTAAGGTCGGTCACTGAAACCGGTGTTCGCACCGAGCTGCATTCCCAACCCCTTCTTTTGATACAGAGCCTTAGTCTCAAATTGCCCAGACTGGACTCCAACTTGTGATCCTCCTTTTAATTTTTAAATTTCACATGAGTTATTTTTCTAGTAATAAAATTTTAAATGCTTATTTTTAAATTTTAACAATATGACATCTTTGGGAACACATACTTAATCTTACACATTTCTATTCTCCATGTTCTCCTGTCAATACAGTGCCAGTACATGTGCTTAATATCATGCATATTCAGTATCGAGTGTACAGTATCAGTATGTGGTCAACAGTAAATTCCTTGATGAACTTGTTTCTAAAGAATCTTAGAGCTAGATGGGATTTTTGGATAGCTGACCCAATCTTTTTTATCTTTATTTTTGTTTTTGGAGACAGGGTCTCGCTATGTACTCCTGGCTGACATAGTAATCCTTCTGCCTCAGCCTCCTGAGTGCTGGGATTATGGCATGTGCCATTTCACCCGGTGAACCAATCATTTTAAAATAAAAAAATTGGCATTTTCTAAAGAAATGCCGATCGGGGTGCGCCTGGCGTAGGTGAGCTTTCCATCACCGCCCCCGCCCCCCCATCCCTGCCTCCTCAGAAAACACGGAAGTGCACAGTCAGGGCCTTTGCTCTCCGGTGACAGTGGCGCCTTTGAGCGTCTGTAGGCTAGAGGAGAACTCTGCGCACGCGCAGAACTAACGTCTGTAGCCTGTGGGAACCTTCAACGCGTGGGCTCCTCGCAGCTGAGCGGCGGCTTCCGTCCGGTAGGTTTTGTTTCGCTCACCCGGGGGGCGGGGCCTGCGGGACAAGATGGAGTTGGTGCAGGTCCTGAAGCGCGGGCTGCAGCAGGTCACTGGCCACGGCGGCGTCCGTGGCTTGCTGCGGGTTTTCTTCAGGTAGGCGCCCAGAGCTATGCTCTTGGTCTCTGCGGATGCACCAGCGCCTCTGGTTCTAGGAAAGGAGCCCGGGCTTGAGTCACCTCGGAGACCCCGCGGTTTTGTCAAGGACACCGGCCCGGGGTCGTCTCTCCTTGCCTTCCCCGTGGAGGTCTCCGCCCGGCGGCCCCAACACAACACCGAGCCATCTCCGGAGACGGAGCTGTGGGAGCAGGAGAGCCTGGCCGGCCGACCTTGGGCGATTTTCCCTGCCCTGCCCTCCAGGTCCCTCCCTGGATAGCCGGACCCTGAGGGCGCAAAACGAGCTAGAGGCAGGAGGGCAGTGACAGAGCTGGGCCCCGGGTCGCTGGAAGACGGTCCCAGAAGGGTTTGCTAACTCCAGGGCCAGTGGGCGCAGGAATAGTACGTAGATAAAAGGAGTCCTGTCATTTTAAAGATTGCATTTTTACTTATAGTGCAATTGAAGCACATTAGTTGGGTCAGTTTATTTTTTTCCCATCCTGTCTGCGTGCTACTGGGGAGCCTGGTAATAAGAAGGATTTCTAGAGTTCTTTAACTTTGAGTGCAGGTAACCGGGAGATGACGGCCGGAAATCCCCTTACAGCAGGGAACCATCCCCGGCCAGTATCTCATTTTTCTGATTGTTACAGCAGCATTTGTCTCTGAAAGTTCGTGTTCTCACCCTATTTCTTTTTTCTTTCTTTCTTTTTGGTACCAGGGAATCGAACTTGGGCCCTTGTAGTTACGAGAAACCTCTGAGCCAAATCCCCGGCCCTCACCTTTTTTCTGTTTGTATTGTGAACAGCGACTCATTCTGATGAGCATTTTCTTTTGGACATTGACAGGGCGAATGATCTGAGGATCGGTACATTGGTGGGAGAAGACAAATACGGCAACAAATACTACGAGGACAACAAGCAATTTTTTGGTGAGTGTAGTACTTGTGGTGAGGATGAGTGGATCGGATTTGGGATTTGGTAAGAGTGTTTCATGCTGTACTGGAGATTTTACAAAGCACTTGGAAAAGGAGAAAGTAATAGAAACATTAAAAAAGATAATTCACAGGAAAAATGGTAATGAAGGTATGGAAAATGCTCATCCTCACTTATAATTACAGAAAAGGAGCTTAAAGCACTCTCACCTGCATCCCCAACTCTTTTTTGTTTTTTGAGACAGAGACTCACTAAGTCCCTAAGGCAGAAGAATTGAGTTGGGTGTGGTGGCACATACTTGTAATCTCTAGTGCTCAGATGGCTGAGGCAGGAGGATCACCATGAGTTTGAGGCCAGCCTGAACTACACGATGAGACCCTGTCTCAAAACAAAACAAAGTAATCAAATTTTTTTTAAAAAAGAAAAACAATGAAGGTCAGCTGGAAAATTTAGGAATTTGTTTTGAGACAGTTTGGCTGAATTCCACAGGCCGAGTTTCCTTGAAATTGCATCCCTCCTGCCTCAGCCTCTGAAGTAGCTGGGATTGTAGGTATGCAGCCCTGAGTGTGGCATCACCCATTTTTGATAGCTGCAGAAACTGAGACTTATAAAATTTGCCTACTATCCGGTGTTATTAGTATAATAACAGTAAGTGACAAAGTCGTGATTGAAACCTAGGTCTTTACCCAGTTTAAGAATCCACTCAAAACAGCATTGTGCTGGGGATGGTGGCACATGTCTGTAATCCCAGCACTCAGGAGGCCAAGGCAGGAGGATCACCAGGAGTTTGAGGTCAGCCTGGGCTACCTAGTGAGTCAGGGTCAGACTAAATTACATTCATAGCAAGACCCTGTCTCAAAAAAACAAAGGAAAAAGTTTGTGAATAGTGGTTAGGCCTCCAACAATTCCAAAAATTTTTGCTAAAAATTGCAACTATAGTATTTTGATGACAAGTCACCCAATTTAGCTAGCCTACACATTTGCTTATTATATATAACTTACAGACATCCAAAAGGATGAGAAGTGATTCTCTTAACATATTTAACACAGAGTTCAGTTGTTATTCTCCGAATACATTCCTGCCCTGTTTCAGGAGGAGCATTTTCTGTCCTGAATAGCTGCGTAGCTGGAACACAGTTTCCTATCCACTCAGCCCGTGCTTTACGGAGCCTGAGCCCTGCCCCTTTGGTCAGGACCCTGCTTGGGTGGGTAAAGCTTGCCACATGCTCGCTGGGTTTGCCTTCTCTGCTATACACCTAGGGTGCTTAGTCCTCCAATACTGCTCTATGTAGGAGCATGTAAAGTTCCTAAAAGATCACTTCTTTACTAGTATAGATTGACACGGAAAAAAAAAGATTTTTTCACCTCCTGACATCTTTCCGCCAGGCCGTCACCGATGGGTTATGTACACTACCGAAATGAATGGCAAAAACACTTTCTGGGATCTGGACGGAAGCATGGTGCCTCCTGAGTGGTAAGCTCATGCTTGATTGCCTCTGACTTGGCAGTGTTTGCTTCACTGCACAAGTATTTCCTGAACATCTTATACAGCAGTCTGGTGTTTTTCCTGAAAGAAGATTTTCTCAGTTATCATGGCTACCTATCAAGTTATCCTAAAATTCAGTGCGTTAAAGCAGTAATTCTTTTTTGTTGTTGTTTTGCTTTTGTTTTTGAGACAGAGTCTTGCTTTGTAGTTCAGGCTAGCCTTGAGCTCACTACATTCCCCAGACTGGCCTTGAACTTACAGCGATCTTCCTGCCTCAGCCTCTACATCCAGAATGATTACAGGTGTGCACCACCACATCCAACAGTATGCGCGTGTTGAAGTAAAATTCTAAATGAACTGAGGTGAATCTTCGGTTGTTGAATGAACTATTTCCAAGCAGAGTACTTCTCTCTGTTTTATAGATTGCTGAAGTAATGCCATATGGTTGATATAAAATCAAAGTCTAGAGATCTTTTTCCAGCTGGTCTAGAAAAATTCCCCCAAAACTAAAAAGCAGTGTATTAGCTTGACTGTGTCATTTTCTTTTAGCTGCTCATCAGAAATAGTTTTGTCCTGGGGATTTAGCTCAGTAGTGCTGCCACCTGCCTCACAAGCACAAGGTCCTGAGTTCGATCCCCAGTACCAAAATAAATAAATAAACAAACAAACTAAAATGTACTATATATATAAATTTAAAAATAGTTTTAGACTCTGTTGAGCAGAAATTGAGTAGAAACTGGAATAATCTCAGCTTCTTCTCTCCATTCTAGAGATGCTCTTGGAAACCCAGGTGTGACACAACCATTTTTCACTGCCGCTGGGGGTTGGGGGGTCGAGGGGTCTCGGGGCTGCAGGAACTGAGAAGCACAAACTCTGTCAGGGAGGGCAGTGCAGCAGTCAGGGGGGGCCGCGCCTGCAGGAACTGAGAAGCACAAACTCTGTCAGGGAGGGCAGTGCAGCAGTCCCCAGCTCCACTAGGATTTCCAGAGAATTATTTTTCCAAAGATGCACATTTGTACTTCACTGTGACAGTTGTTGCTTTTCCAATATTGATTTCTAAGAAGTCTTTGACAATTTAAATACAGCGTACCCAGTAGGACTTTGCACAGTGACGGAAATATTATATTCTGTGTCCACGTGAGAAGTAGCCCAGAGAGCTTTAAGACGTGGATAGCACAGCTGAGGAGATGAATTAGGGTGTGTAAGATGTCGCAGTCAGGTTTGAACTGGCCTACTGGTCGGACTGATTGCAGCGTTGATACCCTCATATGAAGGACTATGCCGAATGTGAAAAGGCAGTGCTGACTTGGAGCTTTCCTGCGCTACACTTGGTTCTGAATAGTGTGCTGTGTTTTTTGTTTGTTTTATTTTTGGTTTGGTGGAGGCACTGGGGATTAGACCCAGGTTCTTTGCTCTGAGCTACATTCTCAGCCCTTTTAAAAAATTTTTATTTTGAAACAGAGTTTCACTAAGTCAGTGAGCTTCTCAGGCTGAGCTCCATCTTGTGATCCTCCTGCCTTGGCCTCCCAGAGTGCTGGAATTACAGGCATGTGTCACCACATCTGGCTGGTGCTGTTTTTAATGGGAAATGTAATCTGTGGTTCTACTAAGGTCTGAGGGGCTATGACTTGAAGCTTAGAGCTGCCATCCTCTGAAGGGGCATCCTGTGTTGGGAGGACACCAAGAGCACAGTCTGAAAGTGGGACATAGGCTTTAGGACCTGAGGATGTCACTGCATGGGGTTCAGAGACCCATGGGAGGGTTAGGACACTATTTAGGGAGACTTCTTTGAGGAAGTGATGTTTTAGGAAAGACCTAGAAGAAGGGGGAAATTGTTGCAAAGGCAGAGGGAGCTATGGGTGCAGAATCCTTGTGTGTGTCCACAGTATCGTTTGGTCCATTGAAGGAACAGAAGAGCAGTAACTAACAGGGCCAATTTGGCGGGAGTGCAGTGATTGAGGGGACGATGTTAAGAAATGGGTAGGAAAACCACTATGGCGCAGCGAATGTAGACCAGTGACAGCGAACCTTTTAGAGACCGAGTGCCCAAACTGCAACCAAAACCCACTTATTTATCACAAAGTGCCAACACTGCAATTAAACCTGAATAGTGAGGTTTTAATTTAGAAAAAGAAACTCTACATTAACATCTTTTGTGCTATAGGTTTGCCACCACTGGTATAGATCCTGTAAGCCATGCTAAGCACCTTAGCTTTTTTTCCCAGCATTCTTTCCAAGTTCCCAGAAGGGAAGGTAGGACGTGAGCTGATTTGCATTTTTCTAATTCAGAATAATCCTAGATTTTGAGAGCCATTACAGGTATTTGAACAACGAAAATTACTCAGATGATGCCCCATCATTCCTAAGTGCGTTAGTGTATAATTCCTGAGAGAAGACATTCTCCTATAGGGCCTCAGTGTAACCACAGTGGACTGACAATGATAGGCCACACAAGGAGGGCAGCACTTTATCCCTACCCTCAGGGGTCCTTGGCTGGCCAGAGAATTAGATTGACACAGTACAAATCAGCTGGAGACAAATATGCAAATTTACTTCATAATACACAAGTGCACGCACACGCGTGCACGCACACACAGTGCTGGAATCAAACCCAGGCTTCACACCAGCTAGGTAAGCGCTCTTCCACTGATCTGCAGCCTGGCCCTGTCTGATGTACTTTTTACATGACACAGGAGCCCTCACAAGGATGCGAAGATTCATGGACACTGTCAGTGTTCTCTGCTTCTGTACTGATGTGTTGTCAGCTCTGCATCACTGTAACATAATACTTGGGTAATTAACTTATAAAGGCAAAGGTTCATTCAGGCCTGCTCAGCTGGCCCTGTCGCTTGGGGCCTGTGGCAAGGTAGCGCTGAATGGCAGAACACATGGCTCAGACGAAAACCACTCACTGCGTGGCAGGAGACGGAGGGGAAGGGGCTGGGTGCCACCCAGTGACCTAATGGCTACCCACAAGATCCCAGCTCTCTGGAGTTCCACCACCTTCCGTAGTGTCACCCTGGGGACCAAGCTTTTGTAGATCATTGAGGATGCAGACTGCAGCAACTGGACTGGGGGCAGGAGGTGGGGTTGGGAAGTGGCTAGGATGATGAGCTTCACCTGAGCACACCTGATAAGCACTCTCCTTTGCTTGTGGCAGAGGAAGGACATTTTTCTCATGGAAATTTCATCTCCTGCTTCTAAGAAAGCAAAGCAAGATCAGAGTACTGTTGTGTCTGCTTTTCAAGTGCCTGTAACACAAAACTGTTGATGTTCCGTGGTAGCATGTCGTGGAGGGCACGATGCAGGCTCCTTCCGCCGCTGCCCTCTGATTTTCAGACCCCGTTCAGGGTTTAGCATTTGTCACAGCAGTGTCCTTCATGGCGAGACAGTCAACCACACATTTCATGTCAGCTTCGAGGCCCTGATTTCCATCACCCTGGACTGTGGATCCTCAGCTTTTCCTTAATTGTTGTGACCTTGATCCTCTTGAAAATGATGTGGTAGTCATGTTCCTAAATGATTCTCGGCGTTTGTTGGATGTTTCCTCATGACTGGGTTCATTCAGACTGTGCATCTTTGACAGGGTTTTCACAGAAGCCAAGGGGCGCGCAATGTTGATTTGTCCCTTTTTAGTGAAAATTTCTATTACTTCGGAGATGTCTACCAGATTATTCCATTTTGAAGTTAATTCACTGTCCCTCTGTTATTAATTGGTGTTTTGTGCAGCAGTACATTAAAGGGTTTTTTTTTTTTTTTTTTTTTTTTTTTTTTTTTTTTTTTATTTTTTTTTTTTTTTTTTTTTTTTGTGCTGGGGATTGAACTCGGGTCCTTGCGCTTGCAAGGCAGGCAGTGGAACCACTGAACTAAATCCCCAACCCCATTAAAGTTTATATATCCCATTACTCATCAGACTTTTAATCTATTCATTTATTTATGTCAGTATATTATCTATTACTGTAGTTAGGCCTTTCCCTGGGAAGGGAGGTGGATACTGGGGATTGAATTTAGGACTCACACTCAGCTACGTCCCCAGCCCTTTTTTAAATTTTTATTTTGAGGCAAAGTCTCACTAAGTCACTAAGTTGCCCAGGTTGGCCTCAAACTGGGGTCTGCCTGCTTCGGCCTCCCACAGAGCTGGGATTACAGGCGTGCTCACCCCATCTGGCTTATAAGTACTTTTGTTGCTTCATTTGAGCTCAGTTTGACAGTGGGGGCTCATTCAGATTGCATTTTTGCCTTTTATGTTTTTTATTTTGAAATAGGGTCTTGCTAAGTTTCCCAGGGAAGATCCAAACTTGCAAACTGCCTGCGTGAGCCACTCCAGTAGCTGGGATTAGGGTTGTGCACCCCCTCGCCTAATTAGATACTGCATTTTTGCGTGTTGAAGTTTGTGGCAACACTTCATCTGCCCAATCTTTTGGTTCCATTTTTCTAACAGAAAGTACTTATTTCATGTCTCCTTGTCATATTTTGGTAATTTTTACAATGTATCAATCCTTTTCATCATTATTAGTAATATGTCACGATGATCTCCATGTTATAGTCATAATTGTTTTAGGTTGCTTTGCTGAAATATGATCGCAAACAAAGTGGGTAAATGTGTGTTCTGACTGACCCTGGCCACCTGGTTTCCTGAGATAAAATCATAATGAAATTCAGCCTGTTAATAGCCCTACAGTGGCCTTTAATTGTTTAAGAGAGAGTCATGTGCCTCTCACTTTAAATCAGAAGCTAGAGATTCAGCTTAACGAGAAAGCTCATCTCACTGAGGTGGGCTGAAAGGTAGGCCTCCTGGGTCAGTTAGCCAAGTTGTAAATGCAAAGGAGAGTTTTGTTTGTTTGTTTGTTTTTGTTTTTTTTGGTTCTGGGGATCGAACTCAGGTCCTTGTGCTTGTGAGGCAGGCAGCAGAACCGCTGAGCTAAATCCCTGTTCCCAAAGGAGAGGTCTTGAGGGAGGAAACCAGAAGAGCTGTTCCAGTGGTCGTGGGAGCGGTAAGAAAGTGAGACAGGCACGAAGTGAGCAGTCCGGACAGAGCATGAAACCTGCCACAGCTTCCTAACAGCAGGTCCTAATCCAGAGAAGGATGCTCATCAAATTCTCTGAGGGCTCAGAGGTGAGAAAGCTGCAGGGGAGCATTGGAAGCTGGAACAGAAGCTGGCTCAGGAGGTTTAAGGCAAGGAGCAGTCCCCTGGCATCCAGGGGCGAGGGGGTGCTGAGACTAATGCAGCGGGCTCTACTAACCGTAGGCCTTCATTTAGATAAAGCAGCCTTACTTTGGAAAATGCCACCCGAAGTCAGTGCCCGGCTTCACCAGGCAGCCTGACCCTCCTTTCTTTAGGGCGGAGGCACTGTGACCTGAGGTTGAAGCCAGCCATCTTTTTACCATCCTAAAAATCCTGCTGGCCTCAGGAATTACCTTACAATGCACTCTGCCTGTGCTCTGTAAACGGAGCAGAAGGGCCCGATAGCACACCTGTTAGAATGCGGTTTGCTGAATATTTTAAGTCCACTTTTAAGACCTGTTGCCCAGAAGGAAGGATGACAGTGTGCTGTCATCCAGGAGCACTGATGGAGGTGTCCAGGGTCATCATGCTGTTTGCTGCCGGCTGACACACATCTCTGCAGCCCTCGGGTGATTGTGACTTACTGTTTAAGAAATGTACCTTGTAAGGCGTGATCTCTGAGGGTCTGGGTACCCTCACTGTTCTAGATCCTGGAAGGAACTCGCTGTTCTAGATCCTATTAACACTTGTGACCCACAAGAGAAGGTAAAATATCAACAATAGCAAGAGTTTGGAAGCAGTTGATTTTGAACATCACGGATGACTTTGAGTTGCTCAGGGCTTTGGTGGAGGAAGTTAGCTGAAGATGGGATTGCGATAGCAAGCGAACTAGAATCAGCAGTGGAGCCCGAAGATGTGACTGGATCATTGTAATCTTGTGCTAAAACTTGGCAGGGGGACAGGGAGGCAGGTGGTGGCTCACGACTGCGATCCCAACACTTGGGACTGCGCAGGAGGTTTTGGTTCAAGGCTGGCCTGGGCAGTTCATCTCAAGATGCACAAAGCTATTTTGTGGTTGAGGTCTTTCTCTGGGGGCTGAGACAGAAGCTACTCCTAGCTAAAACATTGCTGAAATGATGGCTGCGTACTTGGGAATTATGTCAGCAGCACCCGGAGTTTTCAAGGGTTGGAAGTTGTTCTGCTGTGGAAACAATGCTGTCAAATAGCATCAGATGCTACAGAGAAATGGAGTCAGTCAGGGCAACAAACTTCACTGTTGTTTTATTAGAAGAAATTGCCAGGTGTGCAGATTAGTGGTGGAGACAGTGCTTAGCATACGTGCATACGTGCGTCCCTCGGTTCCGTCCCCAGCAGAGAGAGAAGGAAAGGAGTTGGGGTGGGGGGAGATGGAGAGGGAGGGGGAGGAAGAAAAAGCCACAGTCACCCCAGCCTTTACACTGGTCAGCAATAAACTATTTTGAAATTGAAGTGTATACATTTTTTAGGCATGCTCTTGCATATTTAATAAAGGACAGTATAACTTGTATGCACTGGGAAACCAAAAAATTATTTCATTGCTTTATTACATACTCACTTTATTGCAATAGTTGCTTTATTGCAGTGGTCTGGAACCGAATCCCCAATGTCCCTAAAGTATATTCCTGTAATGATTTATATGTCCACACCAATACCACTTGTTCAGTACCACGGGTTACATTGTAGTTTTCTCCCTTTTCATAGCTGTACACTGTTTTTAGTTGTTGTTTTGTTTTTTAAGACAGGATCTCCTTATGTAGCTAAGGCTGGCTTGAACTCAGAGCAGTCCTCCTGCCTCAGCCTCTGGAGTTCTGAGATTAAAAGCAAGTGCTGCCGTGGCCAACTAACAGTTCCTTTATTTTATTTTATTTATTCATTTATTTATTTTTGCTACTGGGGATCGAACTTGGGACCTTGCGCTTGCTAGGCAGGTGGCGACACCACTGAGATAATGGTGAGTTCCTACTCCGGCCCAGTAGTTCCTTTAAAAAAAATAGGTAATGAATTTTTTATGGTACTGGGGATTGAATCCAAGACTGTCACATTGGGCTACATCTCCAAGCCTTTTTACTTTGTATTTTGAGACAGGGCTTCACTAAGGTGGGCAGGTGGGACTCACACTTGCCATCCTCCTGCCTCTGCCTCCCAGAGTGCTAGGGTTACAGGTGTGCACTGCCACATCCAGCTTTCTCTTCAGTTCTTTATAAAAAATGTATACACTGTGAACTGTACACACCCTGCCGTGCTGTAGAACACTGGAACTCACTCCTTCAGCTAAGTGAGTTCTGGTAGCTGCCATCCAGCCTCTCTCTACTCTCCCTTTTCCCTCCCCAGGCCCTGGCAACCACTTTTCTGTTTTCTACTTACCTGAAATCAGCCGTTTTAGCTCCCACGTAGGAGAGGAAGCTGCTGTGTTTCTCTGACAGGCCGCCTTCCCTTAACAGAATGAGTCTGGGGCGGGCGCTTGGCCGGTGCTGCCCCTGTCAGGGCCAGGCCCTCAGGAGCTTCAGGTTCCCGTGCGTGGCCACAGTGACTCCGCCAAGTCCTTTCTGGGGGCGCAGCCGTGCTCTGTGCCGCGTGTTCAGTGCGGCTGCACCTGGAGATGCGGTGGCGGTTCCTAAGGCTGTTGGGAGCAGCCTGCAGCGAACACGTCGCGGGGTCCCTTGGGTACAGGGACCCCTATCCTCGGGCACAGCACCGTCTTCCATGTCTGCGTCCTCCTGTACCCCCACCCGTGTGCTCCTTTCCCTTTCCTTCCTGCGCTGAGCTTTCGTTTGTCGTCTTGGTTACAGCTCTAACTGGGGTGACATTTCATTCTGGTTCGGGTTTGCATTTCCCTGATGATTATAGTGACGTGTCCCCTTTTCCTGCACCGGTGCCCATGTCTGTGTCCTCAATGGGAAATGTCTGTTCGCATTTTACAAACCAGATTGTCTTGCTGTGGAGTCCTTGGTGTTCTTTCTGAGTGTCAGGTAGGGCAGCTATTGGGGTGGGAATCAGAGGTGGAGGCGCCTCAGGAGCTCTGCCTTGTAGACCCCTGGTGGGGCAGGTGAGTAGTTGCTGAAAAACGCTGGCCTGGGAGATGGGGTGGAGGTTGGTGTGATTTACCTAGAACAGTATATAATTGAACTTCACCCATTGGGGGAGACACTGTGCTTCCAAGCTCAGTGTGTGACGTTCATGGTGGCATAGACCTGTAATCTCGGTGCTCTAGGAGGCTGAGGCAGGAGGATCATTAGTTTAAGCCTGTCCTGGGCAACTTTATGAGGCCCTGTCTCTAAATAAATGAATGAATATATACAGAGCCTGCCAAAAAATGTATACACACTTTGTCATTTTGCTGTACTAATAAATGTCTGGAAGTCAATGGCTACCTCTTTGAGCACCTCTTATAATTGTAGAGGCCAAAGGGAACTGTTAATCTCATGGTGTGTCAATACACTTCACATTAATATTTATTCAAGTTTTTCTTTTCCTGATGTATACATTTTTTGGCAGACTATATATATGAATGAATATATGTGTTCATTTATACTAATGAATCAATATATATTAATCAGACACACACACGCACACGCACAGGGCTGGGGATTAGCTTGGTGCAGAGGCCCTGGGTTCAATCCTAAAGATATGGTGGGAGCAGTGAGACGCTATGCTCTGTTGCTCTGGAAACCGGCAAAGAGCATTGTAAGCCTGTGCTGTGCATAGAAAACTGACCTCCGGGGTAACTGCCTGTCCGGGGAATGGCACAGACCCTGCCGCCTGCTTCTTTCAGGTCCCGCGTCCTCTGGGGTGCGGTTCTCCTCTTGCCCGGCCTGTGCTGCATCCACCAGGGGACGCCAGTGAGCACCCAGGGAGAGGCACCAGGCTGCTCGCGGACAGCGATGGTCTGCCCTGGCTCCTGAGTGTTCAGCAGCTGCGTGACCTCGCCAGGGACAGGCTTCCCAGGGAGGCGCTGGTGGGCGGCTGAAATTGGGAGAACTGTAGCCACTGGCTGTGTCTCCCGTACTGTTTCCTCACCTTGTGGGGGGGATGGGTTCATTTTGTCTTTCTTGATTTGACGATTTTGCTTATTTGGTTGATCTAGTTTGGGTTCTTATTAGCTCGGTTGGGGTTTTGTTGTGTGTGTGTGTTTCAGTACTAGACCCCAGGCAAGTGCTCCACCACTGAGCTGCACCTCTAGTCCTCTTTACTTAATTCCACAACTTGCTGAGTTGCCCAGGATGGCTTTGAACTGTGGTTCTCCTGCCTCAGCCTCCTGAGTAACTGAGATTACAGGCGTGTGCTGCCACCATGCCCAGCTAGGCCTCTGCTTCTTGGACTCTCCCAGCAGCCAGCAGGGCAGTGCTAAGTCCACCAACAGATACAGCGTCTCAGATGGCAGCCGGCTGCTGTCTAAACCAAGCACAGCACTCTGCTTTGAAAGTTCATTCACAGATGTTGAAGCCAGTGCATTAACTACTGATGGGTTCACGTGTGCCCCGTGGTGAGTGACTGCAGTGGACCCTCAAGTTAAGACTGGCCTGACATATGAACAGC
This sequence comes from Fukomys damarensis, assembly GCF_012274545.1. NCBI lineage: Eukaryota > Metazoa > Chordata > Mammalia > Rodentia > Bathyergidae > Fukomys > Fukomys damarensis. The sequence goes on along the minus strand of NW_022900927.1, from coordinate 56,219,113 downwards.
TTGGATTAATTAGGTTAATGGAAGATTCATCTGCTTCTTGTTATCTGTAGCGGGGGGGGGGTACCCAGGTAAACATCCAGATCTCAGCTATATTGACTTACAACCAACTTGAGTTGCAACCAGCCCTCGGAACTGATCGAGTTCTTAAGTCAAGGGTGCACTGTATATATGTGGTCCTTGCTCTCTGAATTTGTAGTCACTGAATGAATACTAGCTAGTCAGCAAATGTACTAAGACTTAGTGCCTGTTATTTTTGTTACAATAACTTAATTTTCTTTTATGGGTTCAGCAGTGGGATTTTAATTTCTTCAGGAAGTTGTTTAATTTGCTTGAATATAATACCCTGAAAGTTTTGTTCTGTCCTGGTTTTGCTTTTTTTTTGGTGAAGGGAGTTGAAGCAGGGCCTTGAACTGCTGAGGTGGGCTTTGCCACTGAGCCCCCACCTCACTCCCGCCCCGGAAGTGTTTAGACCATAAGTACCATTTTATACTACTTCTGTGTGCTCTCAGTTTTAAGTTAGCTAATTGCTTCTATCTATACAGTAATGCACAGACATCTTTATTGTCTTTGTTATGGCAGTTCAGCTCACATGGGCAGAGAATGAGGGACATAAAGACCACATAAAAGGCCGGGCATGGTAACACAAAGCTGTCATCCCAGCACTAAGAGGCTGATGCAGGAGGATCGAGGTGAGTGCTGAGTGCGAGGCCAGCCTGAGCTACACGGTGAGACCCTGTCTTAAAAAAACCAAAACCAACCCATAGATAATATCTGCATTATACCTGGAGTACATGATTTGAATATACAAAGGTAGAAAAGTTGAGCCATTTCATGTATGACATAATAAGATTATTGTTTTCACTTACATTAGGAAAATAAAGGTATACTTTTTGTGATCTGAAGTTTTGAAACCTTGAGTTACTTTGAGTCAAGTTTTTAGAAACTAAAATGGCCTGCCTAGATTGTTTTTGCTGCATATGTACTGTTTCCCCACTTGGGGGCACCTTCTGTTCATTCTACCTGGCAAGTCTTCTCAGTGTAGTGTGCTGGTCTCTCTTTGTAATTGATTTCTCTTATTAAAATTATGATTAATTATTCAAGAAGTGCATTCTTTTTAAAATAATAGTATATGTGAAGGGTGACCCCCCTTATCTGAAGAGAAAATGCTCTTGTTCTTCCAGGGTCAGGGTGAGATTGTCAATAAGTCTGCTCTCCTGAGGTGAATGTGTGTAGGCAGTGCAGCCTTATTGTGTTTTCACTTGATGTGATGTGTTCCAGTGGCTTTTGTAGAGAAGGGTGCAGGTGGGGGCAAAGGCAGAGGTGATTGGAGTCAAGGATGAGGTGAGGTGCGGGCTTGGGTGCTGGTACCGCAGCTGTGGAGCCGTGGTGGCTGGTGGGGAAGGCAGGGTCGGCCGTTGGCTTTGAACTTGTGCACTTGGGAGACCTGGTGCGGATCTGAGGAACAGCGGTGGATGTCTGAGTCCGAAGCTATGGTGCAGCTCATACTAGCAAAGAAGGAGAAGTAACAAGCAAGGTGGGAAGAAAGGCAGAGAGGCTTGCATTGCAAGAAGGGGGAACTGGCTGTACCGACTGTGGAGAGGCCGAGCAAGGGCTGCGGGGAAGCGTGTGTGGTGCTGGGTTCATTGCCTATACCAGAAGCAGGCCTGCAAAAATGTGGGGGCTTGGGTGTGGCTCAGCGGTAGCGTGGTTGTGCAGCACACACAAGGCCCTGGGTTCACTCTGCAGCACCACAAGCAAACACATTTGTAGAACAATCAAGAGTTTTAAAAGATTCTGGCAAGAGAGGGAGATCTATGTAGCTCCCTAAAAGAACCCTGTCAACAGATTTCCTGCATGGTGCATTTAAAGAATTTCAGGGCAGTTGTGTTCATATTATATGAAGTGTTATTTTTTTTCTCATTGGTATTGACAGGAAACTTTTGTAAATAGCAGAATGTAAAAATGTCACAATGTAGAGTGGCTTCTGCTGTCTCTAACAGCAGTCTGCTTTGTTGAGTTCAGAATTAACAGACACCAGAGGCATTAACCACTGAATGAGGCATCTGGTCTCATCCTGAGGTCACAGGGCACATCAAGACCCTGAGCTCCGAAATTCTGTAAACCACGTGATTGTAAAAGTGTCAAAATGAAAAGAACCATTTGCTTTCCTGACCCCTAACCCCCTTTCTATAGGCTAGGATAGATAGCTAGGCAAGTCTCAAAAGTAAACTCCCCTAACTACAAAGAATTGCTGCATCTGCATTGAAAGTTAACTGTCTTGTGACTATGTTTTGTATATCAGTAATGTGAACTGAGAGAATGAAATGTAACCATGTGAATGAGATCAAGGCTGTAAAACCCTAAAGAGAAGGAGTTGTAGCACAGTGCATGGTCAATCCTGGGCACTGCTTTTAGGTGCCATCGACCTTTGTTGACAAAATAAACTTTTAAAAAATTTACTTCCATTCTGCTTTCCTGTATGTGTCACCAATTCCTTCCATAACAGTATCACAAGCAGTTTCCCATGTTATTAATGCAATCTTAGTAAGCTGGGTGTGGTGGTGCTCACCTGTCGTCCTAACACTCTGGGAGGCTGAGGCAGGAGCAGCACAAGTTTGAGTCCTGACTCAGGGGTTTAGGGAGACTCTGTCTCAAAATAAAAAATTAAGAGGGCTGGGAGTGTAGTTCAGTGGTAGAGTACCATTAGGCCAGAGATGTAGTTTAGTGTAAAGGCCCTGGGTTCAGTTCCCAGTAGCATACATTTTAATAATTTTACTAAGATATCTTTTCTGGGCTGAGGGTATGCTCTTCGGTGGTAGAGCACTTGCCTAGCGCATGCCCTGTGTTCCATTTCCAACAATGGGGGGAAAAAATCTGATTGTAAGAAACATAAACTCTTCATTCCTTGCTCTGGGAACAGCACTGTTAATGCTTCATTCACTAATTCAACATATATTTGGGGGTCTGATTTTGCATAGAGTAGGACTATTTTGTTGTTGATGTTGGTTCTGTTTTTCTATAGTACTAGGGATTGAATCCAGGGGCTTCATGCTGAGCTGCACACACATACACCCCACCCTTTAATTTTTTTTTTTTTTAATTTGAGACAGAGTCTTGCTAGATTACCCAGGCTGGCTTTGAACTTGTGGTCCTCCTGCCTCAGCCTCCCCAGTAGATGGGGTCACAGGTGTGTGCCACTGGGCCTGGCTGCTTGTTACTACTCAGAGGCAGGGTGTCTCTCCACACTGCTCAGGCTGGCCCTGAACTCCTGGGCTCAGGAGATCCTCTTGCTTTGGACTCTCAGGAAGCTGGTGCTGCAGGTGCAGGCCACCCCACTGACTCTGAGGGACGGTTTTAAAGGCCCCAGTGGGAGGAGAGAGAGGAGTGCACTGGTCAGCACCTCCACAGAAGAAAGCTCCCTCATCGTTGGACTGATGAATGGTGACGCGCGTGTGCAGTGTGTGTGCATGGTGCTGTGCCCCTCTCCTCACCTGGTGTGTGACAGGCGTTTCCCATCTCACCAAACACCAGCTCCTGTCCGTTCTTCAGTGTGTGTGGGGCTTTTGTATACAGAAGGGATTAATAGCTGGGCATGGTAGTGCACGCCTTTAATCCCAGCACTCGGGAGGCTGAGGCAGGAGGATTACTGTGAGTTCCAGACCAACCTGAACTACATAGTGAGTTCCAGGTCAGTCTCAACTACATAGTGAGGCCCTGTCTCAAAAAACAAAAACAAAACAAAACAGGATTAATGGCAATTTGGCTTTAATGTTAATATCCTCTTTATGACAGCTGTAAATCTTAAAACCTAGCTCTGCTTAAGCCTTGAGGTTTGGTTTATAAACAGGATAACAGGATTAGTAAATTGAATACTTTTTGCATAAAAATAAAGTATAATCATTTCCTCTTGTTCTTTGATAAATGTTTGATAAATTATAATAGAATAGATTAAATTCTACTAAACAGTTGTATCCATTTGCAAATTTAGTTAATTGCATTCCTTTATGTGTTTTAGGTCACACTCATAAATTTAATATATTTGATTTTTTTTCAGTCTTCAAATGCCAAGTGAATAGGAACACAAGGAGTTTTATCAAGCAAAATATTCCTGAGCACGTAAATTACTTGTTTACTCAAGCCAAAAAATTAAAGGTCATCTCAATTTTTTTTCTAGTGTCTATTAGGAGGTTCTTTCTTTTTATTAATAGTATTTTATTTTTAGGGTTTTTACTGCAGATTGAACCCAGGGCCTTTGCATTGAGCTACATCCCCACCCCTTTTTAGTTTTTATTTTGCGGCAGGGTCTCAGGAAGAGTTCTGCTGCCTGGGCTGGCTCCAGCCTGCTGTCTGCACCTGCACCTCCACCTCCACCTCCTGGAGCGCTGGGATCGCAGGTGTGGCCCCCGTGCCCACACAGATTAATTGCATGAATGATTGCGCTCACTGTGCTGTTTGCACACGTGGTAGCCTCACGCCTTGTCTCCCTCTGACTTCCTGAATCTACTCTGGCCTCATCACTGCCCCGTGACTTTCCCCAGGCCAAGCCAGTTTTTTCTCCAGGATTCCCACAGTGATGTGCGCCTGAAGTTCACAGTGGTTCCTTTTTCCCTTTCTGAGGGCGCTGGGGATGAAGCCAGGGCCTCCTGCATTCTGGGCACTCAGTTTCCCACTGAGCTACATCTCCAGCCTAGAGCGAGCGATTCTTTCTAAACGTATGAGAACCTTCAGCGGCTTCCGCTGATAACGAGACTCAATTCCCAAACCCTTCCTTGGCCTGCGAGGCCTCATGTGAGTGATCTGAGTCCTTCCCAGCTGTGCCGGCCTCTGCCCTGCTGCCGTGGATCGGCCGCCTTGGCTTCTCACCTCTCCTTGGACCCCTGGCTGCTCCCGGCTCGGTGCTCCCTGTGACTGGGTTTTGCCTGGCTTGCCGGGCTCCGTCTTCACTTTGCTCGGTGCCTGCTGCAGGACTCCTCAGACTGCTCAGTCCAAGGGAACCTGAGGTGGGTTAACTAAGGGCAACGTGGACCGCCCAGCTGAGCTGAATCAGCGTGGTCTGGGTGTGGAAGACCGCTGAGGACTGTTGCCCCCAGCCATAAAAAGAGGACTGGAGGGGAAGATCCTGGGCTGTTGATTTTCTAGGAGGAGCTTGCTGCAGTTGGTTTTCTTGATGCGAACTTGGCTTTCTCGGGGGAGGAGCTCAGAGCCTCACTGTCACTGGGAATGGCTGCTGTTCTCACAGGGCAGCTCTGGTCCCCACCATGAGCAGCACTTCCTGACTCCAGTTGGATCCCTCAGCCCGGTGGCACAAATCCCTCACCCTGCCATGCAGGTTTTCTGGCTTCCACCACTGGCCTTTGGACCTTCCTGGTGCAGATTCTCAGTATGGACGAGCATGAGACATTGCCATGGGCTCCAGGCCACTGGCTGGGCGTGGAGGACACTGCCTGGGAAAGTAGGGCTTCAGCTGGACTTGAGTGGGACATTGCTGGGATCCAGACCAGACCTGTGGCTGAATTCTTTGGACCTCTGGTGTGCTGCTAGATCTCTTACATTCCTCTGTATTTGACTTTTTGGGTGACTATTATAAAATTATCTTATAAATTATGTACCCTTTATTAAACTGTTTCCCTCGCCAAACCCTGACTACAGCAAGCACCTTCCCGTCTCACTGCCCCCTTCTCCAGCTCTTTCCCTTGTAGCACTTGGATGTTAGAGTGTCTGCATAGATTTTACAGGTCAAGCATCCTTAAGCCCAAAATCCAAAATCTGATCTAACTTTAGGGGCATTATCTTGGTACTCAAAAAGTTTTTGATTTCGGAACATTTTGGACTTCACAGGACTTCAGCTTAGGGAATTCTCAACCTTTACTAGATGCTATATAAAATGCTCCTTAAGATTAATCACAGTGTTATTTGATACAGTGTGTTGCATGATTCTTTTCAAAATAATACCCTTCTTAGTTTGTTTTTTCTGATTCAGAAAAGCAGAATATTAGGAAACTGTTCTAAGAAACTAAAAACTGCATGATTATATAGATTGTCCAGTGTAATTTTTCTCTGTAACTCTTCTCTGTTTAAATGTGTTCATTGTAAGAAGACAAGATTATTTTCATTTTAAATTCAGTTTTAACATGTTTCGTTTCCTAGTCAGCGCTTTATTTAAGATCGATTATAGCATTTTACATGGATGATTTGGAGAATTCCATACCTGGGGTATGGAAATAAACTATGTGTTACTTTTCGTGAATAAGAAACTGCCCTTGATTCCCATTTCCAGGACAAATCTTTGTTACGTTCACAGGTTGTCACAGCTATGGAACATGCTAGAGTCACCCATGAGTAGAAAAATTTGAAGTTTGTAGACCTCATTTTTAACCTTTTCTATGTGACCTTTAGTGAATGACATTGCTTTTTGGATTTGAATTAGAAAGAAATTTCCATTAAGGTAAACTGAGAAACACTATCTGCCTCTAAAGAACTTGAGTACTTTAGGGGAAGTTATTTTTTTTTAAACGGTGGTTTAAACGGGATTACATAAGGTTAGAAGCAGATAGAGTCTATTTATAGTTTCAAGATAACAGATGACTTGAGCAGAATTTATAAGCCATTTCCAGAATTGGTTTGAATTAGAAGGATTTTTTTTCTTTCTCTCTTACTCTCTCTTTCTTTTTCTTTTTTCTTTTTTTTGAGAAAAGAGTCTTGCTGTGTAGTCCAGGCTGGCCTTGAACTCATGGCAATACTCCTGCCTCAGCCTCCAGAGTGCTGGGATTATAGACATGCACCACCATACCTGGCAGGCTTTTTCTTTTTAGTATACTTACTTCTTATAAAGTCATTCATGTTTATTACAGCAAGTTTAGAAGTAACAAAGGAGATAAACTCATCCTGTTACCCTTACAAGTGCTGCTTTGCTTTGCTTTGCTTTTTCTTTTTTCTTTTCTTTTCTTTTTCTCCTGTAGTGGGGATCAAACCCTGGGCCTTAGTCCTGAGTCCTGAGCTACATCTCCGGCTCTTTTTTTTTACTTTGAGACAGAGTCTTGCTAAATAGTCAGTTGCCCAAGCTGGGATCAGACTTGCAATCATCCTGCCTTAGTCTTGGAGAGTTTGGGGATTATAGGGCAGCGCCACCACAGCTGGCCACTGTGAACATTCTGTGTGTTGTTCTCATCGCCTCGTTTTCTGTACATCTGTGTCCTTTTGTTATTAATAAAATTGGGCTTTATGCAGGGGTGTGTTGGGTTTGAATCCACTACCTTGGGCAAGTTATTTAAACTCATGCTGCCTGTTTTATTCATGTATTAAATTGGAATTATAGTGTCTCTCTCTAGAATTATTTCAAGAATTAAATGAGTTAGTTTGTGAAATGTTTAAAACCATGCACATAACTTACAAATGCTATTAAAGTATTATCTTAATTTTTTTTTTTTTTTTTGGTACTGGGATTGAACTCTGGACCTTGCACTTATGAGGCAGGCAGCAGAACCACTGAGCTAAATCCCCGGCCCTTATCTTAAAAATTAAGTAAACAATTTGCTTTTAAACCTTAAAATATGGCGAACATTTTTCTCAAGTCATAAAACATTCTCTGTAATTCACACTTTAGTCTTCTGTTATGTGCCATGCATATAACCTTTTATTCTTGGATTTATTCTTTTCGTGTTTCTCATTTCTATAAATAAAGCTGTGAACAACGTCCTCCTTGTTCACAACATTTAATGGTGCTGGAGATGGAACCTAGAGCCTTGAACATGCTAGGCAAGTGCTCTGCCTCACTTCTGTAAGGCAACTCCTGCAGTTAAAATTATTACATGAACCCTAGGTGCTTTATGAAGTCTTTTATACTGATTGCCAAAGTGCCCTTTGAAAAGGTTACACTAATTTATACTCTCACGGTAAATGCATTCAACAGTATATGACTTTGATTTCTCTTCACCAATGTTGAGTATGTTGTTTGAAAAAACACTTGCCACCCAGTTTAGCAAGCACAAAGTTTATCTTGTTTGGTGCTGGGTATTGAACCACGGCGTCTTGCATGCTAAGCACAGCTTCAACCACAGAGAAACATCCTCAGCTCCAATCCTGGATTAATTTTCATTTCTCACACTTTTTGTTCATTATTTTAATGTTTTTTTTTTACCACTTATCTTTTGTCCAGTTTTCTATTGGATGTTTGACATTTTCTTTCTCATTCACATTCTTTTCTCATTCTCGTTTCTTTTAGCCTTTAATCTTGTTTGCATGCTTCATTTTATTTATTTTACACAGAGTTTCACTATGTAGTCCAGGCTGGCCTTGAACTTGCAGAGATCTTCTTGCCTCTGCCTTCTGAATGGTGGGATTACAGGTGTATGCCACCACACCTGGCTTGTTTGCATGTTTAGAACATAAACATTTCAAACTGTGTAGTAAAATCTATCAGCTTTTTAAAAATACCTTTTAATAAAGTTTTAATACTAAGCTTAGAAATGGACCTTTTATTTGTTATCAATATATTTTATGACTATAAATATCATCCGTGTTGTATCTGAGCATTTCAGAAATACAGTATCTGGAATCAGCCTGGAATGGCAGCATATACCTGTAAACCCAGATTCCGGAAGGCTGAGGCAGGAGAATCACAAGTTCAAACCCTGCCCTTGGTAATTTAGTGATTTAGTGAGACTCAGTCTCAAAATAAAAAGGGCTTGAGATGCAGCCCAGCATGATGGCCCTGAATCAATCTCTGTACCTGGGTGGGGGGTCCTGAAATCTGTTTGATGTATGACTTTGGAAAATCTCACACAATTTTATTTTTTTACAATGAAATGATCCTAGCAAAATTTGTTGAGAAATTTTCAGTTTTCTCAATGATTTGAAATACCCTCATTACCTTATGTGTACTTTAGTCCACTTAGGGGGTTTTATTCTGCTTTATTGTACTTTTGTACCAATTTTTGTACCATTTAATGTTTGAGATTTAATTGAATGGTAGTGTGAGCCTTCCTGACTGTTAGACATTTACTAAATTTCTCTGTACAGACTCCAGCAGATGTTAGAATTACATCGTCAAACTCTAAGGAGGAACCCCATTGGGATTTTGGTTCAGATTGCATTTAATTAAATAACAACTACTATGCTAACAAGATTTGAGTTGGCCATCTTGTAGTGAACTATATTTGGTTTCCTAATTTGTTAAATGTATCCCATCCTGTGGTTGAATGGATTTGGTAGACAGGATTACAGTAATTATGATTTAGTATCTTTGTTTCAATTATTTTGACAATTTTACTTACATACTGAATGTTCCCAAAAATGTTACATATTTTCATTGTAAACACTCTCCTTTTTTTATATTTGTAACTTTTTCTTTTTTCCAGTCTTATTTGCAGTCTCACTGACTTACCAAGTTTTAGTAATTTTCTGTTTTATTCTTTAAAGACAATAACAGTGATATGGACCAAGATGGGGCTAATGCCACCCACAGCAGTTTTCTAGACAACACTTCAGCATGTTGATATTTTTAATTAGTTGGAATAAAAATGGCTCAAGAGAAAATCAGTTTTGCAAATAAAATTCTTTGGTATGGAAACCTATAAGCTATGATCCTTTACCCTTAATAATAATAACAGGAGGGTTACATTAGCCTAGCAAATTACAGACATTTTCCGGTTTATTATATTTCTCTTTAAGCTGTTGTAATGAGTGTAGATTATCAATTACACATTCCCTGACTTACTCATAACCTTGCTAGATAAACATTTTCAGATTTTATATATTATAATAGATCTTTTAAAATTTAAAATTTTTAAAAATTTTTTGGTACCAGGGATCAAACTCGGGTCCTTGCTCTTTCAAGGCAGATAGCAGCACCACGGAGCTAAATCCCTGGCCCAGAAATGATCTTTTAAAAATGTTTAACATGGGGCTGGACGTGGTGGTGCACATCTGTAATCCCAGCACTCAGGAGGCTGAGGCAGGAGGGTCACCTAGAGTTTGAGGCCAGCCTGAACTATATATAGCAAGACTTTGTCTCAAAAAAAAACAAAAAAGTTTAACATGGACTTTTAAATGTTTTAATTATAATTGGCCATGTGTGGTGGCACACGCCTGTAATCCCAGCACTCGGGAGGCTGAGGCAGGAGGATCACTGTGAGTTCGAGACCAGTCTGGGCTACATAGTGAGTTCCAGGTCAGTCTCAACTACATAGTGAGATCCTTTCTCAACGCCCCCACCCCAAAAAAGTTTTAATTATAAACATGAAATCATTAATTTTCCAAATGTATGGCTTTCACTCTGACATTTCTGTGCATGCGTATAGTGTGATTTCACCTTTCCCACCCTCCCCACTGTCCTTCCCTTCCTCTGGTCTTCCCTTCTCTCTCCTCCCTGGCCGCTCCCCTAATAAGTCGTGCTTCTACTTTCAGATATGTGTGTGTGTGTGTGTGTGTGTGTGTGTGTGTGTGTGTAGTTAACGTTTCCACATATGAGAGAAAACTTACACTACTTGTCTTTCTATATCTGGTTTTTTTGTGCTTAACATGAGCCCCATTTCCAGCAAACAATTTGATCTCATTCTTGCGGCTGAGTAAAATTCCACTAAGCGGATCCCATAACTTGGCTGTTGTGAATAGTGAAAGTCAGGTGTGCAGGTATCTCTTTAGATGACTTCATTTCCTTCGGGTGTAGACCCAGGAATTTTTTTTTGTACCAGGGATTGAACTCGGGACCTTGTGCTTGTGAGGCAGGCGGCAGCCCCACTGAGCTAAATCCCCGGCCCTAGACCCAGGAATCGTACAGCTAGACCATATGGTAGTTCATTTTTGTTTTTGTGAGGAGCTTCCATATTATTTTTCCTAGTGATTCAACAAATAATCCAGGGGAAGCTGGTTATCTGTACGTATGTAGAAGACTGAAGCTAGACTCCCATCTCTTATTTGCCCTATACAAAAATCAACCCAAAATGGATCAAAGACCTTAGTAGAAGACGTAAAACTTTGAAACTACTAGAGGAAAACATAGGGAAACACTTCAAGATGTAGACACAGGCAGTAGTTTCCTGAAAGGACTTCAGTAGCTTAGGAATTGACAAATGGGATTCTGTCAGCAAAGCAGTCAACAAAGAGACAACCTACGGAATGGGAGAAATCTTCACGAGCTCTTTATCTGATGGAAGATTCATCTCCAGAATATGTAAAGAACTCAAACAAGTTCCTAACGAAAGAACAAGTAATCCAGCCCACAAGCGGTCCAGTGGCTGAAGAGACGCGTCTCACAAGAGGTGCAGATGGCCGTCAACCCCGTGAAAGGGTGCTGGACACCGCCAGCCAGGAGTGTGCACCTCAGCTGCGCCCCTCGCCCTGGTCAGAATGGCTGTTTCTTAAACAGGAGTAACAAATGCTGTCTGCAGAGGGTGTGAGACAAGGGGTGTGCGCTGTTACTGGTGGGAATGCAGACATTTTCTTTTACTTGAGCACTTTGTGTTTCTCCATGAGCTCTTCCGTGCCTCACTAAATAACAGAATCAGGCTGTATACACGTTTCCTTTTATGGACCGTGGCTCCCGAAATGTCATCTTAACCTCCGGGAGTTTTGACAGCGTTGCTTGAGTGGTTTTCTTTAGTTACTTAAGCCAACTTAGTCAGGTGAAGGTTAAGTGTTTCTGCTGTGCCCAAGCTCGCAGAAGGGCCTTGCTGAGTGCCAGGACTGCGCTGGCAGCTAATGCTCCTGTGGGACTCGGCTCTGTTAGTCAGCGTTTCTAAGGTCCAGGCCCCTTCTCTTATCCCGTTCCTCTAGAGACAGGCGCCAGCCCAGCTTGTGCAAGCTTCTTCATTCTTGCGTCATAGCTGATCCTTCAACTGCTGTGTTTATCTTAACCCTCAGAGATAGCAACTGGAATCTATGTCTCTGTTCTCAGTGGTTTTAGCCAGTTACCTAGCTGTGTTTGTCAGTGACTGATGGCACACCTTCGTAAGCTTACATCGCATCCTAAGTTTATTTGTCAGGCTGGTCTTGAACTCACAGTGATCCTCCTGCCTCAGTCTTCCGGTGCTGGGATCACAGGTGTGCACCACCATAGGCCCAGCCTAGCATCCAGAGTTTTTCTCATTGGCTTTACTTTTCCTTAGTTCAGTGGAACCATTCCCTCGGTGGCTGGGGATCACATTTCCTCCCTCAGAGCAGCGGTTCTGTGGACAGTCCCCTCCACTCCTTTCCCGTCTCCCCTTGTGAGCTCCAGGACTTGGTGCACCTGGTGTGAGCACTCTTTCCCCTTCCTCCCCTGCTTAGCTTCCTGCCTGATTCCGTTATTTGTCCCTGGAACTTTGGTGCCTCCTTTCTCTGTGCTTAGCATCATTACTGATCTCTTCCCTTTCCACCCCATGGCCAGATTTCGGACACTTCCTATCGTACATCCTTTGAAATTAAGTTGCACTTAATTTAGGGCCTTGATTTAATATTTTGATACAACTGTATTCTGTAGTGCTCAGACTCCAGCATGAGCCAAAGATGCACGCAGAGACCCTTTCTCAGCAGCGCTCTTAGAGCTTTCAGACCAGAGCTCCAGGAGCCAGAGTGACCTGAGCACAGAACCATCCATTACCGCCCCAGCGCCCGTGCTAACCCCACTCAGTCTACTCTGACACACATTTTATGTCCCATACTAGTCAGTGGTGCGTCCGCATTTAATTGGCCATCTATTTTCTTTCTTGGAGGTTCATAAAATACTAATTATCTGAAAGCGAGTGGTGCTGTAGAATTGATGAACTGTAGTACCTGCCTCAGCTCCCAGCTGGCGGGGGCGACAGGTACACCCGTCCCTGCAGCCAGCTCAGAGTGGCATCGTTGATTTCCTAGGTGCTCAGAGTGTATTATCACACTTGATCCTTACACCATCGGTAGGAAGCAGAGCGGTTTGTGAAAAAGCTGAGGCACAGAAAGGTTCAGCAAGTGATGGAATTGAAGTTTGACCCAAGCAACAGAGTCGTCCTGAGCTCCCTGCTAGCCCTCCTGCCCCTGTGCTGCGCTGCCCCTTCTTCGTAACCTCTTCGTAACCGCTTGTTTTCTCTCCTCTCCTCAAGGCATCGCTGGCTGCACAGTATGACTGATGACCCTCCCACAACTCACCCTCCGACGGACCGTAAATTCATCTGGAGAAACCATAAGTTCAATGTGACTGGCACTCCAGAGCAGTACGTGCCTTACTCCACCACGAGGAAGAAGGTTCAGGAATGGGCCCCACCTTCCACTCCATACAAATAAAGACGATGAGAACCAGCTGCCACTTGTGAAATGCGGGCTTTTCCTGGGATTGCACTTTTACTGTCTACTGCTGACACGATTAAAATTATTTGACCAGGCTGTCTTTGTGCCACTCTGCCTTCAGTTGCCTTCAATTGCCATTTGTCCACGTGCACAGTAGACGCTCACTAAGGGCCGCTGCAGTAGACATCAGTGAAGGTGTTGGGTCAGCCCCGAGGTCAGGCTTGTGCTCCGTGTCCGCCCCCACCCCCGCGGCTGGCTTTTATGGGAAGGCCCAGCTCCTGCTGGCCACACAGGTTTTCCCACGGGCATTTGGGAGGGGAGGGGAGGGGCAAAGGCCAAGAGGCGTCAGAACTGGACGCTTTTGTGCAGCTCTGTAAGGCGGAGGCTGACAGAGACGTCTGTTTCCTGGGCTGCGGTTAACACTTCATACGCTGTGGGCCCTCCCAGGCATCTTCCCAGTGTATTCGTGTTTCTTGAAGGTCACTAGGGTTACTGGGGATGGGGGCTTGGGGTTTTTGTCGTTGCTTGCAAACAAAACAACTAATACGGAGATGGGTAGCGATGTGGGTTGAGGGCAGAAGACCTCCAGGAAGTGTAGGAAGTCGAGTCGGTCGTTGTGTAGAATGAAAGGCAGCGCCAGGAACCTGTTCTCGGGGAGATTCCCTTTCTCCCTGGGAGAGTCCGTTCCGGCCGGCTACTGGGTGTGGGGGAGACTGCGGGACACCAGGCGCTCTCTGATCCACCTGCTCAGAAAGGTGGCCATTTCCGGAAGCTCTCTGTCACCTAGTGCGGGGCCGGCACACACAGGAGCAGGCTGGCCCACCCTGTGCCCTTGACTGCCCTCCTCCTACGCTGTGCTCCTACCAGTCCGTCCTTTGCCCTGTGGAGTGTGGCCGTCCAACGTGCTGAGGATGAAAGAGCAAGCCCGGCTTGAACAGGGTAGGCCGTGTGTGTGCCAGCTCAGAGTGCCCATCTGTGCCATCCCTAGGGACGGGGGTGGGTGGTGAGGCTGATAGCAGGGTTTTAAGCAGTGCCTTTGATCGGGTGCTTTGACATCAAGGAAATGATCTATAACCAGTCGCTGACTACCAAGCCAGAGACTTGAGACGAAGCAACGTTGGAGACTGGTGTTAAAGTCTGGGGAAGGGCTTTGAAATGAACCCCGAGGAGTAGACCTGTAATCCAGCAAAGCAGCCAGGTGCGTACTGAGATCACTTTCTGAGAACAAATCTCCTTTCTGTGCCTGATCCTGGGAGCCCAACAGAGGACACCGCTAAGCCCGGTGGAGCAGGGCAGCAGGCTCAATTCACTAGTTCTCTTCCAATTGAAGGCAGGGTGATCTGTTTGCATGGGAACACGCACATAGTCCCCGCTCAGACCTGCTGTCCTCAGCCAGCACCTTGCTTGTAGGCTCAGAAGCCTTCTGTGTTGTCAGAAAAGAAGCAATGGCCTTGTGCCTGATGGCACCTCCTCTTGGGCTCGTGATGTGCTCTTGTTGAACTCAGATGTCCTCATTTCTGCCTCTATTTCCCACAGTGTGTTGGTCATGCTAGCCTTTTCCTGTCCTTCCAAGGGTGAGATTTATTTACTGGTTTGCATGTTGTTGCTTTGGGACAGGATCTTGCTTTGTGGCCCAGGCTGGACTCGAGTTCACAGCGATCCCTGCCTCGGTTGGAATCACGGGCATGCACCGTCGCTCCCACACCAGGTTTATTCTTGTGTTGGGCCATTTGGCCTTGCTGTCCCTCCTGCCTGGGTAGTGACATCCTTGCTTCATCGCTGCTTTTGCATTGTTGATGTCCCTCTTCACAGATTCCACCTCAGGAGGACATTCTGTGCCCACATAACTTTTTTATTGTTATTTTTTTGGTACCAAGGATTGAACTCGGGACCCTGTGCTTGGGAGACAGGTGGTGGAACCATTGAGCTAAGTCGCCAGCCCTGTGTCCACATAATTTAAAGTAGCTTTCTCAGCAGCTTCTTTTTTGACTTTATATAAACTTCATTGTTTTTATTTTCCTCTTAGTAGTACTGTTCCTTTTTGAGGAAAGATAGGAATGAAATTATTCCAATAAATAGTCTGCGTATTCAGCATTTACTGAGTGCCCTTCAGTTCCCCTGTGAAAACAATACACCTGCACACGTAGTGGAGTCAGACGGTATTTATCAGGTTAAGAATTTTGCCGCAAGTGCGATGATGACTGAGGAGAAACAATGGCACCCCTGATTGCAAATTCTGAATTTTCAGAATGTAAAAGCCTTGCAAGGAATAACACTAAGGCATGTTGATAAATAGGAAACTTAAGAAAGGTTCATTGAGCAATTTTTACAGGAGGGGAAAGTACACTAATTGCCATGATAGCGTACTGTGTTTCCAGGAGGACTGGTGCTTATTTCACGGTTTGTGTCACTTGTGCGACGAGCTTGCCACGTCCCCCAGGCCTTCATCCCTGCTCTGCGTGATGCTCCCGTGTGCACAGAGCTCCTGCTTCTCTTCAAAGCTAGCTTGCATGGACACTGGTGCCAAGCGTCCGGCACATGAGGTACAGTCTCAGGCCCAGGGGTGCGGTCATCTGGCCACATCAGTCAGCTGTGCTCCAGGAAGCCACTGTCTGTATACCCGAAGACTTAAGGACACAGTGGGGCCACAGAAATGCATACGTGCTGGGAGAGCTTTTATGGCAAATGCTTTGGAACAGAGGAAGGGGCTCTGCAGGGGCCGCTGTGGCTCCTTCACATAGAATAGGGTGTGAGAGTCTCCCTGAGCTGTGTAGCTGGCAGTTCTGGGTCATGAGCTGACTGGGGTGTCTAAGGGGTGACCCATTTCCTGGAAAGCACAGTCTGGACTTCTGTACACTTCTCCTCTCTTCTGCTCACAGAGCCCTCACTTCTCTTGGGGACCATCCTTCCTGACTTTCAGCTCATGTGGATCATGGGTTTGGCTGGACCCACTCTTTTTTTTTTGAAACAGGATTGAAACCAAGCCATTCACATTGAACTGCCCCCATCCCCATCCTTTTTGTGTTTTATTCAGAGACAAAACTCTTGCTAAATGGCCAAGTCTTCCTGGAAGTTGTGATACTCCTGCGTCAGCCTCCCAAAGTGCCGGGATCACTGGCACGCGCCACCACACTTGAACACACCCAAACTGTCCTATCCCACTGGCTTCAGGGTTTGGTTTGGGAATGAAAAGTGACCCAGGACAGGCCAGCAAACTCAAGTCCAGGTCTTTAATTGGAAACACTGGAAAAGGACCTTGTCCTGAATACCTGGTGTGGCTAGGAGGCCACTGGAAGCCAGAAGGCACCAGAAGAATGCACAGGGACCAGGACTAAGCAGGAACAGCTCGGACTCCTGGCCGTGGCTCCCTGTGTGCCTCAGGCTACACTTAACGTCTTCAGGTACCCAGCAGGGCATTTCCCTAACTCATTTTTCCTTCTGATTCCAGGCTGTCGGGGTTCTCTCATTTGCAACTGCACGTCCTCACCGATAGAGAATCCTCACTACTTTATTATTTCTCCTTTAGAAATGAAATTTGCTGTTGGCATTCACCATCTTTCTTTCTAGACAGAGCCCTGATTATGAATTTACTGATTCATTAATAAAGGTATATTATGAGCCAGTAGTGTTTTTCGGGATTTATTACTACAAGCTAATCCAGCTTTCTCTTCATAACTTAAAGTTTATGTTGAAGTGCATCAAAGACACATCTTCAAATTCCTGCCTGGAATGGCTCCAGTCCACAGTTCCATTTACACACAGGTCTACACATTTGCAGATTCAGGTGCTTATAGCCTGCGCCTGGAACTTTGAGACACAGTAAAAGTTCATAAAAATTAGCAGTCATGTTTATGTCACAGAGTAAAGTTAAGCATCAACCTCCTGACACTGGGTGATCTATGACACTCTTTTCTTTTTGTTTTTTGTTTGTTTTTGTTTTTTTGGAGACAGGGTCTCTCTCTCTGGCTGGCCTCAAACTTGTGATCCTCCTACCTCAGCCTCCTGTGCTAGGATTACAGGCATGTGACACTATATCCAACTGTGGTACTTTTTCTCAGAGGTAGAAAGAGGATGGAAAATGATACATGAGAAAAGCTGTGTCCCAGTTCGAAATGTAAATATTAGGATGGAAAAACTACTTTCTCCTTTAGGAAAATCTACCTCCTTTGCAATATAATACTAAGGATTTCATGTAAGATAGCAAAAATCACTCAGTAACTCTGCATTGAGATAGTTGGGGAAATAAAGGCTTGTGGAAGAATGAAGAGACCATATAAAAGCCATCAAAACAAAACGTGCGCTTGTCACAGTACCAGCTGATAAAGCAGTATTCAGCCAGGGTGAAGGGGGCTGCCATCGGCTGGTCATCAGAATCGGGGAGACTCTTAACAGTTAAGCATTTAACCCTGACCTGTAATTTTGCACTGGGAAAATGACAGAAAAGCCCACCCTGTTATCGTCATGATCCAACTATAGGAAAAAGACTCAGTAAAATTCTTGGCTGCTGGGCCATGTGAGTGGAAAGAGGCCTGAGAATTGGGACTGACTGGCTGCCAACGAGTAGTGGATTTCATTTTGAGTGGGCAGAGATGTTCTGGAATGAGTGATGGCGTGCTGGAAACTAATGAATTGTGCGCTATTGTCTCCTGAGATTGAACCCAGGACCTTTGCACTGAGCTACATTCCCAGCCTTTTTGTTTGCTTGTTTATTTGAGAAAGGATCTCTGCTACCCAGACTGGCTGAACTGCATACTTTAAAGTAGTTTAAAACATGAATTTTATGTCAATTTAAAAAAATGAAAGATTCTGAAACTCCATTCTAATGGATTATTGGTAGTAATCCTATTTCCTAAAACAAAGTGATATTTACCCTACTGTAGACCGTCCTGGAAGCAATGTCACACTGAGCATTCTGTCTTTTTTGCTCACTGTAGATGGAGCTGAGTCTCTTTCTACAAATCACACTGAAGGTTAAGTGCACTGTGGCTTGGGGAGGGGGCGGGGAGACATGGGGAAAAGAAGAAAAGGGGTGGAGGCAGAGGACAGAAGTCACACATCTTAAACACCACCAAACCGCCCAAAGCTGACTGGGCCGTCCTGAGATTAGACTCCGATATCTCTTGGCGGGAAATCCCAGCCAGGAAGCTTTGGCTCTAAAGAAACCTAATTTAAAATTGCCTTAGATAAATAAATGCTTCACATCACACAGAACAGAGTCTGTGGTTGGATCTAAGCAATGGTTTCTAAGTTCAGTAGCTGAACAACGTTACCAAGAACATGGTTTTGTCCACTTTTCATTACCACCCTCCGTGCAGCGATTCGCTCTCTGACTTTGATCCTTTCCGGGTCCTAACATGGTGCGTGCAGGCCCAGTGCCACAGGCAGTGCCGATCGGGAGAAGGGGCACCCTGTCTCCTCTCCTGTCTGTGGCCTGTACTGTGTCTCATGCCTGTGTCTGACCCATTACTTGGCAAAGATCGGGAGACAGATCGTTCAGATGCCCTTACTTCCGACCGAGCAGCGGCTGCCTTCTTCTCATTTCCTGTCAGTCTAGGTTTGCTCCTTGAGTTTTACCCTGAGCCTTTCTTAGGGCCCTGGCTTGGCACTTGTGTCGTTGTGCCCCCTGCGCATGTGTCTTCTCTGTTTCAGGAGAACATTAGATTTTATTTCACTGCTGGGGTGGAACCCAGGTCCTCACAGGTGCTGGGTGCCCGCTCTACCACACAGCTCTTCCAAGCCCTGGAGAACATTTTATGAAGAAGCTAATGTGTTTGTTCAACTGTTTGTACATTTATATGATTTATGAGTCAGTAATTACTCCAAGCCACGAGGTTGTCGGACCCCGTTTTGTTGACACTGCTAAGCTGGGGCGCAGCATGGCAGGTCTGAAGGATGGACTGGGCACCCAGTCCGTTAGCCACGGAGCTTTGGGGGACACGGATGCAATTAAATCCTCCTCAGAGTCATCATCAGGCGAAGCTCTGACACACAGTAGGCATTAGGATTACTAATATTTTCATACCTTAATTTACTTGCTAAAGTCATAGGCAAGGATCCAAAATCCTAACACCAATTTAAAATAGCTATAATTTAATATTCTGATGTATAGTTCCCAGAAGCATGATTGCATTTGCACCTTTTAATTATTATTTAAACAAATAGAATTATATGAATAACTAGTTCAGCTAAACCTTACACTAAATGTCCAGTATTAAAGTCACTGTGCAAGAATGAGTTTTTAGCCGGGCATAGAGGGGCACGGCTATGTCGCAAGCAGGGAGCAAGGATAGTAAGAATAGGCAGACGCCGGTAGCCTTGTTAGATGCTTTAATCACACAGCACCCTTCTCCTAATTACCACTCCCTGTACCTGCACAGATCCGAGGAGCGCGACTTTCTTCTCCTGCAAGGTGATTCGAGGGTCAGCGTCGGCTGTGGGCAGCGTCCACGTCTCCGGGGGTGCACTCCGGGCTGGTGCCCTCTGATGCCGTGGAGCAGAGTCTTGGCCGTGACCTAGGGCAAGATCACATATGCAGCCAGCGGCCACCAAGTCTCAGGGTCACCGAGTATGACAAGCTGGTCTTCTGCACTCTCTCCTTTATACTAAATTCTAGGGCTGTGTGGCACTGATTCAGGCTTGTCTATCTGTTACACACCAGGCAGGTTTACAGATGGTCAAGGGTATTACGTCACTTCACACAGGGGCGTCTCACTGTAAGACCTGAATTACAAGCCTGAGCTAAATGACAAAGGGCCTAGGAGACAGTGCTCTAACCCCCACCCATTGTAGCCATAGCCCGACCTTTGTTCTAACCCTGGCTTAGGAATGTAAGGCAATCTTGTACTGTTTGAAGTCCCGATCCAAATTAACATGTAAGTTAGTGGTTCTAGACATAGAGACCCCAAGTTAACTGTCGAACTGTTTACTTATCCTGAATGTCTTGGTGGCCTTTGAACCATCCAATAGGTATCTGTTAATCATCAATGTGTGACTGCCGAGTACTACGTGACTGCTGACCACCAGCTCAAATCAGCAGACTTTTGTCCCCTGACTGCAAACCTAAAATGTTAGCCCCCGCCTTTTAGCCCCCTATAAAAAGGACCTCAGCCCCTGAGCTGGCGCCTCTCTGAGCCAGCTACTTGGTTCTGAGAGTGCCGTCTGGCCAGACTAATAAAAGTCTGTTTACCCTCCAGCCTGGTGTGTTCCTTCCTGGGTTTCCCATTCCTCCGTCGAGCTCCTGGAGCCTCGCTGAGCTACAGGTCCCAGCACCGTGGAGGCCCTTTTGGCTGTTCATGGCTTTCAGAAGTAAGGCCCTGGGTCTTGCTTCCGGAGCCACCGTTGGGCTATAGGACTCAGCATCATGGAGGTCTTTCGGCTGTTCACACTCCGTGGAGTGGAAGTGAGACTTTGAGTCTTACATTACAAGTGCTTTTCATATCAGGGAGCAACTCCTACACACACACTTACACCCACTCTGCACGGGCTCTGCATGGGCTCTCCCCACTTATCAGTCTCGTTCAGTCATGGCCTCTGTCATGGCCTCAGGCTCAGTGACAGCTTCAGTGACAGCTTTAGTGACAGCCTCAGTGCTTGCTGTCATTGGAAAAGGATGTAAATAATATAATGAATTTTGCAATAACTGTTTGTTCTCCACAGGCTATAATCCCAGTATCTAGGAGGCTGAGGCAGGAGGAGCACTGTGAGCTCAAGGCCAGCCTGGGCTACACAGTGAGTGTACTAGGCCAGCCTGAACTACATGGCGAGACCCTATCTAAAAAACAAAACAAAACAAAAAAAGAAATTCAATTTGTAAATTATTTAACTGATTAAAAAAAATCTTTAAGAAATGTGCAGATATCTAAATTAGTTAGAAATCACTATAAGGCAGTTAAACAAAGCAGGTCTTCAGCATAGAATAACAGTTGAGACACGCTCAGAGGTTAGCATTATAAAGAGAAGAGGTACTACTTCCCCTGGAGATAAAAAGCAGTGATTTATATTCTAAGTAGACATCAATCTCCTTATTTCCTTTCCAGAAATTCCTCCTATGTGACTTGTTTCCCCCTTTGATCCCCACTTAATCAATATTGCCTGGGTGACTGTACTTGTAATCTTACTGGTTGTTCACGGTTTTGTGCCACCTCGTGCCCACCTTGTGAGTTTCAATCAGATCTTACAGCTTTGTCCCACTTTATACCTGCCTCATCTCTTGGATTTGCCCCGTAAAACACCTTTGGGGAGTGGGATGGGTGGGCAACTACTTTCCAGTCCCCAACTGTTTCTCTTAGACAGAAGCTATCTTTCAATAAATGTTTCCTACTCTTAAAAAAAAAAGAAATGTGTTTATATTTGGACACAGAGTTAAAAATATAGCTGTGATTTACAGGTACCCCTCTTTTAATTATGAGGAAAATGGTGTCTGACATTTTCAGATATTTGCATCTGAGGTTGTTCCTCTGATTAATTACAAATGATTTAGGGGCCAGGGATTTAGCTCAGTGATGCTGCTGTCTGCCTCGTAAGTGCAAGGTCCTGAGTTCGATCCTTGGTACCAAAAGAAAAAAAAAAAGACAAATGATTTAGGAAGATCGCATCCCCCTTGCGAGCTGGGATACACTGCTCCGCCTCCACCAGAGCTGATCATGCACCCAGCCCTGGTCAGGTGTACATTCCTGGCCCCTCTAAGGCACAACTGTGTGTGGCACATGCCAGGCTTTTTCTAAGTAAAACTAGTAGGGAAATAGCCTCCCAGGGCCACAGAATTATATTCAGCTGCAGAGTTGTGGTGGCCATGATTTTAGCTTCAGGAAAAATCCCTAGAAAATAAAGGTTGTACCCTTAGAAAAAGGAAGAAGGAGAGCAAGGTGTGGTCGCACAGGCCTATGATCTCAGCACTTGGGAGGTGGAGGCAGGAGAATCACAGTGAGCTCAAGGCCAGCCTGGCCTGAGTAGCAAGACCCTGACTCAAAATAGACAAGATAAAATAAAATAAAAATAAAAATGATTTGGAAAAAAGATTTAAAAAAAAAGATTTGGAGGCGACAGGGAAGGAGACATGGGGAGGGCCAGGGAGAAACAGACCAACACCTGGTTTCCCGTGCGTGGGTCCTTGGAGCCGACCCGATCCCGAGTGTCTTTCTCTGAGTCTATGACAGGCTCCCCACCCCCAGATCCCACCCCCCCAATTCAGGCTGGATTCCTTTCATTGGTGGTAAAAATAGCCTGGACTAACGCCAGAGGACATTAGTATTCTTCACTTGGTCCTTAGCTAACATCAATGCTTTTAAATTGATGAGGTGGGTAATGGGAGGGAGCTATTTTCATTCTCATGAGGTATGATTATTAGGATCTTATTGAACATTATGTGGCTTTATAGGAATAGATGTCACTTGTCATTAAATTAAAGGGATTTATTTGACAGAACTCTATGGCCTTCGGTTCTTTACAAATGAAGTCTTTTTGTCTGACTGCAGCTGGCTCAGGACATGACCGCAATCGACCGTGTGATTCGGGGCCACTTTTGTGAGGTCTGCTTTGGCTTTGCTCCTGCCTCCTAGCAGCAAGGTCGGCTTACAAGGGCCAGTTTGGGCGACTGTCAGCCCTAGGCTTTGTCACTTCTCAGCGCGTTTCGGGGGATGTTTTGCTTCTGCTCCTGGAGCTGGTATCACTGGAGGTTGATTTCTTTTCAGCGGTTGCTAGGTTACACCATCAGCATCCATTCATCCTTTAGAATTACAGCCGACTTGAGCTCCCTCTGACTCCTGAGCACTGCAAAGCAGAGGCTGTGTCAGAAGATTCTCAATCAGTTTTGTGAAGGGTCAGCCGCAGGAGCGTGGCGGGGAGGCGGGTGGTGGCGGCACAGCTATGCAACTCAATTCCTGCTCTCTTAGATTTGAAAAAGCTGATTTAAACTCCCCGTCACATCCAGAGAGTCCAATAATCTATCCAAAGATTCAGGCAGGACAGAGCTTGTGTTCTTTCCAGTTAACCTTTGGCTTCATATTTGTTTTCTTTCCTTTCCCCTTTGTCTTTCTTTTTCTTGGGGTGGGGTATGCTAGGGGTGGAACCCAGAGCCACACACGTCTACACGGAGCTACAACCCCAGCCCTCAGACTCCCATAATTCCTCCATTCAATAGATACAGCCCTAGGTATCTATCTGTCCACTTCTGTCTACATCAGTCCACATGGAGGGGCTCAGCTTCTAATTTCCACCCAAAATTGCCCACAATAGCTAGTTTGTGTGCCCAGCACACTTTAAACTGGTGGTCTGAGTGACAGAGGATCTTACATTTCAAGAGCTAGATCCCCTTCCTTCCTTCCTTCTTTTTCTTTCTTTTAAAAAATTTTTACGCAAGGTTTCATTATGTAGTCCAGGCTGGCCTCAAACTCTTGATCCTCCTGCCTCAGCTTTTTGAGTGTTTGGATCACAGGTGGGCACCACCGTGCCCAGTTTACATTTATTCTTTTTGTTGTTGTTGTTTGGTACCGGGGATCGAACTCGGGTCCTTGTACTCGTGAGGCAGGCGCCAGAACCACTGAGCCAAATCCCCAGCCCTACATTTATTCTTAAACGTCATATCCACCTTGCTATGTTGCTTGCTTCTCTCTTTCCTCTTTTTTTTTTTTTTCTGCTCTTTTCTCATCTAGGAGGAAAAGATATAGGAAAATGAGTTCATATTTTTTAATATAGAAAAATTCAGCTCTCATCTACACTATGCTGGTCTCTGCATCCTGAGGATTTCACCCCATCATTACAGCTTATAAGGCCCAGGTTGCCAGCAAATGGAGAGAGGGTTTATTTCCCCTTACACTAACATTTCTGGGGTTCCTCATACCCCAGGCTCTAAGTACCTTTCATGTTCCCGTGAGCAGGTGCTATTATTATCCATTTCACCAATGAGGAAACAGAAGATGTACCAGTCAGTTCTCCATCCCTAGGACAAAATCACCAACGCCCACAACACAAAGGAGGAGGAGAGGTTTATTTTGACTCGAGGTTTGGAGGGATTCAGTAAGGCAGAGCAGTGTGGTGGAGGAAAAGCTGCTCACAGCGTAACAGCCAGGAAGTAGAGAGAAGGGAGAGAAGGATGACAGTGCGCCTTTCAGTCTGACCCAGTGGCCCACGCCTGCCAACCATGCCGACTGCTGGGCACGAGGTCTTTGGGGACACTTCAGAGATAAACCTACACATAGGATAAACGGTTGTGCCTGGGGACTTCAGGGGCTTAATCTAGATCACAAATTTCAGGGCCTTCTAGCAACTGCAAGAAACATCTCAAGCCACGGGATTCAAACAAGCTGGGCCCACGCAGGTCTGCACAGCTCTTACTGCCCACCGCTGGGCTCTCCAGATGAGAGACGCATCCAGCCGCCGGCTCCACAGGATCGCACACTTCCAACACTACTGTGTGTTTTTTAGCAATATTTTTCATGACTTGATTCCACTGTGCTCAAGGACAGTGTGCCGGACTGTCCCCCAGCAAGGGGACACTGTGTAGGGTGGCACAGTGCAGGGCGAGCTCTGCCTCCAGGCCCCGCCACACAGTTGAAGGGGCCACACTAGTGTCAGATGTTACATGGACTTGTGCAATGTGGCTGAACACAGCGATCACCCTACCTACACCATCTGTGCCGTGGAGACAGGTGCTCGTCCCTGTATAGCAGACGTGTGAGTTTTCTTATGTAATTATTAAACTTGGGCTTGTTGTCCCATGTATTTGGTAAAATAATTTAATAGGCTAAGTATAAAAAAATAAAGGAAGTTTTGTTAGTTACAAATGGTATTAGTCACCTTTTTGTCACTGGGATGCTAGCTGACACCCACAAGTTAAAGGAAGGCAGGTTTGTTGAGGTTCACGGTTTCAGAGGTTTCAGTCCATGGTCAGTGGACTCATGGTGGAAGGGGCTGGCAGAGGAAAGCTGCTCACATCATGGTGGCCAGGAAGCTGAGGGAGAGTGAGGAGCAGGGAGGGAGATACACCCTTCCAGGCTACACCCGGCAGTGGCCACCTATCTTCTCGGGACTGGTCCTTTGAGATCCAGGGAGAACCATTGCTTAAGGAGATGATTAGGTTCCGATCGTGAGATCTTGATTCCTGCTTAGGGGGCAGCCTCCAATACTTTCGTGGAGTACCTGCTCCCACTTGGGGGTATACTCATTATGGGGTGGCCTGGAGGCTTCCACTTTGTCCCAGGTGACTGCAGGTCTAGGTCAAGAACTGGAGGCTTCTCAGCATTGCTTCAGGCATTCTGGAACTGGACATTGCGAAAGCTGGAAAGTGGATGTCCCTGCAAATTCTGAAAGTGACTTTTGATATTCTTATCTTGATGTCTCATCAAGAATGAGCCCAGCCGGGCGTGGTGGGGCATGCCTGTAATCCCAGCACTGGGGAGGCTGAGGCAGGAGGATCGCTGTGAGTTTGAGACCAGCCTGGGCTACATAGTGAGTTCCAGGTCAGTCTCAACTACTTAGTGAGACCCTGTCTCAA
>NW_022900927.1:56116028-56193359 GCF_012274545.1 Fukomys damarensis | reverse complement strand
AAAAAAAAAAAAAAAAAAAAAAAAAAAAAGATGGCTCATAACCATCGTAACAGACACTCCTTAGATATGTGAGCTGAGCAGGGTCTGACCCAACGCTTTAAGGAGAGAAAGGAGACAGATGCAGAAATGAAGGCAGAGGTGCCACACTTAATCCTGATTTCAATTACTCCAGGCACCTGCAGGCACAGCCTTGAGTCCCTGACACAGGGAGACTGGAGGGGTTCAGGAGTCATGAGAAGAAAGACCCACAAGAGGTCATGCACAGAGGTGACTGACGCCTTCTAGGGCCTTAGAACCGGGACTCCCGAGGTGCCGTCCTGAGGACAAGACAGCTCAAGGGCCAGACCTAGCAGCATCAGGCTGCTGTGCTGCCCTGGCAGACTGCAGAAGCTGGATCTCATTTAGATGTTAACTAAATGCAGGGAAGGGATGAGGGACAGCCCTGGATTCCCTGGAGTTACTTTCCCCACTCTAATTGGCTCTGTGCTTATTCATTCACTCATTTATTCATTCATTGTGAGTCTGTTCCCCGGATTGGTGGCTGCTTACAGGAAGAATACCAAACTTTTTAGTGTTTAACACAAACATAATTAAAATGTGCAGATGCAGCAGGTATAATTTTTAATAAAACATCTGTGCTATACTTTTCTTACTATAAAGGCAATAAATGTACATAG
This sequence comes from Fukomys damarensis, assembly GCF_012274545.1. Classification (NCBI taxonomy): domain Eukaryota; kingdom Metazoa; phylum Chordata; class Mammalia; order Rodentia; family Bathyergidae; genus Fukomys; species Fukomys damarensis. The sequence continues at coordinate 56,192,682 of NW_022900927.1, read as the reverse complement.
TTGAAAATTTAGAAGATTTAAACAAAGATCTGCAAAGAATATTCAGAATTCCACCACCTAGAGAAAACCATTGTTAACATCTTAAAAATATCTTTTCATTTTTTTCTGTGTAAAAATGTAAATATATTAATGGTTTATGAAAAGGTGATTACAACCTCTATGCCATTTTCCAATCTGCTTTCTCCCCTTAATGAAAATAAGCCAGGTATGGTGGTGCATGCTTGTAATCACAGCTACTCTGGAGTCTGAGGCAGGAGGATTACAAATTCGAGGCCAGCCTGGGCAACTTAGCAAGACGCTATCTCAAAAATTTTAAAAATTAAAAAAAGCTGGGGAGGTAGCTCAGCACTCCAAGGGTTCAATTTTTAATATTGGGAAAATATCCATACTTATATAGAGAGACTGAATCATGCAAAGTTAATATATTTTCATCTATGATATCATTTCAAAGGAAACAAAATTCCACTGTAGGTATATATCATAATTTCTTTACATAACCACCTCATTACCAGGGAAGATTTTGAAATCTAGTGCTCTCTTATGACCTGTTAGTTGGATAACTCTATTTCACATACGTCTGCTGTCTCTCTCTGCCTTGCAGACCCCTGGCATGGATTGAGGACCAGTAGCTCAGGAGGAAACCAGAACCTTAGAACAGCTGTCAGGCTGCTGAATCTGTCTTCCTCTTCTCCTCTAAGCGCGGAGAATGACAGCTGTTATTCTCTGTCTCCCGGGTTATATAGGTTAGAGTTTCTAGCTGGGCTGCGATACCTCCATGAATTCCACCCCTTGTTTCACTTTGGAAATTCTCCCGTGAATGAGCAGCGATCCACCTTCCCGTGGCTGACTGGAGCCAGGTGACACACAGAACGTTAGCCCAGTGCCGGGTGCCAGGAGGAAACCATCCTGGTGGAGAAATAAAGCGAGGACTGAGCAGAACATTAACTCACTCTCTGGGGTGTGTCAGTGAAGCACACGTGTCAGAATCGTTTTTAGAGATATTCACGGGAGCCGGTGGTCGCGCTCTCATTGCCTTTGGTGGAGCTGCTGCTGGCCAGCTGAGCACGACCCAGCCATCGTGCCAGTGCCCCAGTCACCTTGTGTTTTAAGCAAAAGTCACTTGCAGGGGAGTGACTTCGGGTGGCGAAGGGGCACCACACGGGTACCACATGCATTTCACCTTCTCCTCCACGCCTGACGCCAGGAGACCTGTTGGCCACATCCAGCCTCTCTCTGTCTTCCTTCATCGTTGCACTGGCCCGCTCACCTGGGGAACTGTCACCCTACCCTTCCCAGCAGTGTAGACCCCACAGAGAGGGTTCCACACCCACCTCCTGGGCAGAACTCGATGCCGCTCCTCCCAGACGTCGAGGTGGTCAGCTCACCTCGTAGCGATCGTGGTGAGTAGCACCAGACGAGCTAGTCCAGCAAGAGGTGCTCGGGTTGCAGCTCCAGGGTGAAGACCCCTTCCTCTTCGGCTTCATGTTAGCGACGAAGCGGTGCCTTCCGACTCCCACCCCGGGTGGTAGGTAGAGCCCAGGATGAAGACAGGGGGAGGCACTGAAGTCTTCACATTGCCGGATCAAACCCAGTCTGTTTCTACTAGAATTTAAATCTCCATTTCTTTTTAAACATGTAAGCCATGTTTCTTTCTTTTTTGCTACCGGGGATCAAATTCGGAACCTTGAGCTTGAGAGACAGGCGGCAGCACCACTGAGCTAAATCCCTGGCCCCAACACATCTTTCTCGTGTCTAAATCAGTCTGGGGAGGGTATTCTCATGCTTACTGCGGAAAGATACCTACCCTGGGAGACTAGTAACCTAAATGATCCACTGGGAAGAAACTGTAGCAGACTCCAACTTTCTTTCCTTTGATGGTGCTGTGGCTGTGTTTAGCTGTCCCACTAAAGCCTGGTGCGGATGGGGTGGGACTTCCTTCTTCAGAGGTCGCTGAATCTGGAACGTGTGATGCTGGGGTTAGGGCTGTGATTACTAAATCAGCACATGTGAGTGACTAGTTTGGCACCACCCTGATCCCGGTAGTCTGCATAAAATAAAAGGGGCAGAAAGACACTGTTAAATCATCTTGTTGCCTTTGCTACTGTGTGGGCTCCCTGTTGTTTCTCCTCTCTCTGCCTTGCAATCAGCTGATTATGGACTCTATGATCTGTAACCCAAATAAACCACAGTGCCTCCAACTTTGGGTGTTGGGTATTTTGTCTCAGCAATGAGAGAAAAGTAGCTAACTTGGATGGCTTTCTCCTGGTGTACAAATTTTTCTTCCTGTGACGCGTGGGTTTCTGAACTGTACATTGAACTGTACGCCTGCTTCTCTTCCCTCTGTGTACCTTTCTTCTCCTCCATAGGTCCCAAGCATCGAAGCTGCTCTCCCCTTTCCATCTTCTGAGATTTTCCATGTCCAAGAATGACTATTACATGAAACACAGTCCCCAGCTCCCGCTTTCTCTCTTTTCCTGACATCTGCAGTTGGTTGCTAATCCTGGAAGGGAGCATAGGGATTTATGCTGAGATTCTGAGTTTCCCGTCTGCCATGGGCACAGGGCGGAGAATGTCACAATGGCTCCAGGTTTTGACGTCCCCGCCCTAGGCGGAGTTCTGAGGCCAGTTCTTCTCCCAGTCACACCGTCTGCCTGTGGGCGCTGACTGGATGTGTCCTTTCCTCATTCACAACTCACTCAGTTGCACTGTGGAAGCTTCTGCTCCTCGTCTAAAGAACGCACTGAGCCCACAGTCCTGACACAGACCTGAAAAGCACGCTGAACCCTCAGACAGATGAGCTGCTCAGCATCCGCCCTGCTCCTCAAACCTGCTCAAGCCTCCCAGCCTCCGGCTCCGAAGGGCATTTTAGGGTTAGAGACACACGGCTCCAAAATAGCTCCCCTGTAAATAGCCCCAGTTGTCACCAAGAGAACAGGTGGGCTTCTGCTCACACCCCGGCACTCAGCTGTGACTAATACATTTTATAGACATTGCTCAGCCCCGCTTTATTCATGAGTCTTTCCTCGAAACCAACAAAATCTGTACCACTCTAGAAATTCTGATTCCTGGATGAGATTAGTTTGTGTTGCAATTTGAACTCAGCTGACATCTTAGTGTATTTTCCCTCATTTTGAGAGGAGAAATTTATGTTCTGTGATTATAAATAATTTATTTGGGTGTCATGTGTCCCCTATATTTTTACGTGGGAAGCATAATCCCTCAATTCATATGTTGATGGGCTTGGAGGCGGGCCCGTTGGGAAGTAATGAGCATTAGATGAAGACCTCAGGGTGGAGCCATCATGTTGGGACTGGTGTTTTTATTAGACAAGAAAGGTTTTGGGAGGCTGAGGCAGGAAGATGAGGCAGGCAAGTTTGAAGCCAGCCTGGGCAATTTAGCAAGACCCTGTCTCGAATAGAAAAATGGGCCAGGGTTGTAACTCAAAGCAAAGGCCCTGAGTTCAATTTTCAGTATTGCAAAGAAGAAGAAGAAGACAGAGAAAGAGAGGATGAAGGAGGAAGAGGAGAAAGAGGATTCACAGGGGAGGAGGAGGAGGGAGGGAGGGGGTACAGGAGTCGGGAGGGACATGAGCGAGTGCATCCTCACTCTGACTGTTCTGATGCCCTCCATGTCAGGGTGCAGCCAGAGGGCCCTCACCAAATGCCAAGCAGCCACACACACCGTGCTCATGGACTGTCCAGCCTCCAGAATCAAGAGCCAAATAAAGTTCTATTCTTTATCAAATAGCCACTCTCGGGTATTTTATTATAGCAACAGAAGACAGATAATAGGTATGTAATGCAGTGGCCAATCAGTGCTAACCTTCAGCTGTACCCAGCTTGGAGAAGGAGCAGTCTGTGGTCCCACCTGCCTTCTTCTCCGGCGTCTTACAGGAACTGAAGTCAGGCTCAGGATGGTAATGCACAGGGCTTTGTGGTTTGCAAGTCCCACCTTGCCTAGTATGGAAGTGAAGGGGCCTGGATTCTCCCTCGAGGCTTGAAGAGCCCGTCCAGGGTAAAACTCTCATCTCAGGCTCCTGAATGTAACCACATCTGAAGGATTCCTCTTCCCATGCGGGTTCACAGGGTCTGGAGGCTGAGAGACGTGGATGTCTCTCAGGGTCGGTTGTTCAGACCACCACAGGGGACCCGCTGCTGCAGAAAAGAATCTGGGTAAAGGAGCAAACGTAGCATGCAGGTGTGAAGTAATGAGTTACACTGTTAGGTGTCCTGGCCCCACCTTGGGACCGTACAACCCATGTAATTAATCATGGAAGCTTTGCCCTGGAAATCATAGTCTTCTATGCTTTTGTCACCCAAGAACAATTTTCCCCTCTCAATACAGCCAGTGCCCCTGGATTTATGCTGATCCTACAGCAGCTTTATTCTTTCCTTTCTCAGCTGTTGGGGTTTCAGAGGAGAAGGAATAAAATCTGTGTCCCACCCACTGGACTTCAGGAGCTCTCAGGAACCACAGCGACTTTGCTGTGAGACCAGGCCTCCAACCCCTCATCAGGCCCAACCACGGCCGCCCAGGCAAAAATCAACACGCAGCTCTTATTTTTTGAGCGCTCAGAAACGTAATACACTTCCGGGCCAAATTTCTTTGTCCTGAAAGAAAGGATAGATCCCATCCGAGGAAGGAAGCCCTGTGCTTTGTTCCACGGGAAGAGCGGCCACAGCGCCGCAGGCTGTGGTCCCCGTGGGACGGTCCTGGAGCCCCAGGCCCGCTCTGTCCGAACGAACCCGCGTGTCCGGGCTGCAGCGGCTCTGCTGGCCAGTGTCTGTCCCTCTCCAGCTGCAGTCATCAGTGCGGCCCAGGCCTCTGTCTGCTTAGCCGCTACCATGACGACCAAAGGAAAACAAGGGGGCACATTCAGTCCGGAAGTAGCCTTGGGAACTACCAGTTCCCGACTTGTTCACTCCAGAATGATGCATCTTGACATTGTGGGGTCAGGACGAGCTGCTCTTTCAGACAATTTTCCATAAATTTCCCCAGATGGAGCCCCCAAGTCCCTCCCGCCACTCTTCTGGGCTCCCACGTGACTCACATAATAAAACCCAATGTCCAGGCTTCGTGGAAACTAAAGCTTGTATGACCTGGGGGATGTGAGCTCCTTCCAGAGCAAAGAGAAGATAGAATTATGAGTCTAAAATTGCGTATGAGATTGAATACTTACTTCGAATGGGAAAAGAAATTACACAAACATCTAGGGAAATAATACCCTTGTTATTTGACTGCCTAACACACCCTTAATACTTTTATCTCCTTCCTTTATTTTTTGTTTTTATTTTTCTTGGATACAAGGTCCTGCTGTGTAATTCAGGCTGAGCTTCAACTCACTATCTAGCCCAGACTGACCTTGAACTCAGAGTGATCCTCCTGCCTCAGCCTCCTGCATGCTGTGATTACAGGTGTGCACCACCACACCTGGTCTGTCTTCTCTATTTTTTTAGCTGTGTATCTCTATATTTGTTTTCATATGACAACTATTTTGTAATACCATTTTCTATAGAAATATGATTCAGTCTTTCCTATAACATAATTGAATTTTTAAAAAATTGATACATGAAAAGGGCCCAGGATTTAGCTCAGTGGCACCGCACCTGCCTTGCAAGCACAAGGTCCTGACTTTGATCCCCGGTACCAGAAAAAAAAAAAAAAGGATACATTAGAGAATGTATTTTTGCTCTGTCCTAGTTATGCAGCCTGTCCTCACTACCAGTGCTTCATTTTAGTCATCTTCTTGTGCCTGGTGCAGCACTCTCCTAACTAGTTTCCTAGCTCTAGCTTTGTCACCTCCAGTTCATCTTTTACACAATAACCAGAGATTTTCTAAAATAAAAGTCACTTGGGTCTCTTCCCTCTTCAAACACAGATGTGCTGGTGCTGTGTAACCATCAGCATGTAGTTGAAACTCCATCACCAGCTTCTGCCTGATTTGTAAAAAGATGTCCAATAAAAATTTTAAAATTGCCAAATTTGGGAAAGCATACATCAAGTTTCCTTAATAGAAGAACTGAAAGATCTCATGCACATTTCAGGTTTTCTCACACAGAGCTTAACCTTGACCACTCTGAAGTGGTGGTCTGTGTTGTCACTGGCAACCTCACTGGAACAGCGGACTATGATGTCAGTGCCTCCTGTTAGGTAAGGAAGACCTAGGTTATCAAGCAGCGAAAGAGCCTGTCTTTACTTGGAGTCATCTCTTCCCTTGAAGGAGCTACTTCTTTGTGCATGTTTTGGAAAAGAGAAAACCAAAACTCTTCTTATTGGCTTTTAATTTGCTTCTCAATGTCAGAACAATTCCCATTCATCTTATTGCTTATGTATGACCTTCTCTACCCAACCCCAGCTCCGTTCATGCCATGAAGGATGCGGATACCCTTGTCCGCGAATCCAAGCTTTATGCACAACTTCCGGCAAGCAGCCGGGCCTCGGCCCTCTCTTGGGTCTGAGGTGGCCTCGTGCAGCAGGGCCCGGGCTCGGAGGAGGAAACACCAGGTCCCAGGAACTCAGAGTGTGGGCAGGAAAGAGAGAGAGTGTGCATCCGGGCGGGCACATCCCTCATCCCTAATGATGGGGTGCAGCAGAGAGCCAGAGTGCAGCCTCACAAGTGTGGGCCACGGCAGACTTGACACCCAACGAAGTCTTCCCGTAATCCGATCCCACCGCAGAGTAGCATTCGGCGCGCACCTCCACCCAACACAAGGGGCTGCGTGGTGCACCTTTCACCAAAATGTGAGGCCCAGCTGGAAACACTCCTAGAGCCTTCCCAGGACCTTGGAAGGGGTTTGAAGCCCGAGCACCTTGGTTTGTTTTGCAGTCACACTGGCTCTGCAGGAAGCGGCAATCACCTGAGATCTGGAATACTGGACTGACATCAGTCACACAGCTGAACCTCACACTTACACTTCTGCCCTCGTTCAGAGACGAGGTTTTCAGGAACTCCCTGGATGGATCCTAGGCCTGCATTTTCAGAGCTTTTTCCCCTTTTCCTTACTCTGTTTCATCTCTCAAGAAGCCACCACTGACCAGCAGGAGGATGTGAGGACCAGGGAGATGCAGGGTATTTCTCCGCCCCCTCTGCCTGAGGCCTTGTCACTGTGGCTCTAGCTGCCGCGGGACAGACCTCTGTGTGCCAGAGTCCACCTGAGTGGCCCTGGTCCTGGGTTCCAGCAGCCACCACCTCCTCCTTTGTCCTTCAGCTCAGTGGCTCTTGATGTGGGACTCAGCACACATATACAAGGTGTGCTTGAAAAGTACAGTGAATGTTAGGTTTTAAAAATTTATTACAGTAAAAGATAAATTGCCTGACCCCCCCTTAGAATACTCCCTTTTGCTTCAAACACACTTGTCCCATCTCTCGTGCCACTTTGTGCAGCGGCTCTGGAAGTGCTCTTTTGTAAGTGTCTTCCGCTGTGCTGCCCAGGCTGCCTGGGTGTTTTGGGCCGATTTAAAAGGTTTACCTTTCGTGGTCATTTTGACTTTGGGGAAGGTATCATGCAGTGCCAGAGCCTGTGAGGGAGGTGGATGAGGATGCCCCACAATGTCGTTGAGCCTGCCTTTCTGGTGGACGGCACTCGGCAGCAGTGTTCTCTGTGTTTTTTGGTTTTGTTTTCTGAGACAGGGTCTCACTGTGTAGTTGAGACTGACCTGGAACTCACTGTGTAGCCCAGGCTGGTCTCGAACTCACAGCGATCCTCCTGCCTCAGCCTCCCGAGTGCTGGGATTACAGGCGTGCACCACCATGCCTGGCTGTTAACTGTATTTTTAAAAAAATCACACCTTGCAAAGAGACTCACAGAAGAGGACTTTTCAGCACTGCTTTAGAAAGCGGCAAGAATGATGCAATAGGTGTGTTCAAAGCGAGGGGGAGCATTTTGAGGGGATCAAAGACAATGTGTCTTTTACTGCAATACATTGTAAAGAATTCAACATTTGCCACATATTTTAATTTCCCTTTATGTACATTTAGCAATATCTGAAGACAATTGTGGCTGCTGTAACTAGGATAGGGGGATAATGTTGCAGCAGTAGATAAAGTCCAGGGATAAAGGCCTAACATGCTATGATATGCAGGATAATTCCCCATAGGAAGGAGTGATCCAACCGCAAATCTGAAAATGTCTGGTCGCGGTACACACACCTGTAATCCCAGCACTCTGGGAAGCTGAGGCAGGAGGATCACAAGCTCAAGCCCAGCCAAAATCTCAAAAGTGCCAGGTTGAAAACCCTGCTTTGGCCGGAAGACCACAGTGATACCTTCAGTTGTTAATCTTGGATTTGTCCACAGTGGATACTTAGCTCTTCTATTTCCCTGAATTAATTTTCATTTAACACCTAAAAATGTTTACCTTTGCTGGAACATTATCTAACGTATACATGTCTGTAAATATATTGAATTATAACATATTTAGTTAGGAATAAAAATAAAAACGTGAAGTGGCTGCTGTTTTCCTGGCTGAGCTAACGCCTTCCCCAGGTGGCAGCTTCGTCTCTCTGCCAAACCAGCCAAGGATGTCCTCTCTGCCCGCAGCCGCCCTCCATCCTGTTGGTTTCAGAGTGGAACTTAACAGCTTTCACAAAGTGCTTTTTAATTCATAGACTATGTTGTTTTACGAGGCCCATCCAAGTTATAAACTGAGTAGAAGAAAATGCATAACTTTTTCTTACGAAATGAAAATACAGCGTTCAAAACAGTCCAATTCCCATTATTCAGAAATGCATTAGTACTAAGAAAATGTATTTGGCAATTTAATAGCGCTCTAAATATAAAATATAGATTAATTTAACCCCGATTAAAGGGAGATCTTTGTGATTCTTCTTAATTCTGTTAGGCTAAATTGCCTAGCATGCTATTTATGTTTTCTTGGATTTTAAAAAATCATTCTTCCCCATAGAAACAGTTCAGTGAAAATTCTGGAGGACTAAAAAGAAAAAGCAAAGAAAATATATTTTGCTTCCTTCCACGTTGTCAGGTGCACCAGCTTCCTAGAGCTGCCAAAACAAACGATGAGTGGCCAAAACCACACACGTTTACTGTTTCCTGACAGAGGCCGGAAGTCCCAGCTCAAGGCGTCGCAGGGCCCTGTTTTCCTCCCGTTCCTCCGCAGGACCATGCTGTGCTCTCCCTGCCGGGTGCCGGCCCTCACCTACTGACCTCACTTGACCTTGGTTCCCTCCCCTCTCTCTTTCTTCCTCCTCCCTCCCCTCCCTTATTTTCCCCAGTACTGGGGATTGAACACGGCCCTTTGCCTAAGCTGCATCCAGTCTCTCAGCAGGTTTCATCCGAGCTGGCTGCTTCCTTCTTTTTGAAATATTGTCCTTTCTGGGTCTCAATCACTCCACCCATCCTGGTTTCCTCCCTAGTTCACAGCTTCTTTACCTTTGTTGATTTTTTTTTTCTACAAATCTCCGGGATCCCGCAGGATGCCACGTGGCTGGGACGTTCCCACACTTTGAGCTCACTCTGAGTTCACATCCTACTTCCGGGCCCTGCCCTGAGGCCCAGACTGGCCCGTCCAGCCTTATCCACCTGAGTCCCCGCGAGCACCCTGAGTCTGTTTCTTCCCAAGGCCTCCTACCTTAACATGGCTCCATCTTCACCCAGGTAAAGGTCAAACCTGAGTCAGGATTTTTCTCTAATTCTTCACTGTCTCCCCCTCCCCCATACAATTCCATTTCTGGGTCCTCTAGGTGCTGCGATCAAAATGGATCTTTAATCCATCCACCTCGCTCCATCTCCACTACTGCCACTCTCTTCTGGGCCCTAGTTGGCTTTTACCCAGACAACTGCAATTATCTGACTCACTGTGCCCTTGTCTAACCTATTCTCTACCCAGTAATCTTAATTAGCTTATTAGAATTTTAACCAGAAACACCATTCAACGTGGATCCAAAGTTCTTACTTTCCCTTGGAAGGTTTTCTATGATGTTTCCTATGTACATCTTTAATCTTACCATTCTGACCATGAGTCTCCCTCTTGTTCCTTGAACACACACATCCTTCCCTTTTCTGTCTCAGGGCCTTTGCACTCAGGGCCATTTCCTCTGCCCATACTCTTTGCATAGCACTCTTTCTCATCCTTTAGGACTCAGTTCACACCTTCCCAAGGATGTCTCTTTGATCTCTCCTACCTAACGGAGGCCTCCACCTTTATTACTCTGTACTTTGTCACCTTATTTCTATCAGGGCACTTATTAGAAAATGAAAGTATCCTTCCTTATTGTTTATTTGTATTTGTTTTTTTCCTCTTGTCTCCAAACATCACTTATTCCTCCTAGCCCACAAGGTAGGAGGTTTTGTACAACATTTGCCATGAATGTGGTACTTCACAGATTTCTAAACCTCACTCGCCATCCAGCACCGTCAGTCTCCCCACAATCCTATGTGAGCAGAAATACTGTCTCATCCTATCAGTGAGGACTGTTTCAGAGAGGGCCGGAAGACCTGCCCAAGCCTTCCTAGACACTAGCAGTGATGGAGGCAGAAAGCTCGCCCAGTGTGTGCAGATTTGAGCCCACACCTGCCTGATTTCCAAGGTCTGTCTTTCTGCCATGCTGAGTCTCAACCCCTGGTCACTCCAGGAGCCAGAAGAAGCATGGAGAAAACACAACAGTTTTATTTCATTTCTTCTTTTACTTGTCCAAATTTAAACATCCACCCTCTGACACTGTGCTGGGAAAACACTCATTGCCACCATGCTTTCATTTGGGGAATTACTCTCTCCTACGCCATAGGAATCCTGTTTAGCCATATGGTGCTGGAACATTAACACTGCCCCCTTCCTTTCCCACTCAAAGTGCACATGTGACCTGGGCTGACCAATCGGATGAGTTCTTCCTCTGGTCTCCATGTGAGGCAGAAGAACCAGCTCCTAAGCTGATCCGGCCAATCAGCATTGCCTGTGGAACTTTTGTTGGTGACGTCAGGACAAGAATTGTGTGTGGAGGTTGTTATTCATGAACACCCAGTGGACAGGAGCTGAAGCAGCCATCTTGGTCACACAGAGAGAAACTTCTGGAAAAGTATACCTGACAGACAACATCAAAGGAGCTGGGGATGGATGGAGAGAGAAAGAGAGACAGAAGTGGAGGCCTAAGGCCACTATTTCAACATTTGAACCTGACCATTTATTTTTTTTTTTGGTACCAGGGATTGAACTCAGGACGTTGTGCTTGTGAGTCAGGTGGCGGAACCACTGAGCTGCATCCCTGGCCCCATGGTCATTTATTTATTAAATATCTACCCGCTCCCTAAGCTGGCTCCACAGGGTAAGAATACCATCTGCTTTTGTTCACTACTGGCTGCCCAGTGCCCCAGTGGGGCTTGTCACATAGTAGGTGCTCACATAACTGGCTCACAGCACAGGAATAATATTCAAGAGAGATCGTGTTTGGCTCTTGCTTTTGAATGCCCTGCCAGGGTATAGGGACTTCATTAAAGTGGGAGGAATCAGAGTCTGAGTCTTCAACTTTATGATACGTAATGAGTCCTTTGTCAAAAATTTTAAGGACAGTGGCTACGGATTGAAACTAGGCAGGAATAATACATCCTGGCTCTGTTCTTTTAAAAATGTGTGTGCTGTCTGAGGCGCCGTAATTTAATTTGACTCTAATATGTTTTTGAGTTCCCTGTCAGATTATAACCGGATTCATCACTCACTTGGAGGCTAAAAATAGAAGGTGATACGAGAGGTTAGCATCACTTAGCAGGGAGCACTTTCTCACAGGGACCGACATAAATCGGAGGAGGCATGTCACCCACTCCCATTCGAAGCTGCAGTTGTCCTCACGCAGAGGGGCAGCTGGAGGGCACCGCAGAAGTGACGACAGAAGCTCTGTCCCAGCCCCTGCTAATCAACCCTTCCAGAGCACGCAATGGCTCCTGATTGCTGGCTGATTTTATCTGGCTTCCAGGGGAGCAGCTGAAACCCTGGGATGGATGTGGGGAAGGAAGAAAGTCTGAGCTTTCTGGAAAAATCACTGATCTTGCATTGTTTTTAGGCTCCCTCTTGGTGGAATAAAAATGGTCTTTACATTTTTTTATCAAAGAACATTTGCAGTACGTAATTTTTATGTATCTTCTGTGGGGTTGGTACGTGTGCAGAACGCATCTGAATTCCTTTTCATCCCCCGACCCCTTCACTCCATCTCTTGGTCCTCTGTCCACTTGTTTTCCAAAAGCACTATCTGCCTACTTCCTGTTATCTGCCTTTTGTTCTGTTCTTTATAAACTGAGTTTCTTATATAGGAAACTCATGTGATATTTAAGCTTGTGAGTCGGATTTGTTTCACTTGGCATTACTGTCTCAAGGTCGCATCCATTTTCCTACAAACGATGCCTTCATCTTTTTTATGGCAGAGTGGTAAATATGGCAGTGTGGGATCACCGCATTTTCTTTAACCATCACCTGCTGACGGACCGTATAGGCTGCTTCCTGATTTGTCCTTTAACTTCTTTATGATGCCATCTTTTCTGGAGTGAAATGGAATCTCGGTGTTGTTTTTTATTTGCCTTTCTCTAATGGCCAGCAGTGTTGGACATTTCTTCGTGTATGTAGTGGCCACTTGTACTTCTCTGAAGGGTCTACTCATGTCAGTTGCCCTCTGTTCTGACTGGGTCTTTTATTTTGAGGGGCCTGATTTTTTTGAGTTGTTACACTTGATCTTAGCCATAAGGCCAAAAAGTGATTTTTAAAAAAATTCTTTATATATTCTAGATATTGGTCCCCTTGTCTGAGGAGTAGCTGAAATTTTTTTTTTCTTTTCACTCTGTTCGTTGTTTTTTTTTAATGTGCAGGATCTTTTAAATTTGATATGACCCCATTTGTTAATTCTTGACTCTATTTCTTATGCAACTGGGGTTCTGTTCAGAATGTCCTGGTCAGCTGGGCATGGTGACGCATGCCTGTAATCCCAGAACTTGGGAGGCTGAGGCAGGAGGATCGCTGTGAATTCAAGACCAGCCTGGGCTACATAGTGAGTTCCAGGTCAGTCTCAACTACATAGTGAGCCCTGTCTCAAAACAAACAAACAAACAAACAAACACAAAAAAACAAACAGAAAGTCCTGGTCTATGCCTATAACTTCAGGAGCTTCGCCTATTTTATCATCCAGTAGGTTAAATGTATCTGTTTTGACATTTAATTCTTTGATCCATTTTGATTTTCATCTAGTACATGGTGAGAGATATGGATCTAGATTCAACCTTCTGTATGTGGACAGCCAGTTTTCCCAAAACCACTTACTAAAAGGCTATCTTTCCTCCAGTGTGTTTTCGATTCCTTTGTCAAGGATCAAATCGTTAAATGTGCTTAGGGTTGTTTCTGCAGACTCTGTTCTGTTCCGCTGATCCTCGTGTCTGTTTTTTTGGCCAGTGCCATGCTGTTTTTATAGCTGTAGCTTTATAATATAACTTCAAGTGTGGGATTGTGATGTCACAGCAGTGACAGACTCCAGGCCATTGTGAGGGCCACTGTTTTAGGCAGCGGTGGGGACCCTGCTGTGAGGGATCTACTGCTGCATCTTGGTGAGACAGCTCAGTTCCATGGGTGATGTTAAAATTCAGAAAGAACTCAGGTCGTACCCTCTGCGCTCTCTGAGCTTCCTTTCCTGGCTCCCTTTTATTGTTTCCAGACCTTGTTTCCTGTCCTTCAGTCCTCCCATCCCCTACTTTGGGTGTCCTTTTGGCTCTGTCCCCCTGGCTTCTTCCTATCCCACCGTGCCCTGATTTTATTTATAAAAATACTCATCTGGACCCCTTTCTTCTGGCCTTGGGCAGTGCCTCGCTTGCTTGTCTCCTTAACAAGCTAATTCATGACAAAGTAGTAATGGCGGAAATTACTATGGGCAACGTTTCGGTGTTCCCAGACATCAATGAAACCTACTCAGACATTGTCCTGACTCCTTTAGTAGCTCCTGGCATGAGCCTTCAATCTTTTCTCACCAGGGGATTCATGGAAACCAGAGATGATTAAAAGAAATGTTTTTGTTCCCGCCCTGTGGAAACGTTCACTTCGGAATCGCCTTGCTCTGACTCTTCAGCTCCCGTGGCGTCTGGGCTTTATGGCGGGTGCTGTGCTGCAGGGCCCACTGCCTCGTGTTCAGGATTTTCTTATAATGATGAGCACGAGCCAGGCTCTGCCTGCAGTGACCAGAGATTCACTGTCATTTTTCAGCCCACTTGGGCTCTATAGACACTGGCATCCGAGACCTGAGGACGGCCGTTCCTGCAGAGAGCCGTAGACCTCAAGGCCACGATGCGCTCTTCTCTCTCTGTTCTCCTAGGGATGCGCTGGTAGAAGCAGCTTTGCATTTTCTGCATTGTTTGCTGTCCGCCCCCCTTTGAGAGAGTCTCACTGGGTGATTCAGGCTTGTCTTGATTGCACTATGTAGCCCAGGCTGGCCTCGAACTCACAGCAATCATCCTGCCTCAGCCTCCTGCATCCTGGAATTACAGATGTGTGCCACCACGCTTGACTGGTTTTTGTGGTGGTTTTGTTTTGAGATGAGGTGTCACTATGTTGCCCAGGCTGGCCTTGAACTTGTGATCCTCCTGCCTCAGCCTCACAAGTAGCTGGGATCACAGTCATACACTATTGTACTTGACTAGTAATTAAAAAAATTGTTTTGGTAAAATATACATATTTGCCATCTTAGCCTTTCTAAGGTGTAGCAGCATTTGTGCTTGCAGTGTTGTGTAACCATCACCACTACTCAATCCCAAAGTGTTCTCGTCATCCCAATTAAAACCCTGCGCCCGGTAAACAGTAACTCTCCATCCGCCCTGTTGCAACCCTGACTACTGCTATGCTATGTCTGACTGTAAACCTGCCTGGGCTAGGTGCCTCGGGTAAATGAATACGACCTGCCCGTGTCTGGCTTATTTCACTTAACATCAGGGTTCATTACAGCTGTGTCAGAATTCCCTTCCTGCTTATGATGGGGTAAGATCCCATCTTATGGATGCGCCACGTGTCATTCGTCTGTTCATCTGCAGATAAGACGCTAGGGCTGTTTCCCCTTCTGGTTACTGTAAATAATGCTACTATGAGTATTCAGTCCTGCAGGTACTGTCTGAGTCACTGCTTTCAATTTTTGGGTATATATCCAGAGAACTGCTAGGCCATATGATAATTTTCTATTTAACTTTTTTGAGGAAGCCACCAAGCTGCTTTCCGTAGCTGCTACAGTGTTTTACATTCCTACCAGCCATGCACCAGGATTACAACTCTGGTTTGTTTGGACTTTTAATAGGCTGAGAGCCATCTCTCATTGTGTAGAAGTCTTGCCGTATTGAGAGAATCTACTGCTGTATCCTTTACCCATTAATCTGTTCAACAAATATATATCAAGTACCTACAACATTGAGGGAGTGGGGCTGGGGTCCACAGCTTTGTGTGTGCTTAGCATGTGTGCTACCACTGAGCTGCACCCCAGGCCATGTTTCCGGGTGCTGTTGACCGTGGATACTTAGCCCTCGAGGCCCAGAGCTCAAAGGGCCTCTTATTTCCCATCGACATCCCTGCCCAGCCCTCTCTGCTCTTTGTCCTTTGGATGGTAACTGTGGGCAAAGAAACTCTCTAAAATACAAACCAAACAAAGAAAAACGTTGCTAAGCTTCATGTTGCCCCTCTGTGAGACAGCTCGGGAGTTTGTGTGATGATTGTTGTGTCTAAACCCAGCTCAGCATCTGGACCAAGGTGGCTGTCGATCATGACTTTCTCTAGGAAGATCTTAAATAAAATTGGCATGAGAGTTTGCAGTGTCACCCTGCTAAACTGATGCTTGCCTGTTTTAGAAGGGTTAATCATTGTTTAAACAGGATGACTATATTTTTGTAAAAGTTTAATCTTGGGTCCTTGGTCAAGAATGTCAACCTGTTATAATGTGGCCTCTCAAGAAAAATCAGGCGCAGTGTAAGTCTGTCACCAGAATCCCCATTATGGTTTCCATCTATGTCCCCCAAGAGTCTCACGTGTGTGGAAGGTGACTGGATCACGGGACGCTGTACCCGTCAGTGGATTCATCTGTTGATGAGCCCAGGAGTTGAATGTGTGGCTTGCTAGGAGGTGGGGCCTGGTCACAGACGGACCTGGAAGAGCGTCTTCTCGTCCCCAGCTCCTGCCCTGTCTCAGTGCTCCCTGGCTGCCGTGGGATGTTCAGCTGTCCTCTGCCGGCCCCTTCCGCCATGCATTCCGCCTTGGAGCCGGCCAACCAGGGACTGAACCCACAGGAAACTGTGAGTCAAATGAACCTCTCTTTTTTAAAAAATTGTGGACGCTTGTCAAGTATTTTGTCCTAGCCACGGGAAAGTGACTGATGCAGTCCCCCAAATGCGAATGTTTGCAGTCCGGTTTACTACCCGTGTTTACATTTTTTAAGAAGACTGCTAGGATAGACCAACAAGTTGGTCTCTGAACAGTGGGGATTCCAGGGATCCTGGTGAGCCAGGGGTCAACAAAGGCCCTCCTGCCAGACATAGGCTGCGCGTCTGTGTAAATAAAGGCTTGGCAGCCACGTCTGCTGATTTAGGTATTGTTCCTGGTTTTAACAGAGACTGAATCACTCACAAAGCCATGTAACATTCCTACTATGTGTCCCTCTTCCAGAAACATTGTCAACCTCAAGAGGAGGCACGAAAGGCAGTCGCCTTTACATTTCATGTGCAGCCTTCAGCCGAATGTGTTGTCTCTAGCTGGTTGCTGGCAGGGTAACTGTTCTGGAGGGCCTTGGGGTTTCTGCAGCGAAGATACCTGAGTGCCATTTGCCAACAGGCTTAGCTGGACATTGCTGGATTAGGCCAGACTAAATTGTGGTAGCAAGACCCCATGCTTTAGTGGTGTGAGGAAGGGACGAAACTGACCTCCTTGGGTGGTGGCTCTGCCCCAAGTCCTTTCTGTCGAATAGCTCTGTCCCATCTTAGGGCCTGCTGGCACCTGCAGTATCAAACCCCGGAGTCACCACATCCTGTTTCCAGCTGTCGGAAAGGAAAGGACATGATGGTACCAGCCCAGAAGTGGCACGCATCGTTTCTACTCATTCAAGGCCTGGAATGTGCTCACAGGAGCCCGGGAAGAAGGAGAAACAAACGCCATCAGTAGCGGCGTAGCCGAGGCAGAACGCTCCATGAGTGCTAAGGGTCCCCCGGCGACTCCTGGGCCCAGGTTCTCGAGCTGCGGCTCTCCAAGGGTGGCTCCCAGCCAGGGACGGTGGGGCCGGGGTGGACACCCTGCCTCACTCCTCTCCCAGCTGAGCCCATTCCTCCCTAAGGCTTCCGCTGTCACTTACTCTAACTCCCTTTCCTCTTCCTAAATCTTGATTTGCTCTTCTTATAATATGAACAATGAATTCCTGGTAGGACACCTGGCTCTTGAACCCTGGATGATGGTACCAACAAGAGGTAGTTACCATTGTTATCCCCATATTGTGGATAAGGAAACTGAAATATACAGCAGGTAAGTGACTCACCCAAGGCGCACTAACCATCGTTAGCCCTAGGCATGGTATCAGGTGGTGGCCAACCTATGGCACGCGTGCCACAGCGGGCTGTTTGTTATCATGGAAAGCTCTAAACGTTTGCCATCACTGGAGCATATCCTAGGCCTGACCAAAATTTTTTCCTCCAAGATTTGGCCATGGGGTGAGCTGGGAACATGTTGCTCTTACCAAACAGAGCTGCCACCTTGATTTGTCAAGAAATTCTTGCTTTTACATTTGCAAAAATATCCCTTCCTATTGTTATCTTTTAACTTTATCCTAGCAGCATTGGTTTTTTCTTTACTTCTGGTGGCTTAAAGTTTTATATTTTTATACAGTAAAACCTGATGATCTCTTCCATATTGAGTTCCCTCCCTTTCAGGCTAAAAGAAAAAAAAAAAAAGGATCATCCTCCTTTGAGAATGATGATAAAATACTCAATTCGATTTATTTTCCTCCACTCTTTCAATGTTTGGGTTTTGAATATTATTAAGACTTGTACAACTCTAATTGTTTATGTCTGTGGCTGTGGGAAAAATGAATTTCCATTGTATTTGTCTTTGAATCTGCCAGAGAAAGAATTTATTTCACAGACTTAATAGAGGAAGCCAATACTGTGACTGGCCATGAAGAAACTCTGTTCTGTGTTTATGGTGGCAGGAGGCTTGAAGTCAGGCTAGTGGGGCTGCAGGTAGCAGGGTTGGGAGGCAGCACACAGGGAGGCAGGAGCTGAGCTCACAGCTGTGGCTGGTGCAGTCCATGTGCTTTTATCTGAGGATGCACCCATCCCCCAGGGGGTGGTAAGTTTTTCCTGCTGAACTTCACAACATCCTCCTCCTCCAGAAAATGTCTTCAGCCAGCCAGAAATTACCCTACTCCCCCTTGTACCAGCAGTCAGTGACCGGTTACGATTCTGAGCTGTGACTTCTGCTGTGGGATGGGGCTGGCACTTGTCTTCAGTGAGAGAGCCCACCCTAGCCAAGTCTCTTCTCCTGCCCTCTCTTCCCCGCCCCCCCATGTGTTCCTCCAGTAAATCTCAGGTGTTCTGTCCCTGCCTTGGGCTTGGTTTCTAAGAGTAAATCTAATCTCCTACAACCAACATTTGTAGCTCTTATAACAAATACATTTTATAATCTTTGTAGATGTGATAAATTCAAGGTTAAAGATTGCATTTCGGAGAGTTTAAAACAGTGGGATGGATTGTGAATTATTTTGGAGAAGTTTCTTTTTAAACTTTAAATGTTAAAATTTAGGATTGTAGGGGCCCGGGGATTTAGCTCAGTGGTCCTGCTGCCTGCCTTGCACACACAAGGAACGGAGTTTGATTCCCAGTACAAAAAAATAAAAAATAAATAAAAATTAGGATTATAAGATGTAATAACACATTTAAACTTGAGACCTTTGACTGACCCATCTGGATAATATTTATTATTCTTTCTTTTTCTTTTTGAAACAGAGTTTTGCTTTGTAGCCCAGGCTGGCCTTGACCTTACTATGTAGTGCAGGCTGGCTTTGAACTCACAGCGACCCTCCTGCCTCAGACTCCTGAGTGCTGGGATGACAGGTGTGCACCCCCATGCCTGTCTAGTTCTTGTTTTTCTGAGGTTTCTGGGATTGTAAATACAACTCCATGATTTTGAATTTTCCTCATATCTTTGTCTCTCCCTAGCCTTCCTAGTAACATACCTGCTAGCAGGTCTCTTTTAGTTTCAGTCAAAGCTGAATCAAAATAGTTCCCCAGTGACACGACATGGACGTATTATATTCTTCAAACTACCCTCAGCACCAGCTATGGGATTATGTCTCCCTTCTTTCATGGTCATTATTTTCCAAAGACCACACTACATGGACACTGCCACCTCATTTTCCTTCCCAAGTCCGGCCACAGGAGTTTGGTCACTCTCTCCTTGTGTGTCCCGGTACTGTGACTTCCTTAAGTTGGGGGCCAGGTGGCGCGCTCAGCATCCCCCCAAGAGCGTCCCGGCCCCACAGAGCAATGTGGCATCCGGCGGGCCTTGCACTTGTGTGGGCCACACCCCTGGCGTTCGTCACTGATCTGCCGAGCTGTGACCCTTTCCTCAGGCCCCCCCGAAGTCTGTTGCGCTCCGCCGGCTTACCAAGAGCGAACCCAGTGTGCGGTGTGTTCGTGTGTTTGGAAGATGAACTCTGCCCCTGCTGAGTCTCGCTGTGAGCTCCTCTCTCCTTTCAAACACAACAGCTGGGAGGTGGCTCAGGACTGCTGTATTTGCTTTCTTGATTTAGTTTCTCTTCCCAAGCGATCGATCGAGGGGGCTGTTTGGAATCCTCAAGCAGCACCCTGGGGAGCACAGAGGGTGCATGTGGGGAGGGGAGAGGTAGGGACTGAAGGGTTGGTTGAAGAAGAGGAAGGAGTGTTGGCATCGCTGTTTGGTCTGTGGAGTTTGGCTGGGGAGCTCGGACTGGGAGGGTACGGCACAGAATCACCAGGCAGACTTGGGAGGTTTTTGGAAGCTTCCGCTTTATTTAGGAAATGCAGAGGCTTATATAGTGTACATGTGGACATAGGTTATGCAGTAGTGGAGAACAATGGGTGATTTTTTTTTTTTTTTTTTTTTTTTTGAGACAGGGTCTCACTATGTAGTTGAGACTGACCTGGAACTCACTATGTAGCCCAGGCTGGTCTTGAACTCACAGTGACCCTCCTGCTTCAGCCTCCCAAGTGCTGGGATTACAGGCGTGTGCCACCACGCCTGGCATTGGCTGATATCTTATTGACTAGACATATTGTGTGGTGATTCTTCTTGGGCTAGGGGAAGGAGTCACAGACTGGGGGCAGAGGTACAGCCTGTTAGACCCCTCTATGCACTTAGGCGAGCTAGCTCAGCCTCGGAGAGGTCTTCGAGTTTGTTCAGGAGACAGGAGTGCGGCGCACCTGGCCCAGCCAGGCTTGAACTTCTCCCTTAAAGGAGAGCAGGAAGAAAGCTGCTGGCATGGTTGGGCTCTGAATGGATCCTGCATTTTCTGATTACTGTTACATTTCTCCCTGTCCAGGCTTCTCCCTCTGAAGAGAAGTGCTCATCCTCCAGCCAAAAAAAAGTATAGAAAAAGCATCAACTTGGGGTATGGAGTTAGTTCGTATGGCTGTGCATCCCACTACTTCCTACCTATTAGTCCTGGCGAGGTGCTGTTGTATTTGGTGGATAGAGTGGTGCATCGTTTGGTCTCTGCCTTAGGTGGGCCCAGGTAGGTAGCTTGTTCCCCACAGCAGTTAGCTCAGAAGAAGTTCCTCAACTTGTACCTCTGAGCTTCCCTAATTACTTGGCTACCTTGGTTTATGATGTCAAAGACCAATGTTTTAGAGACAAAAGTAGGATATCTGGCTGCCTTATCCCAACCACAAGTGACTACCAAAAATCACCTGTCTCGACACCTGGCTTACAGAGTGGGTGGAAGTGCTCTAGGCACTGTTATTATTGCTATCTTCATGTTATAAATGTGTAAACTGAGGCACAGGAAAGTTAAGTAACTTGGCCAAGATCACACAACTAAAATGTGTAGTAAATGGTAAAAAAAAAAAAAAAAAATTAAGACTCTTATCTTTTTCTTATATTCAAGGTTAAGTTATTTAGGTTGCTTTGCACCTAGATGATAGGCTTAGAATGAAAAAATAATATATTTTGCTTTATCATTTTGTAATATTTTTTCCAAAAATGATGATTGCAGAATAAGACTTTTATACATAAATTTTGCAACCTGATCAAAACAAGCATCGTTTTTTGCAAAATTACTCAAGAGTTTCATCACTTGTCCCAAAAGCCTCTTCACGCCTTTGTTGTTCAAATACATTTCTTTTTGAAGTGCCTCTGTGATCCGTTTAATCGTATTTACACCATAGACTCACACAATTAGCAAGAGGCCTCCCCGACAGGCTGAGCCTTATGCACACACCGGCTAGCATGAAGAGGAGAGGTGTTTGTTGGCGCAGTGGATGATATCAGGGATACTCTCATTTTCAGCTGACCTCCGCTTGCCTATGCAGCTTGGCAACAGCAGGGCTTTGGATAACGAAGGCTAAAGCTACTGAGGCCTCTGGCTTTCCACAGACATTGACCATCCTGCCTTCCTCAGACAACAGCCCCAGCCTCACTGATCTGATGAGGGAATGTGGAGGCTCCGAGACAGCAGCAGCAATCCCGCCTCCTGGGACGCCTGTGTCTGTGTGATTCTCTCCCCTGGCTGGTGCGGGGTGGACCTGTGATCTGCTTGTAGCTAACAGGTGATGGGACGTCTGTGGCTGCGTGCACATCAGTGTGCTGCAGAGGATTGCGATGTCCCTCGCGCTAACAGATGCTGCTTGCCGGCTCCCACAAAGCCATCGCATGTCAAGCATTGCCTCCGAAAGGTCCATGTGGCAGGGACCGGGTGCCATCTCCAACCAAAAGCCTGCAAGAAATGAGGCCCTCGGTCCACCAGCCGCAGGGGGCTGAGTTCTGCCAACAGTCTGTGAGCTGAGAGGCGGATCCTTCCCCGGACAAACCTGGAGAGGACACTGCAGCG
Organism: Fukomys damarensis; assembly: GCF_012274545.1. Classification (NCBI taxonomy): domain Eukaryota; kingdom Metazoa; phylum Chordata; class Mammalia; order Rodentia; family Bathyergidae; genus Fukomys; species Fukomys damarensis. The sequence continues at coordinate 56,170,662 of NW_022900927.1, read as the reverse complement.
CTGACCATGGCCCAGATGCGGCCCTGGGCCTGGACTGCCAGCCCACACGACTGTGGGACGGTGAACACGTGTCACTCTTAGCTGCAGAATTTGTAGTAACTTGTTAGCTCACAGTAGGTAACTAGTACAGTCATTACATTGTATGTACATCTGCACTGGCTCTGGGTAGACCACAGTGAACAAGAGAGAGGAGACCCTACAGAGTCAACATCAGTGGTCATGTAGGCTTGCGAGAGGGTCCCCTTGTGATGAGCCCCACGATCACGTGCTCCCCGTAAACTCCCACACGGCTACCAGAGAGCCACAGGTGGCGTTTGGGACCTCCAGGGATTAGCATTAGCTGGGACACCACTGTTGTCGTCATCATCATCAGAGCATCCCCTAAAGTTCTGGAAGTTCCCTTCCCAGGGCCTACGTTGCTGGTAAATGGCCCCACAGGCCTTTGCTGAAGGGTAGGAGGAAATACCAGCAAATACCTGAGGCTTATTATGGGCTGTTCTCCAGGGCATCTGATCTCCCCTTTTTTTTCAAGGGGCTCTGAGATCAGAAAGCGACTCAGGTCTGGGAATTGGATGACCGCTGGGCTGTCCATCACGGTGAGTAGTCAGTCCTCAGTTCCCGGGACTCTCCTAAGAGTGTGTGCTTCTCTGGAGGAGGGCAGGTAGATAAGACATAAATTCTGTCTAATGTTTCTGTCTCCTTAAAGCTTTGAATTCCTTTCTCTGCAATACCCCAAGGAAGTATCTGGTGTCTGAGCTTCACAAGTACAGGCCAACATTGAGAATCAGCCAAATAGGAAGTTTAAACCTCTTTTATTCTAGCACTGAGTCCACAATTTTTAATGAGGATAATAAGATGAACTTGGCCCAATCTGAAATCATGTTATCTTCCTCACACACTCTGAGGACTGTCTCATAATTTTGTTAATGCTTTGGGGTGTGTGCCTTCCCTGCCTAGATTTGATTTTGATTTCAGGAGTTGCCAGAATCTGACATTCACTGTGGGTGTGGTATCATGAGCAGAGGTACACGTCTCATGAGGATGTCCATCCCCTGGCCAGGTGACCCCTCAGGGAACTCCTTTCAGGGTGTCTGGACCTCAAGCCTTGTCAGGAGGAGTGGAAGGGCTGCTTTTTAGGCCCAGGAGGTCCTGTGAGTTCTGGGTTTTAGACTCGTAGAGTTATCTGACACCTCCAAAGTACCTCCAATCCAGTGCTCACTGGAAGAGCTGAGTTTCCCACCCAGTGGGTGGAAAGGCACAGTGGGGCTGTGAGTTTGGACCAGTTGTAATTCATCAATCTTTAGGATGCATCTGGACCTCTCGTTTCAGCTTCATTAGGCCTGGGCCTCCATGAGATGAGAGCTTTTAGAGAAGTCACAGAAATGTCCTCACTCACTGACCATGCTTCGAAGTGAGAATTGAAATCCCTAAGCCTATCATTTTTTCTTTAAACTTAAAAAAAAAAGGCTTTTGTACAGTTTGATGGAACAGCTCGCTGCTCACCTCAGAGCCCCTGTAGCCTCCCTTCTCGGCTCACCAGCACCTGGCTTTCAGTAGGCACTTCGTTCCAGGTCACTCACTGTGGGTGATAATTTTGCTTTGCTGTTGGGCGCCACGGACTGCTATGAACAGCATTCATGCTGTGGTCCAAATGCGTTTCCATGTGTGTCTTCTACCTGCTCTTTCAGCTGCACTCGCGGGTGGGGAGGCATTGAGCTTCCTCAAGCCCTGGATGAAACCTCTGGCCGCTTCCCAGCTTCTTTTTCTCTTGTGTTGACCCCCACCTCTACCTGCTAGCTGAGTTCTCTTTCTCCACCCCACTGAGGTCGGGGGAGAGATCTGGGGACAGAAGCGAGCACGTGACTGCATGATCTGGTGGCTCCACGCTGTGCGGCTTGCTCGTGGGTGGAGCTCATGGCCCCCAGGCTCGGTAGGAGGGTTCCAGGTGTTCCTTTGTCTGAAGGTCCTTGTGAAGGAATCTTGGATCCCTGCAGCTCTGACTCGCCTGCATTCCGGGTCCCTCTTCAGCTCTTTCCTCAGCCTTCTGGTGTCCTGCTGTACAGGCACTTCTCTCATGCTAGTCCTGGCATCCCTGAGACTGATGCAGAAATAGTGCCATCTGAATATCTCCTCCTACGCTTCTTCCTCCTCTTCCCCTTCTTTGTAAATTGTGAAATACAGGGGTGATACGTGGACCTCCAAATAAGGGAAATATTTAACTCCCAACCTGCTAGGTGTCCAATAAGCCAAGTCTGTGTTCTCTAAAATTGAAGAATGAGTTCTAGGAACAACGGAGGTTGAATAGGAAGAATGTATTGCTTCTGTCTAAGAGAGACAGAAGAGGCTCCAGAGAGTGGATTTCCCAAGGACCCTGCTTCTCAAGGGAGTTTTATAGAGCAAACCACGAGGTGAGGCAGGTACGTACAAGGTGGGACAAAGCTAGAGTAAACCAAGGATTACAAGTATAGTCGCTTAGGTAATATTGATTAAATGTGTCGCGAGCCGGATTGCCTTGGGCAACTCAGTCTGCGACTACAGGGGCCTGAACTGGCGACGCGTGAGCAAAGAGGCACACACTAGATACACAAGGAGTTTACTTTAGTTCCTCATCTCTGGATCTCTACCCCACTCTCCGCTCCCGGAAGGGGTGGCAACATATATACCGTAATGCAACCAATCAGCATACAGAGAACAGATTATTACCTTATAAGGATACATCAAACACCCACGGGAACATATCATGTGATCTACAGGAAAACTAAACCTAATACAAAATGGCTTCATAGGCTATATCATAAAATGGCGGAGGGGCGGATCTATGGTTCTGCACAATTCCTCCTTTCCTTTTTAACAAAAGCAGCAATGAAGGCAACGGCAAACGGAGTCGACGTTACATGCCCACAACATGCTCCTGTTCTTGCGCGAGAATCAGGAAGGTGCCAAAGGGGCCCTGTCTTAGGCGGCCGAGTCACCATAACTCCTTACCCGTCATCAGCAGAAGGGCTTATGTCCCTTGTGCCTGTCTTAGGTTGGTAGGTATGGCCTCGATTCCTTACCCGTCTCTGGGTCCCCCAAGGGCGGAAAACATGAACGTGAGCTCCGTCAGGCGTGACGGGCCTGAGCCAAATAAATGGCTACACGCGGCTCGTCGCCAGCCGAGGCAGCCTCTACTGCCAAGGCCAAACGCTCATAGCGATAACGCCCTCGTTGCCAACAGCGATATACACAGCAAGATCCAATAACAAGCAATAATAACACTCCTAATATTCCTCCCCAGACTAGAAGCCATGAGGGGGAAAACAAGCGTTTCAAATTCTCCCAAGCCTCAGCTAAGAAATCCATATCCAAGGTAACAGGCTTAGCTCGGATGGAGCTCAATACATCTATGGCTAAAGTAAGAGAATTGATATAATTAAGGAAGGTTGAATTCCAGGGACCATGCATATAAGCAGATAACTCTAAAAGCCTTTGGGAATGATTAACAACTGAAAACGGCGTGAGACAGAGATTGACATAACGGGGATCACAGGCCAACCGGCTGTGGGCCCATAATCCTTCTAATTCTTCCTGTATGAGTTCCACCTCTTCCTGAAGCACAGCAATAGCAGTTCCAAAATGTGGATTAAGCAATCCTTGAATGCGCAGCAACGCCACTGCGGAGGTGATGGCAGACACCAAGGTTATGATGCCAGTGATGATGCCCGCCACCACGGCACCTGCCACTCTTTTTCTGCGAGAAGGGGAAGAAATCCATGCCCAAACAACAGCGGAGAAGTGGTTAGAAGTATTCAAAGGAATCCACACCTGAACGGGAATTTGTAAGAAGGCCATAACAAGTTGTCCATGACGAAACACAAAAGATTGATACATTCTTGTCATCTTATGATGCATATAACAATTACAAATACAAAGAACCATCAAAACTACAATGATAACCATCACAAACATGTTACAATAACATTTTTATAATTCAGACCTTAGATAACCAATATAGACTCTTAACATTTTTAACAAAGCGTATCTTTTTATAAGGCTATGAAAATTATCCTGATGGATCCCATTAGTGAACAAAGATCAGAATAAATTTTCTGAGCAGCTGCTTCTTTATTTACCAACAGGAGCGTATCCAAACTTAAAGATTATATTATCTTTTAAATTTTTTATTTGATCCTATAAATCCAGATTGTAGATATCAATAATCTATTTATATTTGACATCATTTTAATCAAAAAAACATACAAACATCTTTGAACATTTAGGACAAACATATATGACAATTTTAATGAGTGCACTCAGATGGTTTTGGCCAATTGAATAAGATCTTGTTATGACTAGTCAAGATTTTTGCAAATCAAAATTAATAGAGATCTCTTGTAGAATTAGGGTTAAAGGAATGAATACGCTTCTTAACTATAAATGTAAACCTTTTATATGATTTCCACACACCTTCTCTATATACTTAGGGCTTCTGGTCTTGTATATCTTTCTTTACCTGTTTTTTAACAAGATACAAAAGTATAACTCTTACTTATAGCTTTCCTAATATTTTTCTGTCTCGTTTACTATTGACCTATTTGTGGATGTAAAAAATAATCATTTACTATGACAGGCAAAGTATGAAAAAGCACATAAGATGGAAAAGCAGGAAGAATTAGCTCTTAGAAGGAGCCTTCACAATCTTTAAGGGATTAACAGAGTCTGTAACAACATCCCACGAAGTAACACCGGAAGATTGTTTTTGGTCCTTTTCACAGCTTGCGTTAATCTGTTTGATAAAATGCTTCGGGATCCACCACGGTTGATCAGCATTCTGTGGAAAAACACAAGCAAAAACCCCTTCCCCAACTGGGGGTGCATAGCCAATTTGGGCTTGCATGCTTTCAAACAATCCTTCTCCCATAAGCATGTCATAATTTGCCATGACAGCTCTGGCATTAGCATTGTGGATGGCAGCCACCTTGCATTGCTTGGAGTAATAGGAATTCCACAGGAGGAAATCTCCCCCTGAAAGAACTGCATGGCAGACCACAATCCAGTCACTTGGCGTTAGCCAGGATCCAGCAATGGAGTCCAGGATAGCACAAGTGAAGGGAGCTGCAGTGCCATACTGATTTACAGAAGTTTTTAATTCTTTCACCAATTTAAATTCAAGAGGGCGATGTTCTCTAATGGGCCCTTGGGGTCCCTCTACCTGAACGATGGGGAATAGTCTAAAGATTTCCTCCCCTTGTGCTGCGGAGCGTTTAAGAGCCTCTTGTAAAGGAGATACTATGCCTTGAGACCCTTCAGATGTTATGGGGTCTTTACCATTGGGCTCATTTGGGCCCTGGCGGATATTGCTCAGGCTGCTACTTAGATCACCTGTGCCGGGCAATTGCCGCCAGGCATGTCTAGCGCAATTAGCAATCTGGTCAAAGACTGGTGGCTCGTATTGCATCTGGGCCTGAGTAGTAGCAAAGAGCCCTTCTCCTGCAAGCATCTCATAGCTCGCTAAAGCTACTCCCGCCTGTTGATTGCGGTGCGCAGTCACTTTGCATTGTTCGGTATAATTAGTCAACCATAGGAGGTAATCTCCTCCTGATAAGACAGCTTTGCTGACTGCCTTCCAGTCCCCAGGTGTAAGCCAGTTCCCAGCCAGACTCTCAAAAATGGCCATGGTGAATGGCGCTGAAGGTCCATACTGACTAACTGCTAGTTTCAACTCCTTTATAATTTTGAATTCAAGGGGTCTATACTCTCTATATAGGCCTTGTGGGCCCTGCAACTCAAAAACAGGGAAGAGTCGCTGGACTTCCTCAGTGCTCTCTTTGTTATCCAAGGCATTCTGTAAGCACCGTTCTAATGGACTTCTTTTCTGACAATGATAGAGAGGCAAAGCGCCCTTCTACCAGAGTAGTAGAGAAGTCTCCTGCGTGGCCATATTCGGGGGGAAATTTCTCTTTACAAAATGGCCCCGAAGGCAGGTTCTCCTCATATAGAGGAGGGGCAGTAGGCGGAGCTGAAAGAGGAAGTGCAGAGGCGGGCAGCGCAGGATAAAGACAGCAAGAAGAAACCGGAAGAGGAGCTTCCGAAAGACTTGTTGCTGCAGCCGCCGCCATGTTGTCTCTCTCTATATTGCTCTTTTTCCCTTCAGATGCCTGCGAGCATGTACTATGTCTTTCCTTTTCCTCAGAGAGATGTTCCTCAACTTCATTAAGCGCTTGTTGGATTTCCTTGGGGGGTCCATGACCTAGAGCTGCCAATATCATGGCCCAAAATGAAAAAACATTTTCTGGATATCTATCTGGAGTTTCAGCTAATGCTTTGGTTATCTGTTTACCTACTCTTTGCCAAACTTCATCATATATGGTTTCTTCGTCCCTTAACCAGGGACGGATAACATCCATCGTGCGTATGAAGGATGCAATTTGAATCTTGCTTGCCTTAACTCCTTGCGTCTGTAAAATTTTCTGGATGGCGTGGGTAATAGAGTCTGTAGATGGACCTTGTCCCATTCTTTCTGTTTTCTATGAACACAAGCAAGCAAGAGTAATCAACCTTCCTGGTTGCCTTTACTTACCACTGCATGGATCAGGTGCAGCCGCTGCTCCGAGGGACTGCCGTCCCTCTTAACCCGAGGTGACCTGGGTCCGTTTCACTTTGCCCACGAAAATCGCCAAGTCCAGGTCCCTGTTCGGGCGCCACCTGTTGCGAGCCGGATTGCCTTGGGCAACTCGGTCTGCGTGAGCAGAGGCACACACTTGATACACAAGGAGTTTACTTTAGTTCCTCATCTCCGGATCTCTACCCCGCTCTCTGCTTCCGGAAGGGGTGGCAACATATATACCATAATGCAACCAATCAGCATACAGAGAACAGATTATTACCTTATAAGGATACATCAAACACCCACGGGAACATATCATGTGATCTACAGGAAAACTAAACCTAATACAAAATGGCTTCATAGGCTATATCATAAAATGGCGGAGGGGCAGATCTATGGTTCTCCACAAAATGGGGATCAAGTGGGGGACACAAGTCACGTAGCAAGTGTGCATGAATGAACAAGGATTTTCTGGGAAGGAATGAGCTAGGGAGGTTTTGGTCCCCACCTATGGTGAGCCATCATGGTGAGCCTTGACATAGGCCTAGCTATGATTGAACTTTGAGTCTCGCCGGCACAGACGTGCTGTCGCCCATACCAATGGGCAAGTTCAGCTGGTAGCAGATGTAACCCATAATGGTTGTCATTGTTTCCCTCTGGGATGTGTGGGTGGTACTCTCGCTCCCGTGCAGCCCTCGCTCCCATGCAGCTGAAGAGTATAAATGTTTACACTTTTGGTTTCGGTTTTAGCCTATATATACCCGACCCTGAAAAATAAACGGGCCTTGCTGCGGTAGGGCATGAGCCTGGAGCTAAGTTCGTGAAACTGCTCTCCTGTTGTTCCTCCCTCGGGATTGGGACCTGCTGGCAGGATTCTGCCGTTGCGGCTCGTGACAAGTGGTGCCCGAACAGGGACCTGAGTAAGAGGGACATCGAGGAGAGCGCCCTGCGATCCAGGGCACTACAACACGAACCGCGACTGATCCCCGGGGCTCCTGCCGGTGAGAGACAGGGGACGATAGTCCTGATCACGGCAATAAAAAAGGAACAGTTTGCTGGTGAGAGACAGGGGACGTTAGTCCTGATCATGGCAGTTGAAGTAAGGGCTGCCGATGACAGACAGGGGACGTTAGTCCTGATCACGGCAGTAGTAACAAGGGGTGTAAGCCCTCAAATTCTTAAAGTATAGGTCAAATGGAATCTAGAGGTTATGTAGGTAACTCTATACAAAAGTTGCTAAAAGTACAAGGCGTTAAAGTTAAGAAGGCTCAATTGGAAGCATTTGTGAAAATAGTGGATGAGGTTTGTCCATGGTTGTGTGACGAGGCTGAGATAAATCTAGAGGTCTGGGGAAGAGTAGGTAAACAGCTGCAGAAGGCCTTGACCTCCGATCCTGATAGGTTTCCAGAGAGCTTATTTTCCTATTGGGCACTCTTAAATACAGCTTTGAGAACTCCATCTCAAAAGGAAATATCTGAGGCTCTCAAGGAGGTTCATGAGGAATTGGAACAAATTCAAGAGGAAAAGTCTCAGGCCTCGGAGCCTCCTCCGGCACCTCCAGATAGTTCAGAGTTGCTTGTTTCTTTTGTGTTCTAGGGAAACTTAACTAGAAAGTAAAAGTTTATTATTAATAGGTACTATTTTTATTAAGAAGATTATCATAGTCAACTAAGATGAAGGTGTTTATGCTTTTAGGTTGCCTTCTGATAGTTCCCATCGTGGGAGAAGTTTTTTGGGCTTCTGTTCCTTTTTTTCCTCAGCCACAGGGAGTGAGCCAGGAAGCCCCTCTGTTTCCACAGTTTTTCACTACCAATAATAGCCTAGGTCTTCCCTGGCAACATTATGAAGCCCCTGCTTCCATTGATGCTTCTTTTGATCTTCCTTTAGATACCATTTGCTTTACCTTTAGTAATGACGTGAGCAACACCACCTGTCTACCCTTGACAGAGAATCATTCGGTTCGCTGTCGTTCTCATTTTTCTCATCGTTTTGCCAAAAACCTTAATCAGTTGCGATTTAACTGGTATCAGACAACTTGGAATATTTCTGGTCCTCACTTTAATGCGACGTTTGATGGTAATTTTCACCCCCTGCCATACCCAGGTTCTCTTCCTTTGGGAGTGGAATGTGGTTATGAGAACTGAGGCCAAAACACACTCTTGCCATGGGAACAATGTTATCCCCAACTTGCCTATTCCTACAATTTCACAAAGAATTTTGGAATTTACGGCTTTCCCGAGCCACAGAAGGGTGAAAATGTTTTTGGCATGAGCCACCTTTGTGGCCCATATGCTTGTACCTCATTTAGACCTTTTTATTTTCTCTTTCCCTCCAATATGACCTGGTATAATTGTTCTACAGGGTATTCTATTGATCTTTCCAGCTCAAAAGGATCTGGGTCCAGTAACGATAATTGTCCTGTAAAATTTAGCCCCGTTGTCCCCGAATATCTGAAATCCGTTGCTTTTTCAGCTTCTGGAATATATGTTAGATCACCTTTCGTATTGTTGTTATGGACTAATAACTCACGGTTACCCAATTGCTCTCAGGAATACTGTTTTCTCGGTCAGTGTTGGTTTCCTGCTAATGATAACCTGACATCTATGGCCGTCTTGCGAATTCCCATTCAAGTGTGGAAATCATATAAAAAGGTTTACATTTACAGTCAAGAAGAGCTTTCATTCCTTTAACCCTAATTCTACAAGAGATCTCTGTTAATTTTGATCTGCAAAAATTTTGACTAGTCATAACAAAAAGATTTTATAATTCAATTGGCCAAAACCATCTGAGTGCACTTGTTAAAATTGTCTTATATGTTTGTCTGTCTTAAGTGTTATATGTGTGTCCTAAATGTTCAAAGATGTTTGTATGTTCTTGATCAAAATGACGTCAAATATAAGTAGATTGTTGATTTCTACAATCTGGATTTATAGGATCGAATAAAAATTTAAAAGATAGTTGAAGATAATCTTTGAGTTTGGATACGCTCTTGTTGGTAAATAAAGAAGCAGCTGCTCAGAAAATTTATTCTGATCTTTGTTCACCAATGGGAGCCACCAAAATAATTTTCATAGCCTTATAAAAAGATATGCCTTGTTAAATATGTTGTTAAAAAAGTCTATATTGGTTATCATCAAAGGTCTGAATTATAAAAATGTTATTGTAACATGTTTCTGATGGTTATCTTCAAAAAATATTTTCCAAAAAAAAAAAAAAAGGAAGATCCTGTTGATACAAAGCTACATTACAGGACATAGGAATTCATATTTGGTATACAAAATGTACTCATATTGTTTGACCATGCAGGTTTTCCAGCATATTGTTTATGAGAATAACCTTTTGGTCTAGGTATTCTCCCTTCTTTTCTGTTCCACCTACTTATGGTTACAGGTATATTTATAGATCCGCTACTATCCCTGAATAGCTTGAATCTGGAGACCGGATTGGGACCCCAACACTGGAGCAGCAGAGAGAACTCCAGGATGTGTCTTGGTGCACAAGCGGAGACTTTATTGTCCAGAACAAGGATTTAATGGAACTGGTTTGGCTATACTTCAGCAGCAAATGGACTTATTAAATGAAGAAGTTGAAGGATTGTGGTTGCATACTCGATTGGACTGTGACTCCAGATTTCAACAGCTTTACTCCCTTTCCTGTCAAAAGCCATTCTGAGGAAGTCCAACGACTTTCGTCATTGTTGCGAGGGTCTTGGAATTGGACATTTCTAAATGCAACTAATCAGTTGTCATTGGACATTGAGATCTTGTCTGGTGTTCATGCCAATTCTATCCAGCTTGATTTAGATTTTGCTACAGAAGTTTGGGAAAATTTGAAAAAGATGTTTTCACCTTCTTGGATTGTTATATGGCTTATTGTTATTGTTGTTATGATTGGGTTGTGTATTTTGGGTTACTGCTCATATCAATGCTGGAAGCCTTCCCAGTTTAAGTATGAGCGTTTAGCTATGGCTGTACAGGCTTCTTTACATGACGATACAACACGCGTGGCAATTTACTTGGCTCAGGCTCGGCGTGCTTAGATCCCCCGCCTTGGGATACTCAGTGACGGGTAAGGACGGAAGCTTCTGTCTGCCAACCTAATACAGGTCGTATTGGGACATAAGCCCTGCAACTCATGACGGGTAAGGAGATGGAAGACTTCTGCCACCTAAAACAGAGGTTCCTTGGCTGATGAGTTGATAGCATTCTTCATGCTATCGAAAAGAGGTGGGGGAATTATGGTGAGACATCATGGTGAGCCTTGACATAGGCCTAGCTATAACTGAACTTTGAGTCATCTCGCCGGCATGGATGTGCTGTCACCCATACCAACGGGCAAGTTCAGCTGGTAGCAGATGTAACCCATAATGGTGGTTATTGTTTCCCTCTGGGATGTGTGGGCGGTACTCTCGCTCCCGTGCAGCCCTCGCTCCCATGCAGCTGAAGAGTATAAATGTTTACACTTTTGGTTTCGGTTTTAGCCTATATATACCCGACCCTGAAAAATAAACGGGCCTTGCTGCGGTAGAGCATGAGCCTGGAGCTAAGTTCGTGAAACTGCTCTCCTGTTGTTCCTCCCTCGGGATTGGGACCTGCTGGCAGGATTCTGACGTTGGGGCTCGCGACACCCACCTAAGGTGCCTCATGCCTATTTAGAATCTCGGTCACTGCTGTTTGTCCCTAGGGGAAGTAGGTGGGTATAGTCATTTCTCCTTGTCTTGAAGCCAGACCTTCAGTGAATGCACCTCCAGCTGCAGTTGCAATATGTTCTTATCTTTTGTATTGATTCTCTTCGGGGCCCAGTACTGTGTGACTGCCTATCATTTTAACTAACTCAGCTGTCTATAATATCAGCCCTCTGAAAAGCTATCCCTAACTTAGGTTAGGGAAGAAGGGGCATAGTTTCCATCTAGCTACTTGGAGCTGAGAAGGGTCAGTATTGGGGAGACAGCAGTCAGGGGCCTTCTCCAGAGACCTAATCTAATGGGCCTTGGCTAAAAGTCATGTTGCAATTTAGCAGTTATGAACTCCGTTTACAAGGTTGGTCTAGTGGATCTTAATAAGAAGAGTCCAGCACATTTGTCCTTCGTTTCATCTGCATGACACTTGGAGTTTGGCAGCCTCTACGCAATGATGCACAAATTCTCCAAGAAATTAAAGCGTGTATAATCAAAGCATGAGCATTAGAATAGAAAGGTAGGTTGGGGAAAGAGCCACACCCACTGACTGCTCTTAAAGGAATGGAATAGCGACTGTAACCAGTTGGCTCTTAGACCACTCTGTCATGTCTGACCTGAGTGAGACCCTCTGAGCAAACACATAGCCCTCAACAAAAACAGGAGACTACTAAAGGGCCATACTGTCCTTAGTAAACAGAACAGGTGGCCATACTGAAAATCTAGGACAGGACATACAATCTCCTGGCACTGAGAAGTCCTGTATTATCTGCACACCTGCATACTGACCGTCTTGAGAACTTTGACCTCAAGCATTCCATTACAGATTCCTTAGGGTTACAACCCCATCCCCAAACCCTATAAAAACTTAACTTCATCTCTGGCCAATCACTGAAATCATTCACTCTCTCAGCCTGTCTATACTCGGAGACAAATCCAGCCTTTTGCTTGCATAAAGCCTGTGTCTGGGTAGTCTCTTGTGTGCCATTTGTAACACTCTGTACTGATAGTGGTTACTTATAAGTCTGATATTTCTTGTCATAAGTCCCTATACTTTTCGCTGTAAGAAGATGGAGAGTTTGGTGGTTTTGAAAGATAGTTTTAGCTAAAGATTTTAAGTACTCTTAGCTGGGCCTGGTGGCGCACACCTCTGTGAGTTCAAGACCAGTCTGGGCTACATAGTGAGTTCCAGGTCAGTCTCAACTACATAGTGAGACCCTGTCTAAAAAAAAAAAAAATGAAGAAGAAGAAAAAAAGATTTTAAGTACTCTTCCTGAGCTTTTACAGATTCCACTGTAGTTTTTTCCTTAATGAATCATGACTGTGGTCAGCTATTGTTGGTAGCTGGAAACTACCCCAATGGGTTAGTACTCGGAACTCCTTTTTATATTTTTTTATATGTCTTTTGGGTATACCTTTTTGCTGAGTGTGGCAGACTGCCCCGTTGATCATGCCCAAAGCAGATGTAAGCAGTACAGGCTGTAAAGAGTTAAGCCTGCAATTGACTTATTTTAAGAAGTGAGTCTGACCAAAGCATGTGGGATAATACACAGCCAAGGTCAGAGTATAGAGTTTCAGCTCATGTATAGAATTTCAAGATGGGTAACAGTCTTGCTTGACCATGTTGCTTTTGGTAAAAGCATGGAAGACTTTTCTCTCTTTAGTGGCCCTCCTTTGGCACATTGTACATTTGTTGATTCCTGTCCTTTGGGGAGGTCCAGCAATCTTTCTGCTCAGGTGACTTTCTGCATAGGTGACTCACCAATGTTGTAAGAACCTGTAGAAAATGTTCCCTCACGTCCTGGGTGCTCATTGAATTTGGAGGGCCAGGACCAAACTATTGGCTGTTCTCTTAACTCAGTTACCTGTTTAGTTCTGGTCTCTAAATGAGAAGAGAAGATCAGTTATATCAGTATTACAGTAGGAGCAGTGAGCTTGACTCTTATAATTTTATTTGGATATCAAGCACTTTGAAATATAAAGTACAGTCAGAGGACTGCTATTTTTTTATCAATTATGATTGTTTTAGAAGTTGAACCCCTGTAGAATGTTAACAGATAAAAATTATAAAGTTTTATTGAGAAAATGTATTTTAGCATGATATGATATTGTTTGAAACACCTTTAAATGTCTTAGTGTAGAACAGCTTTTTAGTCAATCATCTCTATATAGTACACTAAGAAGGTCTCATCTAATTTGTTATCCTTTAATAGGATATCATCAAAGAAGCATGTGGCAATGTCTACACTGCTCAGCGTCTGAGTATCTCTAATAGTGACACATATATAACATACACATCACATAAGCTTTTTTAAAAAAAACTCATTTGACAGGTGATCTTATTCTGGATTAACATATAACTAATCACAAGTAGCTGGAGTACAAGAGAAAGGCAGATATCTGAGTCTAAAAAAAGGTTATCATAAATAATCCTAGTTTTACATCTTAGAAGACCTGTACACCCAGAAGGTGTAAACACATTTAGTACACTATGAGATTAACAATAGTGAATGTCACAGCTATGTAGACACCTTTGTCTTTTAATTTAGTTTTGTGCTAAAGGCATCTGTTTTATTTCTGACAGGAGATTTTATTAGGGAAGGCAGGTTAGGGAGAGAGGAGAAAGGGAAGAGAGAGAGAGAGAAAAGAATAGATACAGGAGAGAGAGAGAAGGAGAGAAGGAGAGATATGCTAAAGGCATCTTTTTAATAAGAAAACCTTATTGTTTTAACCACGGAAATCTTAACCTTTGATAATAACCCATGTAAACATATTATGATAATATGTTTATTAATGTTTAGTGGAATGTATCTCCCCCAGGTTATGGAAACTGTTGGGATCCCATTAGTGAACAAAAGCTAGAATAAGATGTTTCTTTTTTTTTTTTTTCAGCTTTAATTGAGTTTATTGGTACATTTTAGGGATACAGTACAGTTACATTCATTGTTGGGAATTTGTACCTCTACATGACAAGTCTTGATTCTCATTTTTTCCCCTTGTCCCTGCCCTCCCTTCACCTGCTCTTCCCCTCCCCATCTACAAACACTTTATTTCCATCTTTTCATTATCTCACATTTTAGAATAAGATGTTTCAAGCAGTTGCTCCTTTATACACAAAGCAGTCCAGTCCAGCAGTTTTCCCAAGCCCAAGGGGTCCTCATTTAATTGTCTTAACAAATTTAAAATGACCTATGAGAACTAGATTATAGCAATTAACACATTAATTTTGACCAATGAAAAACTCAAATTATTATACACAGATAATAATATGTATAGTATTTACAAAACCAGTCTTGGCATCATTTTGATCAACTGGCAATCTGGGTGCCGACTCTAATGACACATATTTACAAACCAGCTTAAGTTATAGACAAGCATCTTAAAAATACAAAAAAGACAATAAGAAGAAAAAAAATGTTGAGCTCAAACAAAACAGCTGTAAGTATTGTAACTGGTTACAGAGTGCACAGACAGATGGACAATCACACATAAGACAATTTGTTTATGAACCAGAGTGCACTCAGATGTGTTTGGCCAAGTTGACTTACAAAACCTTTTTATTTTATTTTTTTAGGTTTGTAACTTTGAATAAGACTAGTCAGAACTTTTATAGGTTAATTAACAGAGTTCTCTTGTACTAAGAATCAGAAGGAATAAAAATCTTTTACTCTTGTGAAAGTATCTTTTATTGTTTTTCCTATATCTTTGGCTGCCCATCCTTTACGATTCATTTTTGTCTCCATGTGGAGGAGGCGGTGTGCCTGACCTGGGTGAAGGTCTATCGTATCATTTAAATAAGAGAATATATCTTTCCCCAAGAGGGGAACTGGTCTTTCAGGCACAATTAAAAATGAATGGGTGAAGAGAAAGCCATCCCAATTACAGCCTAAGGGTTATGAGAAATAGCAAGTGACCTCCTTTCCAGAGACTTCAGTGACTGAGGCATGATGGCTTAGAAGGAAGGCCAGGGTTGCAGAGAAGGACTGAGAGAAGGACATGCACCAGAGTTTAGCAAAAGGCTGATTTTTCCTTTATAGTCATGATTACCTGGAGCTCCTCCATGGAGATGTCAGTCCTGCCAGAGGGAGAAGAGAGAGACTCTCTCAAGGCCCTTTAGTCTTGTTGGACTAGCTGGTAAAATGACTCTGGTTTGGGGGCCTCTGCGTCAGGGTGCTGTCTGACTTCCAGCACTCACCTTTCAATCAGGGCGTGGCCTGGGGGCCTCTTATGCGAGTCTTTCTTAAGATGACCTGGTTTTCCACAGCAGTAACCTGTGAGTTTAGTTGTTGGGCTCTTCTTGGAGCCCCAAGAATCAGGCTTAAGGTCTATTTGTTTTAAAGCTGAAATTCAAGTGATCACTCTTTCTTGGTTTCTTTTTACTTTTTTCTTTTGGTTTCCTCTTGGTTTTGATTATAAAATGTCGAGGAGGCAATCCTCACTGAAGTATCAAGTGAATTATATAGAGCAGAAGCCGTCTTTTGTAGCTTTTTCTTATATCTGGAACAGACAGGGTAATAAATATGTTGGATAATCCGTCCTTCTACCAAATCAAAAGCTAGGAATGTATGTTTTAATGTCTTTTGTAAACAATCTAAGAAGGCAGAGGAGTTATCCTTCTCCAGATGAATGATTGACAACTTAAAATAACAGAAGGGCTTAGTTCTCATCTTTTTTAGACCTTAGAATACATGTTTGAAAATGTTTCCTATTCCAATAACCTATCTGTGTGGTAGGCCCATAGGAATCTTGTATAAGGACTGCTTGGGCTTCAGTAGTAACTGCTGTCCATCTTCTGGCCTTTTAAGATTAAGATAATACTCATTCCCAAGTGTAGTAGCCCCTCATAATGCCGCTCAACTCATTAGAGTAACATTACATCTCTTCAGTCTAGTTCATAGGTCCTCTGAAGACTTCAGTATTCTTATTAGGGTTATCTGCAAACATTCCTAGATCTTGTTTGATCTGTCTTGGGTCACTGAGAGGGAGGGATACCTGAACATGGGTGTGGCCAAATTTGTCATTTATTCCCTGAACATGAATAAGAATTATTTCTTAATGCAAAGAAAATCTGAACATGAGGTAATTCTGACGATTTTTCCTCTTTATTACAGAATGATTCTATAAGAATGAAATAGCATCATAATCAGTACTTCCCTCTGTTCCATTTTGGCTCTACAAGGTAGGCAGGGCATGTGTGGGTGCAGAAAAACATTAAATTGCTCCTTTTCAATTTGTGAAGGTCAAACATTCTCTGGTGCTTAAGGTTACATTCCAAAAGAGTAAGAGATTTTGACAATGAGTTACCCATTTCTGAAATACAAGAGAAAGAATTGGTGTCCCTTTCATTTCTACTTGATTTCTGTATTCTCAATGTATCCTTTGGGGTGACTCAGCTCCAGGGCACATGGCTGCCATCTGGAGAGTGACCAGAAGTTAGTCTGGGTCAGACTATCCACCTTTTTACTGGGATGCTATCCTATGTTTTCCAGAAACTTGAATGTTTAACTGCAACAGTTATTTTTATTTTTAAAATTATTTATGTATTTGTTTGTTTGTTTGTTTATTTATTTGAGACAGGATTGCACTATGTAATTCAGGCTGGCCTTGAATTTACTGTGTAGCCCAGGCTGGCCTCGAACTCATGACTATCCTCCTGCCTCAGCCTCCTGAGTGCTGGGATTACAGGTGTACACCACCATGTCCACCCAGTAGGTGTTTTTAAAATTTTAATTTAATTTATCCCTTTCCCCCCTCAAGCCCCAGTACAATGCCGTTTTTATCACCATAGCTTTGCAGTATAATTCAAAGTCAGGGATTGTGACACCGTCTGCTTTGCCTTTGTTGCCCAGAATTACCTTTGCTATTCTAGGTCTCTTCTGGTTCCAAATGAATTTTAGGATTGTTTTTTCTAATTCTGTTAGATAAACTGTTGGGATTTTGATTGGGATTGTGTTGAATCTGTAAAACAATTTTGGAAGTGTGTCCATTTTCACTATATTGGTTCTTCTTATCCAAGACCAAGGGATATCTTTCCATTTTCCGATATCCTCTTCAATCTCCTTTTTCAGAGTACTGTAGTTTTCATTGTAGAGGTCTTTTGCTTCCTTTATTAGATTGATTTATAAGTATTTCTCTTTTTTTAGATTCAGCAGGTGTTTTTAAAAGCACAATTTACATTTGATTCCGGCCATAACAAAAGTTTAAAGAAGGAGGCATTGTTAGCAAAACCAATAATCAAAAAATCTAAACCAATGCCTTTTAATTCTTTGAGAGTAAGGAAAATAGATCAATGAGCAAATTAGAGCTCTTCTCAGCCTGCAAAAGAGATCACTTTCAGAGACAGAGTCAAGATAATGGCTCAGGAAGTTACCCTGGACCCTAGGGGCAAAGTCCTTGAGGCATTTATCTTATCTACCTAATGACCTAGGCAATTTTTCCTAGCAGCAAGACAAGGATAAGGTTTACTTAAAATCCATTTAAAAATTTTTATGTTTCTATACTGCAACACACTCATGAAACTCGCAGATTAAAACTTATACCCATTGCCTAGCGATCACAATTCACATGTTAGCAAAGGCACATTTATCAGTTTCCTACATGTACCTGAAGACAAAGACTGGCTAAACCCCACCACCACTTTTTTTACTTCTAGTTAGTGTATGTAGAAAACAGGTGTACGTCATTTCTCTGATAGCTGTTCTCTGTGAAAGGCTAACTGCTGTTGCAAGCTGCCTCACTCACCTGAGGCTTCCTGCAGAGAGGTGCGGTCTTGCAATAAGGAGTTCTAAATCAACTCTCAGTAAGTTGGACTGAAAAAAAAAACAACGGCAATTCTTAACCAAGACCTTTGTCCTTGTGAAGATTTATCAGGGCCTCTGTTTTATTTGTTCCTGGCCCCATAGGAGTGTATCTTACTAGCAGAGAGAGAAAAGTCCAACACTGTAGTTTAACTCTTAAAAAAGGCTTAAGAAATGGCTCTAACAGCATCATCTCAGTTCACTCTGGGGCAGAGGATACCTGAAGATCACTGGGAAAGTTACCTTTCACCTCACTGAGGAGTGCAGGTAGGGAGAATATATAAGTGGAGATTTCTGCTGGTTACCCAGTTAGGCTATAGGACCTGCCTTTCACTGAGGAACCTTTGGGTATCCACTAGAGAGTTGCCCTGGCCATGACCTCTCCATTGCCCTCTCTGTTTCCTCTGATCCATGCAGCCAGAAGTCTGTCTCCAGAAAGGAATCCAGCTGACTGGTGAACATGCTGTTGGCCATTTGTTTCAGTGGGGATTCACCAAAAGGTGCCGGGGAACCTATGTTTTGCTTTAAGAGAGTGGCAGCTCCTCTAAGAGCATTTACTAGCTGGCAGAGTAACCACTCTTTGGTTTAGTGCTCAATAGGGGGTAGATAACAGCTTGAGCTGTTTTTATCTGAGATGACTTCCCTGTGTTTGGTGTGTTAACAAATGCTCATTTCCTATGGGTTTGACTTAAAAGGTTCATAGTGGTTGGATAGGAGGACACTTTTGGATTTTCCTCTCTCTAATCTTACATGCTCCAAAAAAAGTAAAGTACAAAATGACAAGAAAAGATCAGAAATGAGATCAGAGAAAGGAAGCCTTATCTTCTCATGGCGAGTTATGGAGACAACTTACCCGTAAATCATCACTCTCAGCCTGGAAAGGCAAGAATGGGGAACCTCAAGAGCTCAGACTGCCTCCTGACCAGCAGAAGACTGGACTAGAAAGGAAACTGAGGTAGAACAGGCTCAGTATTTCCTCTAGAGTATAGAGGAGGACTGGGCCAGCTTGCCTCAATGAAACCTGTCCTCCAAGTCTTAAGAATGGTTGCCAACCTATTGACTTTTCATTGGCAAATGGAGTTCTGTGGTTTATTAATAGGCATGTATATTTCCTTTTTTTTTTTTTGGTACCAGGGATTGAACTCAGGACCTTGTGCTTGTGAGGTAGGTGTAGTGCCACTGAGCTAAATCCCTAACCCATCATGTATATTTTCTAAACATAAACTAAATTAATAAAAAGACCCATTTTACAGCATTTGCTAAATTTAACCTGTAGGTAGTATCAAAGTCCACTTGGTGGCGCTCTAGCATGACATTTTCCTTAGTACTTTCTAAAATAATAAACCACAGCAGTCACAAGCCAAACGGGTCGAGAGACTGAATACCATCTACACACAACAGGAATAAAATCTCACTTTCTTTGATGGGATATATCCTCCCAGGTTCTCAACTTAAATAACAAAAGACAATGCATAAGAGAGAAACAAGGCATAAAAACTCAAACCATAAGCAATTAGAAAAGATAAGAGATAAAATTGAAGGATGACAATTTTTGATTACCTATGCAAATCACAATCCAGAATCTATGAAATAAAAGCAAACTCCTTCCAGTTATTTCTTATCTAGGTGGGACCTCCAAGAAGATACAGTGATGATAAGACTTCATTAGGCCAGGTGTTAATTTATCTTGTCCTTTGAGGAAGTATGCAGGCCTGGTCATTTTGTCTTTATCTTGAGGCTTGGTCTCTAAGATGTCTCCAGCCACGATTGTAATGTGATTGCATCTTTTGTGCTAGCTCCATTGAAGGCCCAGCCCTATCTGACTACCCACACTATTTCTACCTAACTTAGCTGTCTATAATATTTTCATTGTAGTTCATAAGGAATTTATTTTTATCATTCCTTTTTAGATTTTGTACACCAAAAACCAGTCAATGTTGAAAATTTTGATTTTATATACTTTTTTAAAAACAATAAATATTAAAAATTCAATACTCTTTTTTTTTACTTTTTCTGTTAATACTCATTGTTTAATATAATAAAACTCATAACATTAAAATGAATAATTCATCAATATTCTAAATAACGAATATGAGTATCATGCACCCATTAATAGGCCTTTATGACAAAATTGGTATTATGCCCCGCTGACAGTTGCTCTGGTTGACTCTTTGACATTTTTTATCTCATTTTAGTCTTGTGTTATGAGATAAATGGGGTAATGCATTTAAAACACCTAGCACAGTGCTTGACAGATACTAGGTAGCAGTCAATATTGCTGAATTTGTCTTCCACTTCTATATTATTACTTATAGTTGCTTCATTTTGATTGCAAAGAACTCATCGAGTGTACTTGAGAGGCCTTCTAGCTCATGTCCCCACAGTTTAAATGTGGACAGTAATTTAAGCTGAGGCCTTTAGGCCTTCTTTCTAGAGAAGAGATCAGGAATTAAAGATAAGGTCTCATGAATGGGAAGAGTGGGCACCTGTGATGGTTTATATCCAGATGTCCCCCTAAAGCCTCACGAGCTCATAGGTGGGGCTTGAGGGGGTGATGAGATCGTGGGCCCTCTATAGCTCAATGTTCTGCTAGGAAGCAGGGTTGGTGGAAGAGGCAGGCCCTGGGGGTGTGACCCGGAAGGGTGTGTCGCCCTCTCTGGCTGCTCCCTCCCCTTCTACTTCCTGGCCACCATGAGGCAAGCCGCTCTCCTTTGCCGTCCCCTGTGCTGTGCCATCCTGCCTTGGAGCCAGCCAACTACAGACTAAAAGGTGAGCCAGACCAGCCTCCCCTTCTGTAAGTTATGGGTGTTGGATATTTCGTCCCAGTGACGTGAAAGTGACCAGTGCAGTACCAGAAGGGCCCAAAGACACATGCAGTAGCTACAGAATGAGGCGGTAGAGTCCGGGGAGCATGTGGTATCCTGGTTGGCACCTGTGGGCTCTGGAGTCAGGAGCCCTCAATCCCTGCCCTGCCACTTCCTGGCCACGGGACCTTCGACGTTGCTCCTAAGGCTTTGTGAATTGCCTTGAAATATGCTCCTTTTCCAATAGCAAGTTTTATTTGTGGATTTAGTTTATCTGGAAGTGCATGTTTGGAAAACATTTAATTTCCCAGATCACCTTCCAGTGAACGAATCAGAAATCAGGTGAAACCCCGTGCTTTGTGTCACCAGGCTGGCCTAAGAATACAGTTCAGATGTGTTTGAAAGTTTTTAATAACTAGTCAGCTCCAATTTATGACTCATTATCTCAGAGCTAAAAAGAATGGAAAAGCATGAAAGATGTGTTAAGTGTCAAGATGAATTTAGTTCCAAAGTTTCTTAGAGAGGAATTTGTCTTCACAGCTAGCCTGATGTCCTTCCCACAGGTGAATTGATTTGCTACGTGTTCAGCTGGGTTTCTCGCCACCAGGCTGTGGAAAGTGTGTCACCTAACTGGGTCAAGCAATCCACCGACTAAAAGCGAGCTCATAAAAAATGTCTATTTCCTTTTAAATGAGCTCAGCAAAAATGGGCGACTATCTCTGGTTGACAGTACAGAGAGTCTCTCTATTTTTTTATACAGGTGACTTTCAGACCTGTGATCCTGGTGTACAAATTTTTTGTTATCCCATTTTACTTTTCTGAATTAAAAGAAAAATCTTAGCAAGCTAAATTTCTTTCATTATAATTTTTATTAGTCCATGTTGGCAGTACACAATGATTGCGCTCATCGTGGGGTTGGTACACGCACAGAGCACATCTTAATTATTTTTTACTTCCCTCCAGTTCCCTCCCTCCATCTCTTGTCTCCTTCCCATTTGCAAAAGATCTGTCTCCCATTTCCTATTATCCATCTTTTATTTTGCTCTTTCGTATATTTTTGCTTTGGGTTTCTCATATAAGAGAAACCATGCAAAATTTAAACTTGTGTGTCTGATTTACTTCACTTAACATTATGGTCTCAAGGTGCACCCATTTAAACTACTATTTTTAGTAGGTGAAATTTTAGAAGTATCTCTTGAGCTGTACAGAAGACTTGAGGCATAACAGTTTTGTGTGTCATTCAATTTTTTGTTCTCCTAGGTTATTTTATGATTTCACTTTCTCACTTTTTTCAAGTAAATCTAACGGTACAGACCTGATTTCCTCAGGTCTCCCTGGCCTATAGGTTGAAATGGAGACACATTCAGGGTGACAACCTGCGTTTCGCTGATTCTAACTTACATTTTCAATTCTAGAGTCTCGGGTCTCCATGCTAGTCTGAGTTGAGAATCCTCAAAATGCAAACCGACACTAGTGTGTCCACTACCATTGCTCAGTAACGTAATTCCTTCCCTACTCTAGCCACCTCCCCGCTTCATTTGAAGCTGTGTGTCCCGTCGCGTCCCCACCCCGCCCCCTTGCTGCTGGTGCGCACAGGGATGGCCCTGAGCGTTTCTTGTTGCAGTGCTCAGATGTTCACTCAGGGGCTGGCCAGGCCAATTTCCCAGTTCTGCTCCCTGTTTTTCCACCCTCTCATGCAAGTCCTTAAATCGGTGCCTTTCCTGCAGCTCAGCAGTGTACTTGTTGGACCCTTTCCGTCACAAATACCAGACATCAACTCGAGCCAGCAGCAAACAGGGGCTATAAGTTATCAAGCTTTTGTAGTAACCAATGAAGTGACGTGCAGGCTGCAGGAGAAGCTCGCCTAGAAGCCTGAAGAGCTGTCGTGATGTCCCCTCTCCTCTCTCGTCCAGGGAACTCCTCTGATCTCCACAGAGAGGAAGCCTGCTCCGCGTGTGGCTTGGTGGGGAATGCGGGAAAGTGGTTGTTTCTGAGGCATGAGGCTATGGGGAAGATGGGGAACAGCTTGGGTCTGACATTGAGTCTGGAGACATAAACAGGTGCCAGGGCAGATGATTTTTAACAGGTTGAGAGTTTCTCCTGAAGGCAATGAGTGGCTGCTGGAGAGTGTGGGTTAGGAAAAGCAAATTTATGCAGGTCGACGGTCTGAGATGTTTGCGACCAGTACTGGGAATTTCATTGTTTTTCAGGTTTCAGAATATTTGCATGTACATGAGGAGATGTCTTGGGGTGGGGCCAAGTATAAGCACAGAATTTGCGTAAGATTCAGGTGCACCTTCTATATCCTCTGTAGGTAGTTTTATACAGTGTATTTGGTGCACCTGTGGTTTGACTGCGACCCATCGTAGGAAGTCAGAGCAGAATTTTCCACCGTGGCGTCATGTTGGCACACTGAAGGTTCTGGACTTGGGAGAATCTCAGATTTCAATCTTCAGGATAGGAATGCTCAGCCTTCACCGTGGTCATGGTTTTCGTGCTCATGGTATCCAGAGGATGAGTGCGAGAGAGCAAGACAGAGAAAGGAGTCAGTGCTGTGTCGTGGGGTCTCGGAGATTCAGAAGAGGAAGGATGGGTTGGAAAGCCACTTAAGAGGTACAATCCGCATGACTTTGTCACGGAGAGAGGGGAGGGGACTGAAATGACTGCAGGCTGCTGGCCTTGGATCTGGCGAGCGGTGGTGACAGTGACTGAGCTGGGGACAGGGAATGAATGAGGAGCAGTTTCGTCTGGGAGCAGAGGAAATGGCGCTTGTGTCACAGCACGGAAGCCCAGGGAGAGGTGGTGTTAAAGGACAGGGGGAGCAGGGATGGAGGAGGAGACGTCCATGAAGGTGATGGAGAAGTTACTAATCAGCAATGCTGAATGCAACAGGGAGGGTCGGCGACATGACTGCGGGAGTCCGCTCACTCATTCAGTCCATGCAGTCATTCCTCTGGCAGAACATCCAGCGAGCACCTCCTAGGTGCAGCATAAATCACACCACACACAGCAGCTCAGTGAGCTGTAGCTATTAAGACTGAGGCTCTGGAGCCAGGCTGCCTGGGTTGGGATCACAGCTCCACAGTTTACTTACGGTCGGACCTAGGACAAGTCGTGGCCCTCTTTGGGCTTCTGTTTCCTCTTCTGTCAAATGGCAGTGATTACAGTACTTGTGTCGTAAGAATGCCAGGAGGGTTACATGATATCTGGCACATGGTAATTGCATAATGAGTATTTATTATAATCTTGTATCAGTGGCTCACCTGGGGTCCAGGCCAAGTCCCTGCTCATATGGAAATTACATTTTGTTTGGGACAGGGGAGTGTACAAACAAGAAAACAGCAAACAGTGCTAACAAGATAAACATGTGTGATATGTTGGGGTGCCTAGATGGAGTGGTCAGGGAAGGGCTCCGGTTTCTATCTCGATGTCCCCTCAAAGCCTTCTGTGTCCAGAGGGAGGGCTTTGGATGGGTATAAAAAATAACATCAAGAATGAACAAGTGGGATCACATCAGACTAAAAAGCTTTTGTATAGTAAAGGAAACAACCAATAGAGTGAAGAGACAACTTACAGATTGGGAAACAGATTTGCCAGCTGCTCCTCAGACAGAGGGCTAATACCTAGAATGCATAAGGAACTCAAAAAAATTTGGACCGCCCCCCCCAAAAAGACCCAGTCAAAAAATGGGCAACTGAAATGAACAGACACTTCTCAGAAGTACAAATGGCCACTAAGTGTATCTCTGGCCACTGGAGAAATGAGAATTAAAACCACATGGATGCCGCCTGCCTTGCAAGCACAAGGACCTGAGTTAGAGCCCCTGTACCAAAAAAAAAAAAAGAAACTACAAGATGGAGATTCCATTTTATTCCAGAGACAGTAGCTATCGTCAAGAAATCAGATGATAGCAATACTGGCAAGGCTTTCTTCTACATTGTTGACAGAGTGTAATCCAATAGAACCACTATGAAATCGGTATGCAGGTTCCTCTGCAGCTAAAACTTTGAGGCAGCTATTCCTGCTCTAGGTGTCTTCCTGGATGAGTTGAATACATCGTATTACAGTAATGCACGCTCACCCACATTTATAGCAGCACACCTCATAATAGCTAAACCTTGCAAGCAGTTTATATGACTGCAACAGCTGAACGGGCAAAGAACATGTAGTATTTATATACAGTGGAGTGCTACGCTGCCATAAAAAAGAATAAGTGAATTATGTGTAGGAAAACATATGTACATAATGTTAAGTGAAGTAAATCAGACACACAAGCTTAAATACTTCATGGTTTCTCTTATATGAGAAACCCAAAGTATAAATAATTTAACGAGCAAAAGAAAAGTTAGATAACAAGAAACAGGAGATAGATCTTTTGCAAAAAACAAAACAAAACAAAACAAAAAAAACAGAAAGAGGACCAAGAGATGGAGGTGGGGGAGGGAAAGAAGGGGAAGGGGAATAAAAAGAATGAAGATGTGTTACGGTGCGTGCATGGGCCAACTTCCCACCACGAGCGTCATCATCGTGTGTAGCAAATATGTGCTAGTAACCTTCAAAAAGGCAAAGACAGCGGTTCTAGGAGCTGTTCCGTCTATTTTCATATTTATCTCTGCCAGCTGGAGCCTGAGGGGTTGTACTGCCTCACCCACTCTGCTCTGCCCACACACAGACATCTAGAAGACACAGAGAGACAGCTGCGCTCCTGTCATCTCCCATTTGGTGTTGCGCTCTCTGCCTCTCGCGGCAGCTGTAAGACAGTGAGGAGGAAACGCCCTGGAACTTCTGAGCTCTCACCAGCTTCTGCCTTCTCCAGGCTGTACCCTGAGAGCAGGGGTCCTGGGCTGGTAGAAAGAGCAGGCAGGGAGGAGCGCTCGGCCCCTCACATCTGCAGGTGCCTCCAGGCCTCGGGTCTCCCATGCACCAGGGCAAGGTGGCCACCGTGGTGGGCAGGTTGGCAGCAGTTTAAGGGAACAGAGGGACCGGAACTCCCATCGGGGACAGTGAGGAAGAGCAGCCCAGCTGTGGCTTGGATGTGGTGGAGAATGCTGTGTCAGTACAGGACCTGATGTAAAACCCAGACCAGAACGCGCCCCCTCCTTGGCCCAAGAGGGTGAAGAAAGTGACCTGCTTTTCCCCTTCCCCGTTCTGTGGCTGCTGGGTTAGTTGCAGAGCGTGCAACACCGAGACTGGGGCACAGCTGTCTCTGGGCGCCTGCTAAAAGTTCACGTGCAGGCGGAGAAGGGCGGTGACGTTGGGGCGGGGAGCTAGGGAGAGGTGAGATTCTCCTCTTCACACCGTCACCTTCTCTGCCTCTCAGTGTGAATTGTTTTGTCGTGTTACCATCTGCCGTTGACCTCTCCTCAGACCAGCAGGGATTCGTGTCACGTGTCACCTTGCCCAGGCTGGGGGTGCCCAGGCAGCTGGCAAAGCACTCTTTGTGGGCACAGCGGCGAGGATGATCCTGGGAGAGGTCGGCCTCTGGGTTGGTGGCCTCTCTGCACAGGTGGACACTGTCTCGTCTCCTGGGGAGGAGGGTGACGCCGTTCTCTGCTTGAGCTGGGACACCCATCTTCTCCTGCCTTTGGCCGCTGTCCCCTCTCCTCAGGCCTGTGGATTTTGACGGGAGCATGGCATGCTACTGGCTTTCCAGCTTGAGATGGCAGCGCGCAGGGCTCCTTAGTCTTCGTGACGGCAGGAGTTGGTTTCTCTAGCCAGTCTCCTTCAGTCTATCAGTGAACACCGGGTTCTGCTTCTCCAAAGAGCCCTAAGTGGTGCACGTCTCCCCTCGGTCTGTGTTCTCAAAGCACTGAGCAGAAAATACTGTGGCCAGAGAGACTTGAGTTTTATACCCCACTAGAAGAGACCGGATAGAGCTTTGATTGCATTTATAGGAAGTTTTTGGAACAGACAGTCTACAGAGATAGAAAGGAGACTAAGGCCTGTCAGGAATGGGGAAAACGGAAAGGGGACTGACTGCTAAACGTTCCCTTTCATGGTGACGAGAGGTTCTAAACTTCATTGTGGTGCTGGTTACACAACTCTTTACATATATTAAAAGTCATTGCATTTTGGACTTTAAAGTGTGAGCTACGGGGTCCATGACATAATCGCAATAAATCTGTAATCGAAAAAAAGAGCCCCTTGGCTTTCACGTGCAGCATCTGCAGCCGTAACCTGGGCACAGTGACAAATTTGTCAGTGCTCGGAGGCCAATTCATAAGCCTGTAGAGTGAAAGCAGAATTAATATAGTGCCAAGCGTTGAAGCAGGTGAGAACTTGGTGATCGGCTAGGAAACCCCACTGGCAAGGGAGGCTTGGAGAAGTTTAGGAGAGAGCGAGAGCTCATGAGGGAAGGCGAGACCGCAGGACGAAAGCCATTTTGTCACACTGCTTTAGTCACATGTTAGCACAGGGTCTGGCCCGGTCCTTTGCGAGATCAGCGGGAGGGAAAGCAATTCATTTCCACATTCGCGAGATCTTTGCGTATCCACCAGAGTCTAACTTCATACAGTGGATGACTTTAAAATCCCATTGAAGTTTTCTAGGTAAATTTTTAAAGCAATGCAATAGTTATTTTCCTAAAACCAAGAAACGATTGCAAATATTAAATATTAATACCGCTCCAAACCATCTACATGGGTTTTTGAAAAAATTTCTTCTTTCATCACACCTGCACACACACACACACACACACACACACTCACACACACACACACACACACACACAAATGCACAAATAATTGTAAGGCACATTTTTTTATAAGGTGACATTCATGACCAGAACATATTTTATAATCAGCGACTTACTTGTTTTAATTTACTTGACAGAATTATTTGAATTTCACATAAAGAATTGTGTGTCTTAACAGGGTCTGCACACATATAAAGGCTGAAAGATGAGGTAGGAATCTGCGCCGGTTGAATTTTTGGAAACGTTCCCGGCACCAAGCGTCCAGAGAAGCGTGGAGCTCGCCCCTCCGCGGGTCGCTGCCCCCTGGTGTGGACAGAAGCAGAAAGCGCGTCTACAAACCCGGGGAGCAAAGCATGAATTCATCTTCCTGAAATATCTGAGCCTCTGGTTGAATATTCCTGGACCCTTTCGGGAAGAGAGATCGCGTCAGATACCTGGCGATCGGGAGGAACGCTCAAAGTGCAGTGTTGAGCTTTGACTGCGGGGAGACGCTAGGGAAGCCAAGGCATGGGTTGCCACCTCCGGCCTGAAACAGCCGCCCTTTCTCTACCTCACTTAGTTAAGGGGCGAAGGGGCGAATGCACTCAGTGTAGCAGCGTTCAGAATCCACAGCACCCGGCTCCGGGACCTCCCTGTGGACACCGGAATCTAAGGTTGCTCCGGTCTCATGAAATGGCTCGCTGTGTGCATGGAACCTACGCGTTCCTCGCACGTACTGTTCCTCACATCACTTCCAGATTGGTTTTAATGCTTGTTATGCTGTATTGTTTAAGGAATAACAACGAAACGCCGTGTATGTTCGGTACAGACCCCGCTGCTCGCTGTTTTCCACCCGCAGGTGGCTGAATCCGGACGTGCGCAGAGCTGACCAGCCTTGGCCTGGCGGTGCACCCTCGGTGCCACTGTGCGCACGCGGCGCAGACGGTTGCCTGGGCATTGAGACGCTACCTTCTCGGTGCGTTCAGTCCCGAAGGCCTCTTCTCAGCGGGGGCCTGCAGAAGCAATCCCCCGACGGGACAGGAGAGGGCCGGCCTTTGGAACTCATTTGGACTTTCCGTGGAAGTGGCCTCAGGGTGGACGGATTTGTTTTCTTCTCTACTTAAGAAGCGAGTCTTGTCATTTGAGGATAATGTCCCCAGACAGGTCTCCATCAGGAGCTCACAGGGAGGCAGGACACATAGCGAGACCCGTGCGTGCCTTTGCCCGTGGGCCTGTGCGGCCCAGTCAAGCCCAGCAGGGATACAGAACACAAAAGCGAGGCAGCCAGATCTGCTGAGGGTCCTCCGGAGCTTCTGGGAGCCTGGATTTATGGCAGGGAAGCAGAGGCCCTCAGCAGAGGTGTCCCCTTCGCAGGCATGGGCCGCCCAGAAAGCTCTTTCCGGTCCCTCGGCTGCTGAGTACTCACTGGGGCCCTGCTGGTACACGTCGGTCTGGGCACAGAGGATGTAGCAGTCCGTGGGACAGTCCCGGTCTCCGGCCATACAGACAAGGGAGACAATGAGCCGCTAAGCGAGTAGGGCCCCCACACTCTGCTAAATGGTAAATGCTGGAATAGCAAGGCCGGTCAGGGAGAGGAAGGCCCAGCGGGTAGTGTGTTGCTGTTTCCTGCAGGTTGCCATGGTGTCCTCTCTGTTGAGTAAGTCTGAGCTGGGGTGGAAGAACATGAAGGGTGAGTCAGGGGACATCACGGCACGGTACATCCTGGAGAGAGGAGAGCAAGTTCAAAGGCCCCAGGGCAGGAGGGTGCATATTGGAGGCCTGGTGTGGCAGGGCCTGGCTGGTGCAGGTGGAGGTGGGCTAGTGGTGGGAGGGGTGGTCCTAGGGCCCTGAGAGTAGCCACAGGTCACAGAGGCCACAGGCCGTAGTAGGCTTTGACTTTCCTCTGAATGGGAATGCTTTGGAGGATGTTGAGCAGGGGAAAGATGTGATGATTTTTTTTTAAAGTATTGGGAATTGAGCCCAGGTCCTCTGTACTCAATACATCCGCATCCCCTTTTAAAGGTTTTTTATTTAGAGACAGAGTTTCGCTAAGTTACTGAGCTTCCTAGGCTGAGCTTGAACTTGAGGTCCTCCTGCTTCAGCCTTTCAGAGGGCTGGGATCACGAATGTGCACCACCACACCCAAATCAGAGTTGTCTTAACAATTCTCTAACTGCTGGGTGAAGAACAGACCAGAGCAGGAGGCCAAACTGGAAGCAGGGAGACTTGGGCCTGCTGCAGTGAGAGGTGTTGGCAGGCAGAGGCCGTGGCGAGGTCTCGCTTTGGGTGGAGTTGGAAGGCAGACCCTGTAGGCTGAGCAGATGGGCTGGCTGTCAGAGGCGTGAGACAGAGAGGAGTGAAGGGGTCTCTAAGGCTTTGGGTCTATGCAGCCAGAAGAATGGAGTTGTGCCATCCTGAGCCAGCGCGCTGGAGGTGCAGCAGGTCCTTTGGACAAGTGTGTGAAATGCTTCTTAGATATCCAGGTAGAGGTTCTGGGCAGACAGGTGGGGTCTGAGGCCAGGGGAGAAGTCTGGCCTGCAGACAACTGTGACAATCATCAGCCTATCAGTGGAATTAAAGGACTGAAAAATTGGAGTAAGTGTGTAAACAGAGGAGGCTGTGGAGGACGGAGTCCTAGGGCTGCCTCCAGCACACACCCAGTGCTGCTGGACCAGCCCTGCCTCATGCTGCCTTCGTGATTGTGGTGGTTCATTGCGATTCGTCAACTTGGCTTGAGTAAGAACCGCCTAGCAGATTCCTGGAGCTGTGGGAGTCTGTGATGATTGACATGCAGGCTGCAGACCAAGAAGGAAGTCCCGCCCTGGGAGTGGGTGGCACCATCCAACAGGCTTGTAGCCTGGATGGAATAAAAAGGGAAAGGAGGAGCCTGCCCTTTTCTTCTTTGGAGGAGCTCGGGTCTTCACCATCACCTTTGGATGCCCATCTCCAAGCTTCCAGTGCAGACCAGGGGTTCACACTGACTCCGCGGTGAACTCCAGGCCTTCAATCCTCGACTGGATCCTTCAGCTCCCCAGTGCACCGACGACCATTTCACATTCTTCCACCTTTCATTCCACAGGCGGCCACTGTGAGTCTACCTTATAAATTCTTCATATACAATCATTTATATTATATTATATTCAGTCTGTTTCTCTAGTGAACCCTAAGGGTTCTGTCCTTTCCACCAAGAGCACCAGTCCACACCTGTTCTGGCGCCTGCCCCACAGAAGCAATGACCATACACAACGCTGTCACCTCTCTAAAGAGCTGCTACCTTGTCACCTGTGTACTTCCGGTCCTTTAATCAGTTATCTTGACATTGGTTGTTGAGGGAACAGGGTCTTTATCCTGAGACTGAGACTTGAATCTTGGCTTTGCTGCATGCAGCTGAGTGACTTTGGAGCCGACCCTTAACTTGTGTCGCGTTTCTCACCACCTTATTTTGACAGCTGAATACGTGAGAAGAGGTTGCTGCTGTGCCTGGCAAATGAAAGGTAATTATAAGAGTCAACAATATGTGTCAGGTGCGATTTCACACAGCTTGTATATATTTATTCTACGAGACAGGTATTCTATTATTTTCACTTTGCTGATAAGGTTAAGTGACTTGGCCAGCCGGTGACTCCAGCATCTCGGCTGTAGGAATTATTCACTTAACCACCACGCTTCACGGTGCTGCATGATACTCTGTCTCTCTCATTTTCAAATGTTTTCTATTAAGCAGCTCCAGTTGAAATTCCCAGTTTTATGTTTTTCCTTGTTATTAAATTACATTCATTATCTGACCCTACGACAACTTTCGTTCCCTCTGTACTGGAATCAGCAGTTTAATGCAATGGCAAGAGAAAAGGAAAGAAAGAAAGAAAGGGAAAGAAAGATTTAAATTTGCTGAAATACAAGAGATAAAGTCTTACCGCCAACCTTCTCTGTGGGAAGCTGGCATTCAAATCACACTGGAAATACGATTTTCTCCTTCAATAGCTAGGAACTGACCAAGAAGAAAAACTATGGTTTTAGAAAGCCATGAAAATCAGAGTAAGATGAGGGATTTTTTATTTTAGAATATTCGGAGAAACGGCAGCCCAACGGTACTCTGCGTGCATGTGTATACACGAGCACAAGTGTGTGCCTGTGTGTGGATGTGTGGTGGCTGTGGGTGCACGTGTGAGGGGTGCACACACACGTGTGCGTCTGGAGTATATACTGTGGCCCTGTGGGTGGCTGGTACAGAAGGAGGGTGGGAGCGATTTTCTGATTTATGTGTCTTTATGTGTCTTCCAGTCATTGAGCTGGTGACAACTGAGAAGGGGAAACAGGCTCCAAGGAGAAAATAAAAGCATGCCTTTCATGAAACAAGGCTGTCGTATTTAGCAAATAAAAACACGGGCCTCCGGTTCCATGAGGAGTGTGGATAATACAATGGAAAATGTTCCAGTGTAGATATGTTCCAGGCAATGTTTGGGATATCTTTTTCCAAAAATTATCTGCAATTCAAATTAACTGGGCATGCTGTGTGTTATCTGGAAACCTCAGCAAGAAAGAGAAGAAATTTAAATACCTGCTGAGTTTGAAGAACTTTTAAAATCCACAAACCACATTTGGACTAGCAAATTCTCTCATTCTGTCTGGGACGTGAACTCATTCTTTCTCTTCCAGAAAGTCCTGTCATGGCTCAGCCAGACCCTCTGTGAAGTGGGACAGAATCTCACTAGCACTCTGTCTTCCCTGAAGGAGAAAACCCCGTGGATTTCATAACAGAGTTCTCGTGCACAATGGCACGGACCACTCCAGAGGTGGAGTTTGTTCTCCACTTCAGTTGAAAAAAAAAAAAAACCCCAAAATCCCAATTAAGAATCTTTTCAAAGGGCCGCTCATGGCCTGTCTTAATAGCCAGCCAGTACCCTGCGGTGTTCAATCTTCTCTTGCCCTCTCTAACTTTCATGGTGACAGAATTCTTCCTTAAGGCACATAGCAAACGCTGGGAAGTCAGTGGCAGGAGCAAGGACACCGATGGGAAAGCACAGGGAAACGTCCTGTGCCTCCAGGGAAGCTCAGAGCAGACACAGGTGAGGACCGGGACCCAGAGGGCCTGTGATGTGTGACTGCAGGGCACCGCTTGTGGCCTCTCGGGTGTCCTGACCAGATTTCCGGAAGCCGGAAGTGCCTCATCAGCCTCTTCACCGGAAGGAAGTAGAATGTGGGAGTTACAGCTCAGGCTCTCAATTGACAGCCTCTGTACTCGTGCGTCACCTTCAATTGTCTGAGCTGGCACCTCTGGGCTCTTGTTGCCTCATCTGTAAAAAGGCTGAAGTACTGGTGTCCACGTCACAGAGTTATTGTAAGGACGAACGGACTGTTAATAAACCCTGGAACTCAGGAAGCACTTAGTAAACGTTAGTCATGATTATTGTTATTGTTGTCCGGGACTCTTTCTCCTAACAAGTTCAGTCACCGTTTTCATGAATAACCTTTCCTGATGGCAGGTGTGATACAGGCTACCCGAGCAATGGGTACCTGTAGAAAACCACAGGAAAAAAAATTAAATCCGAGATGCCTTTATGTCCCCCATCCCACTCTCTGTATCAGAGGGACTTACCAAAGAGCTTTCGGAAACGCGGATACCTGGGCCCCAGACTGCATCTGACAAATCAGAATCTCCACACGTAGGGCCGATAGATCTGTATTTTTAAGGGAGCCTTCCAAACCATTCTACTGAAAAATCAGGCTTAAGGAGCCTTGAAATTCACTCATGTGTGTGCTCGCTCTCGTAGTTTTTAAAAATTGGACAAGACTGTGCACTTGGTTTGAAGCCGGCTGGAGCCGAGCTGCTAAGTCTCCCATCATTCCCTTACAAGCTCTTATTTTCTGAGGCTCCAGCTGTGGTTTCCAATTAGCCCAATCCATGGCTTTTCACCCAGAAGTCCTCTCACAAAATGAATCCACTTACAAATGTCATCATTCTCGCCTTGCTGGGCCACGTTTGATGGATAGAAACCCGTTTGCCATCATTCTCCCTTCCCTCTTGGATGTCAGCTCCCTAACTGAAGGCCACATGTGGCTCTGGTCTCCTGGTCGTCACTCCGAGACCCCGTGGCTCCTGCCTGAGCTCACACTAGCGGACAAGCTCATGAGGGTCTGGACATTTTCTTCCCTGAAATATTAATTTGACATCTAACACTATT
Organism: Fukomys damarensis; assembly: GCF_012274545.1. NCBI lineage: Eukaryota > Metazoa > Chordata > Mammalia > Rodentia > Bathyergidae > Fukomys > Fukomys damarensis. The sequence continues at coordinate 56,136,945 of NW_022900927.1, read as the reverse complement.
TTTCATTTAGTGTTCAGCCAACCATGATGGTGGTTATTTCAGCTCAGAACAGTCTCCGAGGACTCTGGGGTCAAATTACCTTGGCTGTCCGACTGACATTTTAGGAAAATAAAATGACAGGAAAACACTGTAAAAATCCTTTGAAGATGGCTATCTGCAGTTACTGATAAATGAGAGGGAACACGGGGTGTGCCAGGGCCATAAACCAAATAAGTAAACACCAAGTTTGAGGCCAGCCTGGACACCTCAGCAAAAGCTGATCTCAAATACAAAAATAAAATAAAATTTAAAAAGAGCCGGGGATGTAGCTCAGGTTTCAGTAAAAGTCCTGGGTTCAATCCCCAGTACCAAGAAGAAAGAGAAAGAGAAGCAGGGGGAGGGAATGGGGAGGGGGGAGAGGTGTAAGTAGGGGAAGGAGGAGGAGAAGGAAGAGCGAGCCTATCGCCACGGAGGCCGGCCGCTGCCGGGGTCACAGGACGACAAGCCCCTCCTGTCTTTCATCCCCCGGGTTGATACTCCAACTGCCGTATGGAAATGCATCAGTACTGGAAAGCTTTTCCAGCCTTGTGTAGCGGGTGTTTCTCAGGTGCCCCTTGTTGTGACTCTGGGTATCACTGGTAGAGAATAGAACTAGTGAGAGGGGCTATGCCAGGTCACTAAGTGGTCGAGGGACACCAGAGGGGCCGGTCCCACTCACTCGGGTGACGTCTTTCACTGGGGAGTTGTTGCCCAGGACCCAAGCAAACCTGTGCAGGCACAGGAAGCCGTGCCAGGCAGCGGAGGCTGCTGTTCTTTTCATTAGGTCACAAAGCTGCAGTCAAGGGCCTGTGGTGACAGTGAATTTCAGTTCTGCTACCTGGACACTGAAGGAACAGTTTCTTCTTTCTAGTCTTTTTATTATTTATTTATTTACCTATTTATTGGGACAGGGTCTCACCGTGTAGTTGAGACTGACCTGGAACTCACTGTGTAGCCCAGGCTGGTCTCGAACTCACAGGGATCCTCCTGCCTCAGCCTCCTGAGTGCTGGGATTATAGGGGTGCACCACCACGCCCAGCTCTCCTATTCTTTAATAGCGGTAAGAGAGGATGATTTCTGCACAAAGGGTGATTTTAAGCAAAGGATTTAGGTACATATGCAGGCCCCTCTTATTGTAGATAGGTGTCTCTCTAGGCAGAGGCCCTTAGATCTCAGTACATCACTTCAGAACAGACATTGGTTTTAACCCATTCATTCCTTTTATTTTCCATGAAATACCTTTCGTGGATAACATTTTTTTCTCCCTGACAACTTTTCAGACCTTGTTTTCGCTGTATTCCATTTTGAACACAATGTGTGTAAATGTGAATTTATTTCTATAGATCTTCCTTGGATTCATTATGATTCTTGTCTGAGGGTTCATATATTTCCTCCTCTCTGGAAACTTCTTATCAAAACTGTTTGTCCTACAGAGTTTCCTGCAGTCTGGGTTTGGGTGGTTGCCTCCCTGATGGTGTCATTTAGCTTGTTCCTCCGTCCCTTATGGTTCCTATATTTTGGTAGTTAAGTCTAGAGAATTAACCAGACTCAGTTTGATTCTGGGGCCAGTGTATTTTACAGGAGGTACTGTGACCTGCCACCAGGAGGCGCACGATGCCTCTCTTCTTGTGGTACCAGCCACCACTGGTGATGGGTCAGATCTTCCATTTCATTGTGTGAGACAATCTAATCCTCTCCCCCTCTTTTGGGACAGAAAAATCTTCATGATGCGTTTGCTGGGTCAGGGTAAAGGCATGTATTTTTGTTGATGTTGTCAAATTACCCCCTACCACATGGAACTCATACCATGTATGAGAATTGGCTATTAGTGCTCAGAATATATTATCTGATACTGTATTTTTACTTATCTGATGGTTGAAATAGGACATGTTGGGGTGTTTTCAATATGTATGTATCATATTATAACTGAAGTTCTTTTTTCCCCTTCACAGCTGTCTTTCCTGGCCTTCAACTGGCAGTGTGCTTTTAAATCATTAAAGGAGAGAGCACAAGGCCAGGACAAAGTCCACGGGAGCAGGATGACAGCTGAGGTGACTAAGCCCTAACTATTAGGAGCTGAAAGTGGGTCTGCGGTTGCCACGATAACCAAATTTACCCAAGCCCAGTTGGCGCCTGTACTTAGCATTACCTCATGGGTCTCTTTCCTTGCCCTTTAAATGTCATGTTAAATAAGCCAGCATGTTATTGGGAGTTTTGATGCCTGGAAGGTGTCAAAAGGCAGCCTCTGAACTGTTGGGGAAGGGGCTTGGGGGAGGGAGAGGGTAGGAAGACTAAAGGGGGAGTGGCTGTGATCAAAGTATGTTATATGCACACATGAAAATGTCACATGAACCATGCTGTTCTGTGTAATTAATGTGAAATGAATGAATACTTGGTTAAAGCAGGCTTTTCCCCCAGGGTAGAGCGGTTGTCTCCGGCTTCAGTCGCACATGGGGTTGTAGAGAAGCTTGCTCATGGGAAAGAGTGAGCTCTTCCAGCCGCACACAGGGCCTGCAGTGGGCTTAGCTGTCACAAGAAGAGAGCTTTCCCTCCCTCCCTCCCTTTCTTCTTTCTCTGTCTCTCCCTCTCCCTCTCCCTCTCTCTCTCTTTGAACTGGGGATTGAACCTAGGGCCTTTGCACAGAGCTCCATCTCCAGCCCTTTTTAAATTTTTGTATTTTGAGACAAAGTCTCACTAAGTTATATTGGCTGGACCCAAACTTGAAATCCTCCTGCCTCAGCCTCCCAGAGTGCTGGGACTACAGGTGTGTGCACCACCATGCTAAACTAAGAAGTTTCTTTTTAATAACCATCAACGTAAAAGTCCTCTTCTGAATGGCCACAGAATTCTGGAGATGTGTTTTCTAAACTTACCGAGAGGTGGCACCAACAGGTCTATCAGCAAGATCCCAAAAACTGCTAGGAAACCTTTTATGGAAACATGCAGAGTTGGTCCCATGAAGATTTCATTTCTAAATCCAAACTGAAAAATAACCTTGCTAGCATTGATTAAGGGAAGTTGGTGAGTAAAGGTAACACACCATTGCTACCAATTCATATTTATTGAGAACTTTCTATTCACAGGTTACATGAGTTAGGAAGATTTCCTAGTCAGTTAATGGTTCCTAACTGTGTTAGGGTCCCTCACAGTGGGTTTCTCTTGCTTAAGGAGAAAGCTGTGATTAGGATCCAAGTTTTGGTGCATATTGAAAAAGTATAATGGATTATCTTTTTGTTCTAGGTTTTGCTTCCTGTGGTGTGGCCTTTCTGATCAAATTCAGATGCAGATGTTAGCATTCTGTTACTGTAACAAAATACCTGAGACAATCAACTTAACAAAGGAAAGGTTTATTTTGGCTCCCAATTTCAGAGGCTCCAGTCGGTGGTCCTTGGCCTGTTGCTTGGGGCCATGGCAAGGCTGCATATCACGGTGGAGCACCTGGCAGAGGATGCCATCATTGCATGGCAAGAGTAGAAAAGAGAAACAGGAAGGGCTTGAGTCCCAATATTGCCTTCAAGGCAGTGCCCGTGATGGCTAGTGCCTCTCCCATCAGGCTTCATTTCTTTTTTATTTTTTTTCTTTCTGGAGACAGGGTATTACTGTTTCCTAGGCTGGCCCGGAACTCATGATCTTCCTGCCTCAGCTTCCACAGTGGCTGGGACTACAGTTTAGCCTCCACTCCTTAAAGGTCCTTCTGGGAACCAAGCCAGCATCACATGGGCCTTCGGGGGCACTTGTCCAAACTATACCAGAGGTACTTGGCAAGTTCAGATGAGAAGAGATAAGATTAGAGGCCACTTACCTCATACCCAGGGAGAGTCTCCAGCTGCCCTCCATGAACAAGCTTGGTTTTCATCAATGTGACATGTGTTTTTTTGAGACAAGGTCTCACTATGCGGTTCAGGCTGGCCTTGAATTCATGACCTGTAGCTCAAGCTGGCCTCGAACTTGTGATGATCATCTTGCCTCGGCCTCCTGAGTGCTGGGACATCAATAAGACATGGTCCAGAAGTTTTCCTGTGTACTAGAGGCTAATTCACAGACATGCATTTCTTGAAGTCTTAGGCTGGGTCTGTGGCAGCACAGTCAGGCTCTGATAAGGCCTCTTCTCTGGCTTGGCTGCCCTCTTGCTGAATGCCCATGGGGCCTTTCCTAGGTAGGTGAAGTATGGGGAGAGCTCTGGTAGCTCTTCCCCTCCTTATGTGGGCCCTAGTTTGATTAGATGAAGGCTGCTTCCTGGTGGACCCATTTAACTTTAATCTTCCTACAGTCCTGCCTCCTGCACGGCCACATGAGCTGGTGGAGGGGCCAGACACACAGTTCAGTCCACGGCATGGTAGGACCAAGACCCTGGAGGATACGAGCTGCCTGAGTTTGACAGAACTCCTGGTGTTCTGTTCTAAAGCAACATTTATGCCTGAAAATGACTGCCAGAGAAACTTGACATTCTGGGCAGGTAGGATTCTGAAGCTAAGAGCTGGCTTCCATTCTGAGTTCAGGCAGGGTCTTTGTGTGTGTTTCTGGCCAGAGCACAGTGCAGGCTGTGATCACCCTGGGACTTGGGGAGGCCTCGCACCTGCAGGCAACAGGACCAGCAGCAGGAAGGAGAGGGGCTCCCACCCCAGGAGGATCTGGGATTGGCTCCTGGTGTTTTAAAGCTGTGGTTGATTTCCTGCTGCCTTTCCTTTCAGGCTCTGGCTCTCAGGTTGCGCACCAAGAGCACTGTCCTCAGAATGAGGTCGTCTACTAAGGATGGAGTGTGGTGAAAACGCTCTGAACAGGCCAAACAGAGGCTGCACAGCTGGGCCTATGAAAGCAGTGAGTACAACGACAGCCTGGGGAAAATTCAATCTTAGTGGACTCCACTGCACTGTGCGGCTCTGGGGATTGAACCTTGGGCCTTCACACAGAGCTACCTCCCCAACCTTTTTTGCATTTTTTGTTTTGAGACAGAGTCTTGCTGAGTTGCTCAAGTGGGGCTTGAACTTAAGATCCTCCTGCCTCAGCTTCCCACAAGCTATATATGACAAGCATAGGCCACCATCCCTGGCTCATTCTCAGGTTGTTTAGGATTTCCTTTCTCTGGGTCAGTTTTTAGAGTTTTGTTCTGAAGCTTGTCTATTTTGTGTCCTTTCTGGGTTTTATTTTTTTGTTTTGTTTTTTGGTGCTGGGGATCGAACTCGGAGCCTTGTGCTTACAAGGCAGGCAGCAGAACCACTGAGCCAAACCCCCGACCCTTTTCTGGGTTTTATATTTCAGATCCAGTCATGGTTTGTGGCTGAGCTCAAGCTTCTGTAAGTTTTTTATTTTTATTTTTTAAAGAAGAGGATCAGAAGTGACTGCTTCAGAAAGGCACGTGTTGTCATGCACTGCCCTGGATGGGCACAGCCCAGATGCCCAGAGTGCCCAGTCCTGTGGTTTGTTTTTCTTAGCTTCATGAAGTTATGGGCTAGACAATATAGCACAGTTCCTGTCCATTGTAAGTGCTCTAAAGTAACAACTATTACAATCAACCCTTCTTTGACAAATTGTTCCATGTCCTAAGTGCAAGGGTCTAAGGCTCAAATGCCTTCCAGGGCCAGGAAAGTAATTTAAGTATGCAAAGCTATTTGACATGGGACCAGACAATAGGGAACAGAGTGGAGAAAACTATGAGGAAATCGGGGAGTCTGTGCTTTGTTAAAAAGAAAACAACCATGCTTATGTTTCACAATAGAAAGAAGAGAAGGAAAGGAGGGAGGGAGGAGGAAGAAAGCAGACAACGTTGTACACGTTTGCTAGCTGAGCTCATCAGTCTGCAGTCCTTCTGCTGACTTAGAGTGGATTTTTTATTTAAGTAGCTGAGTTTTATGTGGAAAACAATCCCAGATCTTAAGCGCCATGCTTCAAAGTTAGCAACACAGGAAACTTTCTATCGAATTTCTACCCAAAGAGGAGTCAGGTGCCTCTCTCTTCTCCAGTGTCAGGGAAATGGTCGGTAAATTTCCATAATTTATTAACAAGGGCCACAGTGCAACAGCAGCGTTCTCTTCATGTACAGTTTCTTTTTAATAGAGGACTCAATTTTGAGAAGGCAATTTTTCTGGTAATTGAGCAGTGCGAGATTGGTTTTAAAAGCAAGATATGAGTGGCTTTGTTTGGAAGTCGGGGGCCAAGGCTGAAACACTCTGTGGGGCACAGACGGTGTTTATTAACATCTGGAATCTTCAAACACCGATGTGTGTTCTTCAAGGAATCTGTATTCAGGCTCTGCTTATAGAAAGGATGAATCGGGAGAACCCAGTGCAGTATAATTTGGGGTGAGTGAATAAATTTCCCTTTGAAGTCTCCCTCCCTCAGCACCCGAAATGGCTGTAATCCTCAGCCCTCTGCAGTAAGGACATTAGACAGTCTTCCAAATAGATCTTCACGGGTCATCTGGGAGGGGATGGCACACTGGGCCGCTCTCTCCCTGACCCCTTATCTCCAACCAGATTATTGAATTCCCGTCGCCTTGTTGGTGCTCCGAGAAAAGAACAAGGAAGAAATGCGTAGGAGGACACACACACACATGCACGCACGCACGCACGCACGCACACACACACACACACGCACACACACACACACGCACACACACGTTCACACGAAAGCCACACCTTCATTCATCCGCAGGCAGACACCTCCTGAGCTCCTGCTTTGTGAACACACACACACACACGCACACACACACACGCACACACACGTTCACACGAAAGCCACACCTTCATTCATCCGCAGGCAGACACCTCCTGAGCTCCTGCTTTGTGGCCCCAGGGAGGAGATACTGACCCAGAGGGTGGTGGTACCAGGGTGGAGAGCGTGGAAGGTACTGTGACCACGTGCAAAGGGCACCCACTCAGACCAGCAGAGTGGCACAGGCCAGGAGGGGACTTGTAGGATGGCTTCCTGCAAGTGACACGGGCTGAATCCTAAAGAAAACAGCAGAAGCAACAGGAGGAGCGGCTGCTGGCTGCACACCTCGAGGCTCTGTCCTCAGATTTTCCAGCTTTAGGTTTCACTTGATCTTAGCCAAAAGGCCGAGAAGCGATCCAGCTTTAAGTTTCAATCGGTCACTTGGATGGATATACTCAGGGGCCATTTATCACTGGCAGATGGCACAAAGTTCAGAGAGATGGAGATTCCTCTGGACAGTGGCAGAACCTGGGCTCCAAAAGATCCTGGCAGGGCAGAGGAGCAGGCAAAGTGCAGCACAATAAAGTTGACCAAGATAAATGTTTAAAAAACAAACAAGCAGCTAGGCATGGCTATCATCCCAGCATTTGGGAGGCTGAGGCAGGAGGATCACTGTGAGTTTGAGGCCAGCCTGGGCTAAATAGTGAGTTCAAGACCAGACCCTGAATTACATGGCAAGACCCTGTCTCAAAAACAAAACACAGAGGGCCAGGGATGTAGCTCAGTAGTGCTGTGCCTTCTTCCAAACACAAGGTCCTGAGTTTAATCCCTGATACTGGAAAAATAAATAAATAAACCAAAAACAACAACAACAAACCAAGCAAAACAACAAACACCACCAACCTCATAATAAGAGGTGTTTTATTTCAGAAGTAGGAAAACTGTGACTCATGGCCCAGATTCAGCCAGCTGCCTGTGTTTGCAAGTTGAGTCTCATGCTTGGTCTAAAGCAGCCCGCGTCCCACCTCAGTGGGTTGTGTGGTTGCGGGTGACCCTCAAGTAATCACTATCTGCTCAGCCTTCTTTCAGTCCACCCCAAGTTCAAGGTGAGTCCAGATCCAGAGTGTGATACGTGCAGTTCTCCACAGATTCTTTTTTTTTTTTTTTTTTTTGAGACAGGGTCTCACTATGTACTTGAGACTGACCTGACTCACTCTGTAGCCCAGGCTGGTCTCCAACTCACAGCGATCCTCCTGCCTCAGCCTCCCGAGTGCTGGGATTACAGGTGTGCGCCATTGCGCCCGCTCCACAGATTTCTTAAAATCAGTCCTGGACGAACCAGCGAAAGAACAAGGAGCCAACCCGGGACAAGTTGGGTTGGGGGTGGGGTCAGCATCCCGGGTCTTTGTGGGCGGAGCCACCAGAGGCCTGCGCTTGAGGCTGAGCCTCTCCCGAGAGAGGGATTCTGGCCCCTGAGGGGCGGATGAGCAAAGGAGAGGCGCAGGGGGTTCCGGGAACTGTTTGCAGGTCAAGCAAAGGAAATATGGATCATTGGCCTGAAGAAGCATGTGCCCGGGATGCTAGTGACATCAGCCTCAGGCAGCACTGACTGAGTCTGAGCCATGCGTTCCCACCAGCCCTTTAGACCGTGGCCTTAGGACTCCCGCTTGGCGCAGGAAGAATGGGGGGCATAGATGGAAGTTCAGGGGTCCAAGATCACACAACCAGCAAGTGGAGAAGCCGAAGCTCAGCCCATGCAGCCCGTCCCTAGGGCCCGTGTGTTTCCTTTGTGTACCGTTGGTGTAAAGTGACGCGATTCCCGAGTTGGCCCTGATGGCGACAGACAGAGCAGCTGTCAGAGGAAGCGGGGTAGCAGATCCCGGCCCAAGGCGAAGAAGACCTTCCAAACATCCAGGGACAGAGCAGAGCTCGGTGGGAGGAAACCTTGTCATGGAGGCCGGGTCAGCCGGCCAGGGTTCGCGAGAGGCTTCCAGACTGGGTCAGAGCGGTCGGCCCGCAGGTCTCCTTGTCGCCTTGGCCCACTGTGGCTCGAGACTCGGGGTCTCTTCGAGGACGGCGGACAGGTGGGCAAGGGCCAGCAGCAGCACAAGACCTGCGAGGGACGAAAGGAGGGAAGCCTTTTTCTGAGTCCTTTGCACGTTTAAATCATTCCATCTTCAGAGCAGCTATGGATACCGTGAATGTCATTTTACTGATGCAAAAACTGAGAGGCCTGCAGTTGCTACATATTTTATCCAGAGTCTCAGAACTAGTATTAGAGGCAGGATTTGGATCTCAGTAGGCTAATTCTAGAGCCTGCAGTCCTAGCCGCCACTGTATGAAACGCTCTTATGTAGAGAGGATGTGTAATTGAAAACAAGACAAACAACAACAACAAAAAACCCCTCTGTTTTCCCCTGCCCTCACGTCAAGATTTTTGACACCTCCTCTTCACTTTATTACTAGAAGCTGATAGTAGCAGTTGTCAAAATAATGGGCTCATTTTATCAGACAAAGGTTTACAGCACCCGATTCTCCGGCTTCAGAAACAGGTTCCCGGGTAGGGGGTTCCCAGACGCTCCGTAGATTCCTGAACTCATCAAGCTGTTAGGGCTTTGTTCAGTCTCCGAAGTCCCAGGCGAAGACGTAAACAGTAATGTCCTAGTCCCAACAGTATGTCTGGTTCCGATGGGAGCATTACTTCTGCTGAGAACCACAGTTCCTGCACTTTTCACAGAGGTAGAGCTGAGCTCGGTATCAAGGATTTCTGCACGATAATTTCCATGATGGTAAGAGGGAATTCGGTAACCATAAGAACTGTACTTGGCATCCAGGAGATGCTTAAAAGTACACAGTTGCCTAAAACTGTAATCAATTGGGATGTATTGACCTTGGGGGAAGAGGGGTGTCAATGTAATTTATTTTCTTTATGGTATTTTGGAGGTTCTTTTATCATTTTTTCCCCCAGTGCTTGGGATTTTTTGTTGTTGTTTTGTTTTTCCAGGGATTGAACTCGGGTCCTCGCGCTTGTGAGGCAGGAGGCTTGGGGTTCTGACAGTAAGTTGTGACTCCTGTTTGACCGCCGCCACGCTGAGGTTTGTGCCTCCAGTTGCTACACAAATAAAACTCATCTCTTCTCGGCGCATTGTAGTCCAAGGTGGAAAAAAAAATTCGTAAGAAAAACTGTGGGTGGCCGGGGATTTAGCTCAGCGGTTCGGTGGCCTGCCTTGCAAGCGCAAGGACCCGAATTCCATCCCTGGTACCAAAAACAAAACAAAACAAAACAACAAAAAAAACCCTGTGGTGTTGCTTAGCCAGGGACTGTATTCCGCAGCCTCCTTTTTGGTCAGATCTGCTTTTCTCCATACGGAAGCCCAATGAGGACGCTGGGCAGGGGTTGCTTGTGGTCAGTTCCGTCTATAGATGAAGACACAGGCTTTGGAAGGGACATTTGAGGGAGGGCCCTGGGGCTTGGGGTAAGGACTGTTTACTAGTTGGAAGGGAAGCTTCAAATAATGGAACAATTGTGCAGCTGCGCTTGTTTATACCACCTGATCTCCCAACGCCATCCAATACCACGTACCAGGCTTATCTTTTTCCCACAGTGGAAATATTACTGCTTCTTTTCTCCTACATACATAGGATTGCTGTAAAAATTATGATAAAATAAAGTGAACCGGGAAGATGGCAGCTGCAGCAGTTTCTAAAAGGTCTCTACATTCCCCAAATCAAAACAGACAGCAACTAGATGGCTAAGGCAAAAGTCCACAAGTGCACGAAGAGTGGATGACAGAAGATCCCCGTAGGCTCCCGAATCCATGAAGACCCACACTGTGCCAGGACCCGTGCAGGAGAGGCAGAGGGAGGTGAGGCTTCCGATGAGTCCGGTGAGAGAAGGGTCCCAGCAGTCCACGGGCATTCACCGGCCGGCCGGAGAGCGCAGGTGGGATCGCAAGAGGCCTTCGAGCTCCAGGAGCAGGCAGTGAGTGGAAAGAATTTGTGGGAAGAAAAGTGAAGAGAGGGCCGGGTGTGGTGGTGCACACCTGCAACCCCAGCACTCAGGAGTCTGAGGCCAGCAGGAGTTCAAGGCCAGTTTGGACTACAGAACAGGACCCCGCCTCAACAACAACAACAAACAAACAAAAAAACAAAAGAAGCTGGACTACTTTATCTCCTATAAACTTTTAAAACTGAGCAGCCAGAAGTCGCCTTGGGATAGTGTTCTGTTTTGAAGAGTAATAGTGAAAACGAGCAGGAGAGAAGGGAAAAGCCCATTATAAGTGGTGGGAGGAAAGGAGGCCAGGAAATGTCAGGAAGCCGCCAGGTTGTTTAAATTCTTCTGACCAACATCATAAACAGGAGCTCCGTGAAGTTAGTAAAGCTACTATAGGCCATGGTTTTTTTTTTCCCCTTCAAACTTCAGGAAAAATACATTTTATGTAAAAATAAGCAATAAAGGTCAAATTGTGTAGTTCAAATCCTACACAAGATTATTTTAAGGAGAAAAATGTGCAGAACAGATAGCATGTGTTCAGACAGTGAAGTCACCCCAGAGGTCCCTGTGGAACACTCAGAATCATAACCTTGTGTTTAAAAACCCGTTAAAAGAGACAGAATGACAGAAGATGTGAAGGAACAGCTCCAATCAAATTAGCAAAAGAGGTTTACATGAGCGGCTAGAATTCGGGAAAGCATTAACAATAAAAGAAATAAAGACGGATCTTCATAAATGAAGACTACACATGCAATAGAGAAGACATTAAAAAGCAGAACATTGCAAGATTTTTCTAAAGATTTTTCTTACTTTTCTAAAGTAAGAAAATTTTCAAAAATGTCAAGAGAAACTGACAAATACTGAAGAAAGCCAAATGACATCCAACATTCTGGCTCAAGGACCTCTCTGCAGGGAAAAACGAAAGGGAACAGAGCACATGCAATTCAAGACAATTTTCCTGAAATTAAAAAAAAAATTGAAACTACACATGAAAAGAACATACTATGCATTTGAGAAAATGTCAGCAGAACTACCAATACTTAGGCGATTCCAGTGAAACTTCTGTGCTTTAAAGAGAAAGAAAAAAATTATTTTTACTCATCTAAGCAAAAACAGCAGAGGGAAATTAAATTATTTTGCTGTCAGAATTTCAAAAGCCGTGATGTACCACGGAAGCAAACAGAATGGCACATTTAAGATACTCGAGAAAGGAAAGGGTGAGCTACGGATTTTATATCCAGTAAAAGTGACATTCAAGTATTTATTTTTTGTGTTTTACTTGACAACTCTTATCAATAGACAAACTCACCAGTATGTAAGAACTCAGGGAACAGTATGCCTGTAAACCTTCCCAGAATATTCCACTGGAGAAGAAGCTTCAGACAAGAGGTAGTGAGAACTAAAAATGCATGTGTTTCTAAATTAAAACTATAGGAAGCCAAGTGTGGCAGCAGAAACCTATAATCCCAGCACGGGGAAGGCTGAGGCAGGAGGATCGCAGGAAGTCCAAGGCCGGAATGTGCAACACAGTGAGTTTTAGGCCAGCCTGCACTCAGAGTAAAACCCAGTCTCAAAAACAACATCAAACAAAAAAAGACTAATTTGGGTGTTGAAATGAAGGGTGTGTCATAGGCATTGGTTGTATAATCAAGTAATATAGAGTATAGCTAGTAAAAATAAAGGTACAAAGTAGAAAAAGTACAAAAGTCTTAAATGTTCTCAAAGATAACTTTTAGCGGCATTAGTATTAGTACTGCTATTCTGGGACAGTTGCAAGATAAAGTAAAATTCACACTGTTCTTGAGAATCAAGACTTCTATTGGAAAAAAGAAGATATGGCTATGATTCAGAAGGGGTTAAATAAAAACATATGACTTGGAATCAGAGCTGTATACCATACAAGACTGTACCTATGTGTATATACATGTGTGCAGATGTGTTTCCTCTATACAGACAGGAGGTTATAGACTACACACTCTGGGCTACATAGTGAGTTCCAGGTCAGACTCAACTACATAGTGAGACCCTGTCTCAAAAAACCAAAAACCAAACCAAAACAAAACAAAAGAAGTGCCTAGAGTATTTTGTTACACCCCACAGCAAGGAAAGTATCGAACATGTGTAGGGGCATAGGAAAAGGACACCTCAGAAGTCAAACTGAAGAGGTTCTCCAGCCAAACCAGGATGATTTGAGGTTTCAGAAAGGTAATCATTGTGAATGATTGAAATCTATTGAAAATACTTGTCCATTAATTCAAACACATATTTGAAAAATAATTGTTCATTTTCAGAGGATGATGCAAAATAGAATCAATCCTTTTTTTCCCCTTGCCTTTTATGTACAGACGGTGAGGCCAATTAACCAACGGGGAGGAAATCTCTATTTTGCAATCCTCAGAAAGTCATTGACTTGAAGCCTCAGTCGTCACCAGCTGCTAACATCACCAAAACAGAGACAAGTGGACGTGACACGGCTCTTGATCAAAGACGCCGCCATCTGTGGGCTTTCCGAGGATGAACCCAAGTGCGCTCAAACTTTTGGGTCCGGCTGCATGTGCAGAAAACAGAGGACGGACAGACACACTGGTGGGCACCGTACATATGCAGGCAACAAAACCCAGATGTAGGAACCTGGATGGGACCAATCCCCGAGTTCTTCAGCAGGCACAGGAAGAGGAAGCAGGAGATTGCAAAAGACTTACCATACCAAGTCATTTTCTAGTGGATAAGACATCTAGGAACACATTCCTGAGTGATTAACTTCACTGAAAGAAACGTAGGGCAGTTAGCACCACACACGTCAGGCTGGTGTTCACTTGTGTGAGGAGGAAAGGGACGGAACACCCCGGGGATTTCTCGGTTATCCAGCAAAATTATTCTTTCTGACTTTGGTGTTGCCAGGGTGGTCTCCTGAGTGACTCAGCAAAACACACATCTGGGTTTTGTGTCGGGTTGCGTGTTTTATTTTGAAACAAAAACATTTAAAATGGTTTTGAGAAATTATAAGTCTTTTGCTTAATTCTGTAACCCAGCTTCAGAGATAAATACTGTTAGCGTCTTGGTGTTTGTCCTTCCAGACCTTTTCTCTTATTCCCAGTGCTGGGGATCAAACTCAAGACCTTCTGCTTGCCAGGCAGGAGCAGTGCCGCTGAGCTCCATCCCTGGCCCTCCAGACTTTTTAATGCACTTAGATTTTACCTGAGACTATACTCCAGGTACAATTCTGAAAGCAACCTTTTCTCTCAACAACACATCACAGACACCATATTTAATCATACAGAGCCTCGATGTTCATTTAGGAGAAAAAAAGTATTTACTTTTTAAATTTTGAAATAAAATACCTGCTCCTCATCAAAATTCAAGTGATACAGAAAAGTGCAAGGAATAAAAGAAATTCCTTACAATCTCACCACGCAGAAATAACATAATTCAAGAATTCTCCCTATTTATGTCAAGATAGAAGATGGGGGGGATTTTATGACTGCCAAGATTATTTTAATCAAACTATAGAATTTAGGTTTACTTTTACAGGAGAAAAAAAACTATAAGTAAACAAGGTAACTTTTTATTTTGTAGTATAGGTGACGGTAACATCAACACATTCTTTAATTCCTTAAGAAAAATGTTAGGACACTGTTAAGAGGCTGCAGTAGCTTTTTTGTTTGTTTCTGTGGTACTAGGTACTGCATCCAAGGTTTTCACACTGAGCTATATATCCCCAGCCCTTTTTTATTTTTCATTCTGAGACAGTCACTATGTTACCCAGACTGGTGGTGAACTGCTGGCTAAGTGACCCTCTTGCCCCCACCTCCTGAGAGGCAGGGACTATTCCTGTGGGCTGTTACAGCCTTGGAATGCTTCTTTCCACCTGCGCTTTGGTTGCCAGGATCTCAGCTGGCTCCCTGCAGCGTAAGCTGAGGCAATCAGCACTCACGCCCACCCCCTCCTGCCTCGGGATTCAAAGCGTCTTTCTACTGTTTTCACCTGTCAGGACTTGTAACATTTCTGTTTTTTTCCACCACTAGAGCTCCACCAGTTGTTTGGTCTTAGTTTGGTGTTTATTAGCTGATTTCTAAATGCTAACGGCCTGGTCTCCAGCCTGTGGCACTGTTGGGATGTGGTGGAACCTTAGGAGGTATGCATAGAAAGACGTTGAGGGTGTGCCCTTGACCAGATGCTGCGGTCCTGGCCCCTTGCTCTCTCTGCTTCTTGGTCACCTTGAGATGAATAGAGCTCTGCCACCATGCACTGTGCCACAATGTACTCTGCCATCACAAGCCCCAAGCAATGGGGCCCTAGGACCATGGACTTGAACCTCCGAAACCGTGAGCCAGAACAAATCTCTCCAGGCTGTAAGTTGAAATGTTAGGAATAATGATCAGGTATTTTGTCACAGCAATGGAAAGCTGACTAATATATTTCCCTTACGAATATTCCTCCCCGCTCCAGCTTGCTTCAGATTGGCTGCATTTTTTTTTTTCAGGACTCCCTATATTCTTTCATGCCTGAGAACACCTTCCTGTAGCAAGTTGTTAAACTCTTAGGTTACACTTTTGCTCTCTCCAACCTCTGTGAATATTGTCTAATTTTGTCTTCTGGCACTGAAGTTGTTTGAACATCTTTGGATCCTGCTCGATTCCGCCCCACCTATCCAACCCCACAGGATTCTCTTCTGCCCATATTGTTAAAGCATTATTTTCTAGAAAATTTTTAATCAGGCAAAGCCTTGCTGTTTATTTAAAGTTTTTTTTTCCCCTGGCAAACAGCAAAAATTTTTCTCTGAGCCTTCAGTTCTTCCTTCATTTTCGGAAAGTGTATTATGTGTCTGAATGCCTATTTTATTCTATTTATTCTCTACACAAATTAGCAACACCAATTATCTTTATGTTTGATTATCTCCCAGTGCTCTTATTATATTCTTATTATCTTCTCCCTAAGTGCTTTCTGCCCTCTTTGTTTTCCCTTTGCATTTGCCATAATTATCTCAAGCCTTTTATCCTTGCCATTAATTCAATTTTCAGTCGTCTTTCCTGTTATCCGGTTTTTACAATTTGCCTATTAGATCTATAATGGTGTTGCTTCAGTTTTTGACTCATTTCCTTAGCTCTCAAATGTCATTTTTCTCCGCCTCAGTCATGTATCTCGTTTCTGACTGCAGCACGTCTACATGGTCGCCGTGAAGTTTCTTCTCATCACATCCTTACTTCTCAGGGGCAGCTCCAGCCAGAGTTTGTGTGACTGCCTTATGGGGCGGGTGAAGTTTCTCTGATTCCCTCCAATGTCATTTAGCGTGGGCTTAGTGTCCTTTACCTGAGCTACACTTTTTGTTCATGGCATTAGTTCTTAGGAAAAGGAGAAGCCACAAGTATATTTTACTCTGCTACCCATATGCCCTGAAATCTTAGGAAGAGTTTTCAAAAATGCAAATTTTATCCTACCTCATCTTGCTTAAAATCCTTCAGGGTTTTTAAGTGTTTGTTTTTTTTTTTTTTTTGGTACTGGGGATTGAACTCGGGTCCTCGTGCTTGCAAGGTAGGTGGTGGAACCACTGAGCTACATCCCCAGCTCCTTCAGGTTTTTTAAAATATAGTTTTTAGAGGAAATGTCTAAGCGCCTTGCCTTGCATCCCAGCTCCCTCTCTGCTTGGCCCAACTGCCTCCCCCTTAGGCCTCCCTTCACTCTTGGCCACACCCGCTGCACCTCAGGAGACCACTGAGCCCAGCCTGGCCCTCAGAGCCCTCCACAGCCCAGGGCTTCCAGCAGCTTGTGGCCGTCTGGATTGTAGTTAAATTCCTTTTATCTTTTATTACCAGTGCTAAGGCTCAAGCCCCGGGCTTCATGTATGCTAGGCAAGTGTTCTACCACTGTCTCCCCAGTCCTTTTCCCCATTCATATTTTAAAACTCAGGGCCAGGGTTCTCCTCTGTGGGGAGCTTTCTCTTCCTGACTGCCCTTTGCCATGAGTATGCCTCATTTGTGCTTTTTCTGTCAGAACCTTTCTAATGTTTAACCGTAACTGGCATTGTGGGAACTTTATATGTCTTTTTCCTTATGAGAATTTAATAGACCAATGCATGTAAAGTTTTCCTTGAGCATATGCTCAATAAATGTTACTTATTATTTATTAAAATGTGCCACAATGACAACAATAATGGCCTCACACACCCCAGAGCCCCAACTTGGCAACCAGCAGCTGTCCGTGGTTCTAAAACAGTGCTTTCCTTGGGCCAGGGATTTTGCTCAGTGGTTCTGCTGCCTGCCTCGCAATTGCTAGGTCCCGAGTTCGATTCCCGGTACCAAAACAGAAAACAAACCAGTGCTTCCCACCACAGGACAATGCTCCCACGTTTCTTCCGGCGTTTAGCCCCAGGCAGGGTGAATCCTTGATTACATCTTCTCAGCTGCGGCAGTGCAGGTAGAAACTGTTTCTCACTTCCCATTTCCACAGCCCCATCCTCGGCCTGGCCTTGGTCACCCCAGGGGCTCCATTTCGTGTGACTTTGGACGGCCTCCTGACTGTGTCCCTACCCTGGACCATGGTATTGTCCTCCAGACTCTCTTCATGTCGTCGTGTCCCTGCTCACCGACTCCGGGAGAATTTCACAAGAGTGGAACAACTCAAATGGCGGCACGAGGGGATGGGTATTTGATACATATCAAAGAGATGTGCATATTTGGCAGTTGGTAAAGGCAGTTATTAAGGCTGTGTAAAAATGTAGAAAATCTTTTACTGCAGGGAAGTTGCAGATCACAGCATATTAGTTTGAACACTCTCTTTCCTTCTTTCCTTTTTTTAATTTTTTTTTGGTACCAGGGATCGAATTTGGGACCTTGTGCTTGTGACAGCTAAATCCCCAGCTGAACACTTTCCCCCTTTCATTCCTTCATTATATATGTGTTCCTATTTTGTGATCCCTGAAGATATAGAAAAACACATTATTAAGACAGCTCCTTCTTTAAAAGAGCTCAGAGTCGAGTAGGATAGATAGCCATGTTTAAAAATTGCAAAAAGGACATGCATTTAGGCAAAGACTAAAGTGGAGTATGGAAATAAGTTGTAAGTAGTATTGGGGGTGTAGGTGAATTTTTGTCTTTTTAAATATCCGTTAATGGGCAAACTCTGGCACTGTACCTCCAGGAGAGAGCAGAGTCATCTTTCTCTGACAAAGATGACACGAGCCCCAGGTAAGCCCTTTTCTATTTTTGGCCCCAAAGCTCTCCAACACCCCCTGTCCCCAAAGGATCAATGGAATGGCCAGGCCTAGGATGTGGTTCCGAGAAGTCCCACAGCCCCCCTGACAGGGACAGGAGGAAAAGAAGCAGCACAGCAGCCATGCAGATCTTCAGCTGCGGAACCACTGCCCCGAGCTGAGCAGCTCAGTGAGACCCTGTCTCAAATAAAACCGAGTGGCTGACATTGCAACAGAAAAAATGGAGGGAGTCCACATAATGATGCCCCGCGGGGTCTCCCAGTCCCTCAGTCACCCGTCACAGCGGTCCCTGAGGGCTCTGGCCTCCCCTGTCACCACTCCCAAGTGTTGCTCACTCTGCCATGAAGAATACACATAACTCATCTAGTCTGGGCCTCTCTTCCAAGCTAAGGATTCGTTCTCTTACAGAACCTGTTTTCCACTGGCTCCATTCTATTTTAGTACGAATACCCGAAAGTCACTGCTTTGGAGAAATTCTAGAAAGCACAGGGTCTGCATAGACACTGCCCACCTGTTATGGGGTAATCTCGGGCTGTGGAGCCAGACAGATGTGGGCTACATCTGTGTCACCTATTAGCCATGAGCCCTCGGCAAGTTATTTCATACTGATAAATGGTAGTTGTCTAATTTATCATAGATCCTTTATGTGGAAGAAATACAACTATCTGGTAGAGTTCAGGGGAGCACAGAACAGACTGATACACGCGAAATGGCTTGTCCCGGGGCCTGGAACACACAGAGTGCTCAGTGTGCACAGATGGAATAAATGTTAACCTGAAATTATTCTCTTTTGTGCATGTGCAGCGCTGGGGACTGAACTCAGGGCTTTTGCACTGAGCTACATCCCCAGCCCCTTTTAAATATATATTCAGATTTTGACACAGGGTCTCACTAAGTAAGTTGCCCTGGGCTCAGTATTTCGATCTTCCTGCCTCGGTCTCCCAGAGACTGTGTGCCACTGTGCAAGCTCAAAATTATTCTCAGTCCATTTCAGGAGACTATGGATTGATTAAACAAAGTGTGCACACTCCCTTCAGAGTAGGTATTTAGTAGATGACTTCTGAATGATTCTAACTTAACATGACAGAGAAAAGCAATGTTTCATGGCTAACGCATTTGTACATAATGACAGACTGGTAAGAAATCACACTAGTTTGCTCTGTCTCTAATCTATGCACAGCAGAACAACCTATTTATTTCTCTTTTATCATTTAGGTGAAATAGTAAACTGGTTCCGCTCTGTTCAGTCTTACATCCAGTGCCTCTGTACGTTAGTAACTGAGGAAGGAAGTTAGATGGACCAGGCTGCTAAGCTTCCTGCTGTGTTGAAGATGGAGACCAATGTTTCCAGCCAAAGGAGGAGACGAAGAGGATGAACTCACACTGTTGTTTGTGACCACTGGAGATGTTGTCACATTATTAAGAAAAAAGAACAAATGAGAAAAATAAGCCTGCTTTCCAGTATTAAGTGGTTTTCAAGGAAAACAAATAATACGCCCGAGTCTAGAAGGCTAGCGGGGGTGTAATATGAAACAGAGACAACTCTAGCGTGAAAACACTCGGAAAATTCTCTAGACATTTGAGGCCAAGACCCCTACCATCGAGAGGAAAAATCCGATTTAGCCTAGTTTGTCTTTTGAATCAGTTCTCTACGTTAACTGGAGCGCTGGAGCCAGGATTTCCATGCACCACTATGTGATTTTTCCCCTAAGGGCTGCCGCGTTGGCGCTCATTTATTTGGTGAGAAGTTTAAAAATTCTTCAGGCCACCTGAATTTTAAAATTCTGAAGGTCACCGTAACAATGACTGCATCAGGGGTCGTCCTCAAGGTTAGTAAGAAATGTCTGTCAGTAGCAGTCACAGGGCAAAGACTGTCCGCCAGGAGGAGAAAGAGGGAGAATACAGTGTAAGCTGGGCTAGAACAGGGGCTGCAGGGAGCCGCTGTGAACCGCCCAAGTTACCCACGGTACCTGTCGGCTAGGGTTTCCCTGAGCACAAATCCTCACGTAGCAAAACCAGGACCTCGGACTTTAAGGCTGGCTTTTAGTGCACCTGTGCAGTTTGAGTTTTCTTTAACAGTCGGGGAACTACTCGGGCCAGTGACAGGAGCTCGCTTTCACTCTGGCAGGGGGTAGGGGTCCTGCACCGCGGCACTTCGTGGGGTTAAGCCCGTGGTCACCTGAGCAGAAATTCTGTGCCCCTCAGCTGTGTGAACTTGGGACAGCTGCCTACCCTCTCTGAGCTCCCTCTGGAAAACCGGAGTCACAGTATACTTACTTCACAGGGCCGTAGCACTGCAAGCGATACAAGAGCACTTGCTGGAATTGCCCTTATTCCTCCAGAGGTAAGAAGAGGCCAGCTAAAAGGTAGCCCTATGGAGGGAGGGGGAGAGCCGGGCCAGGCAGAGCACGGAGTGAAAAGCGAGGCAGCGGCTCCCCTCCACCGCTCCCCTCATCCTTCCCAAGCGGACACCGGCCGGCTCCGGAGAGGACAGGGAGCCCCCGGCCACTCCTGCCGCGCCCCTCGCCTCACCTCGCCTGCCGCCTGCCGCCTGCCGCTAGGCCTCCTCTCGAGCCAATCCTGCGGCCTGCTCCCTGCTCCGGGACGACTACCCGCGGGGCCGAGAAGCTGGGGTGGGAGGGGGGACCCGGCTGGCTCTCTTCCAGCCCTAGGTTGATCCGGGGTTTCTCACTTTTCTCCTTTTCTTTCCTTTTTTTAATTTTAATTTTTTGAGACACGGACTCGCTAAGCAGCCCAGGCTGGCCTCGAACCCCGCTGTGATCCTCCTGCCTGAGCCTCCTGCGCCGCTACGCCCGGCTCCGGGGTTTCCCACCTTATCCTACCCGCCAAGGCTTCTGGATCGCAGGCTCGAGGGAGGGACCTCAGAGGGCCGCTTTCCTGTCGGACCTGAGAAACCCAAAGTCCCTTCGGGCGGTGACCGTGTCCCGCGCCGCCCCGTTGTGCCCCTTCTGAGTCCGCGCTCCCGGGTCGGCTCCGGCGCCAGATCCAACTTTGCGGGGCTCAGTGTATGGGCCGGGAGGCGG
>NW_022900927.1:56056662-56115598 GCF_012274545.1 Fukomys damarensis | reverse complement strand
GCTCCCGCGACCTAGGTGCTAAGGAACGGCGGGGTGTCTTCGGAAGACGGGAGACTGAGGGGACACCGAGACCACGGAGTAAGACTTCCTACCAGAGCCCTACCTTTTTCTGGGTTGCAGTTTGCAGTTGGCTTGGTGTAAGGTAAGATGTATCTGCTTGTGGCTTTGGTCACCTGAGAGGCCCTGGCAGTGGAGTCTCTCTCTCTCTCTCTCTCTCTCTCTCTCTCTCTCCCTCCTTTTCCCTCTCTCTCTGTTGGGGAGGGGGGCATTGGGGAGGCTGCATGGAGCAGGTGTGAATGGCCCCAGCCGTCCCGGGATGGGATGGTCTACAGTGAGCTGGCGTGGAAATTTACCTGGCGCACATTTGGCGCAAGCCAGACCCGCTCAGGTGTTTCTCCGGTGAGAAGACTGCAGCCGGCCGGTCAGCGAGCTTGGCGTGCCTGGCGTTGGTGGGGCACCGGCCGTGAAATTGGTCCTGGGGTTGTGTGGACTTAGATTCAGGAATCAGTGACCAGGGTATCGGAAAGCTGATTGGAGGGGGCCTGGAGGCCAAAGTGGATGAGTTAGAGGGAGCATGGACATTTGGAGATGAAGCTTCTTAAAGTAGGGTTTGGGTACCTGCTTTGGGATGAAAGGAAAGCTTGTAGAAATGCAGATTCTTGGGCCGTGCTTCCTACCTTTTGAATTGCAGTCTCGGCCGGAGCCCAGCAGGCTGCATTTGAACCCCACGCCAGCATGGCAGCCGCGTGTCAGGCACTGCTGTGTGCAGGCCCTGCTCTAAGCTGGGAGAGCACAGGTGGGTGGGTGCAGGCCGAGAGCCTTCCCCGGAGCCCGCACTGGGGGTGAAGCAGACAGATGAGCAGGACCGCAGGGCTGGTCTAGTGCTGGGAAGCTTTGGGCAAGGAGTGGGAGGAGGCTGAGGTGGGGCTGGCGCTGGAGCCTGAGCTGCAGGGCAGGGAGAGGCGGGCTGTGTGCAGGTCTAGGGAGGGACATTCTGCGGGCTTCCCTGCGAAGGCGCTGTGAGAAGCAGAATAAAGCAGGTGGGCGTGGAGAGAGGAGGGGGTGTGCCTAGGGCCTGCTGGGATTGGTAAGAAATTTGGACTTCAGCCTAAATACACAGGAAGTTATTTAGAGACTTTTAAGTGGGGATAGTGATGTGTATGTCTGGTATGTCTTTTTTCTTCTTCTAATATCAGAAATTGAATCCAGGGCTACTGTACCACTGAACTACATCCCCAAACAGTTATTTATTGTTTGTGTATTTATAGACAAGTTCTGGCTAAATTGCCCAAGCAGGACTTGAACTTGTGATCCTCCTGCCTCAGCCTCCTGAAGTGCTGGGATCATGTGGTTTCCTTTTCTGAAGGTCCCTTGGCTGTCATATGTAGATGGGGTTACAGAATGGGGTGGTGATGGGGAGGGGAGGCCACCTTTGTGTGCAGGGGTGACAGAGGGAGTGGAGTCCACCGAACTTGCTGACATCAGAGGACGGGAGAGATGGGAATCCTGGGACGTGCACCTAAGGTTGGTACTGGTGTGTGTGTGTGTGGGCACCATGCATGGGGGGAAGAAGAGAAGGATACAGAAGAGACAGCGGTGACAGAGGACAGTGGCTGGACTGCTGTTGGAACGCCTCAGGAAAGCAGCTAACCTTCGGTGAACACAAATTACGATCTGGGACCGTGGGCCACTACCTGGTGTCACCATTCGCCAGTGAGAAGACAGCAAGCCCAGAAAGGCTGAGTGTGCCGCTGGAGGCTGCTCAGCTGAGTGTCGGAGCCAGGATGCGAACCAGAGCTCTGGCGCTCCGTACCTACACACTTCTGTTCCTTCCCCGGGGCCATTGCCGGATCCAGAGGCACAGGTTATTAGCAGTTCGGCAGGTGGGTGTGACAACCTTTCAGTTGTGGTAGATCAGAGTAACTGCAGGGAGGAACAGACAGCTGTGGGAATGAAAAGGCATTACTTTCACTTAGTGCCCAGGAACTGTACAAAGAAGGAGCACAGAAGATGCCCAGGGACCGGGTTTCTCTGGAGAAAGGTGCCATGGTCTGAATGTTTGTGCGCCCCCCAACTCGTGTTGAATTTCCAACCCCAAAGTCCATGGTAGTGCGAGCTGGGGCCTTTGGGAGGTGATTTGGGCACGAGGGAAGAGCCCTCACCGTAGGATCAGTGCGTCTATGAAAGAGGCCGCTGAGACCTGCCTTGCCCCTTTCACAATGTAAGGACGAAGGGCCAAGGTGCCTGTGCACCTGGAGGCACTGAATCTGCCTGGGCCTTGACCCTCGGAAATGCATCTGTGTTGTTTCTAAGCTACCCAGACTAAGGTATTTCATTGTAGCAACTGGAGTGGAGGGAGAGGCTGATGGAGTGCATTCCCCTGCCGCTGAGCGCTGGATAAAACCTCGGGATGGAGTCTTCTCTTACCACTTCGTGTAGCTCATGATTTGCTCTTTATTTTTTAATCCAAAAGGAACTCTTTCCTAGGCAAAGCCGGGAGTTTGAGAGCATTGTTTGCTGCAGAAATGCATTTGTGTTAGTAAGAGGTATGCGGTGGTTAAGCTTCACTGGGTTGAACTGATGGGCTTGGGATCCGCGTAGGGGATGGGAAAGCACACTTCTGGGTGTGTCAGGGTGGCCGTGGAGGCGCCGTGTTGGGATCTGTATATGGCCTGGCCCCTTCCTCTCCAGCACTGCTCCCCTGCTGTGCTTCCCAGATACGGTCAACTGAGCAACTTTGCTTCACCAGGCCCTTCCACCAGGACATTTTTGCTTTGAAGCCTGCCATCCACAGACTGGATCCTCTCAACTGCGAACCAGATTAAACACCCCCTCCTCTAAGTTGTGGGTGCTGGGCTTGCGTCCCAGCAATAGACACAATAATATAAGTTAGAAATCAGTATGGGAAAAGAGCTGTGATGGAGCTGTTTATTGAATCCTTTCTTTGTGCCAGACATCTACTGTCTCCCTTCATTTTTGTAATCTTTCAGCTTAAAAATTAATAAGCAGTACAGTCACACAATGTAAAATTCAAATGATATGACAAGGATTACCATGAAAATTGTCTCTCCTATTCTGTTGCCTAGCCAGCTGGTTCCCTTCCTGAACTCCTTGTTGCTAAACACATTCCTTGTGTCCTTGTAGAAATAATCTCTGTGTAGCAAGCAGTTATGTACTCAGACTTTTCCCCTTTGTTTTTTACACACAAAAGCTAGTACATAAATACGCTCTTATGCCCCTTACTTTTTCTCCTCAGACCCCCCCCAAAAAAACGAAACCAAACAACAACAACAAAAAAAACAGTATTTATTGATCTACTTGTTTTTAAAAATAGTTGCATAGCCCAGGATTTAGCTCAATGATGCCACCACCTGCCTCACAAGCTCAAGGTTCCAAGTTTGATCCCTAGTACCAAAAAAAAAAGTTGCACACAGATATCTTTATATGGCTAGATAATACTGAAATTGCTCATTTCTGGTATTTTACTATTAATAATGCTGCAGTGAATAATCTCAGACATACCTCATTTTGCATGTGGTTGAGCCTCTCTGGATGATGAATTGCTGTGAAATTCCTGGGTCAAGTGCTGTGAACACTTTTGAACACTTCTTTTTGGTGGGTGAAGCGTTATGGTGTGGACACTGAGCATTGCTTGGGATTGGGTCTTGGCTGTGCTATTTACTCATTGTGCAGATCGCTTTGTCCCTCTTTGCTTCAGTTGCCTCACTAGAAAAACAGGAACAACAGTGATAGGTGGCTAGTAAGAGTGTGTCCGTCAGTTTGTGTGTGTAACAAATCACCCCAAAATGGAGTGGCTGAAACAGTAAGCACTTTCCTTAGGTCACATGTCTGTGGGTTGGCTTGGTAGCCCTTGATCTCTGCGGGAGTCAGCTCAGGGCCAGCTGGTAGTGGGACATTCTAGGTGGCCCTCTCACACGTCTGGGGATTGACAGATGAGTCAGTCTTCGGGGACCCATTTGGGAGCAGGTGCTGTCTCGTGCTCCAGTGGACCAGCTCGGGCTTCCTCACAGGAGTCCTCGGGGTTCCATGGAGCCGCACAGGAAGACACAGGACACACACTTTCCAGGCTGATGTCATCTCATTGACCAAAGCAAGTCCCAAGGCCACAGCTAGATTCTGTGTGGGACGGACTTTCCAGCAACAGGGACACAGCGAAAGGAATCCTAGCCACCATTTTTACAAACAGTGTGACTTGAACAAGTCAGCATCTGGAGAGGGCCCAGTGTGGCACCTGGCACAGTTAAAGTGCTAGATGCACTTGTTGGATTACAGATGAAGAAGGGAAGGGGGGGGGAGGGTGGGAGAAAACTTGAACAAGTCAGCATCTGGAGAGGGCCCAGTGTGGCACCTGGCACAGTTAAAGTGCTAGATGCACTTGTTGGATTACAGATGAAGAAGGGAAGGGGGGGGAGGGTGGGAGAAACCCAAGTCGCCGCTGTAAAGATGGAGCGAGCTGAGCTTCTCCCAGTGAGTGTGCCTGCCTCGGTCTCTTAGGGGCAGGATCCGAGTTCCTAAGCTTATCTGTAGAGAGGCAGATGTTCTTGTTCCCATTTTACAGATGTGAACAGTGCTCAGGAAGCTTAGGCCTTTATCCTGAGGTCACAGAGCCAGGCCAGGCTTTGGACGCTTTGCCAGTCTCTTTGGCCTTGTATTTCAAGTTTGTTCTTTCTGCTTCCCAGCTGGGTTGAGAAAGCTCTGTCACCCTGTTGAAGTCGGTGACAGGGATGTTGACTCCAGCGCCGGGCCTACCGGATTCAAAGGGAGGTGTCTGCAATGACAGCGGGCTGTCGTGGCCGTGCAGGGACGAGGAAGGGAAAACCGGTCGCTTTCCGTCCTTTAAGTGGAGAAAGTGAGCATGTCTGGCCGTTTTGGGCTTGTACATCCTTCGTCTGCGTTCTTCCCACCCTCCGGCTCCCCTTTGCAGCCCAGGAGTTTGGTTCCTCAAGCTGGAAGGTGCGGAGCTCGGAGGTGGCTCTCTCAGGGGGTCAGGACGGACCTCTGCAGACAAACCGCCTGGGAGCGGTCCTGTGCCGCTGTCCCTGCCTGAGAGGTGAGGGTTTCTCTCAGGCTCGGGTGGTTATCTGCGAAAAGCGCTCACTTACTACTATCTGATCTGCTTCGTAGTCTCCCTCCTCCAAAGCTGTTCCTGTGCCCCTAGATACCTCTGATAATAAGGAAAGCTTGTGTTCACCGAGTTCTGGGAGCTTTCTGTGTAATTAATCATTTAATTCTCACAACAGGCCCAGGGGGTGAGTGGGTGCTATTTTATGTCTATTTTGGAGAAAGCTGACCGCTGAGTGGCTGCTTTGGCCAGCATAGCACAGCTAAGAAATGATGTAGCCAGCGTTCTAAGCCAGGCATTCTGGCACTGGAGTCTGTGCTCTTAATATCTATGCTGGAAGAATGAATTGGGATGAAAGGTTGGGGATCAGAAACCTAGCGCTTCTGCTCTGGATAAACCGCTGGTGAAGTCACACAGCAGCCTCTATCCTTGGCAGCTCTGCACGCCCAGCTGTGACTTAGACTGCAAATCTCAGCACACTGAAAATATAAACTTTCAGCCCGTCTGCCTAAAGCCTTTTTACTTCAATTATTGTAATCCTAACAAGATTTCAGGCCTTGTGTCTCCCTTGTAACCGAGGCGAGACCCTGGAAAAATACACGGGGTGCCGGTTTCTTTGAAGACTTGGAAATCAAGCTGGCTGGAGGAGTCCGGCCATTCCTTGCTGCTTTTGATGGGCTGCCCTGGCGGCGGAGACTGTTTGCCAAAGCAGCAGGAGAATGAAATACAAACACCGCCGATGAGCTGTGACTTTCCGAGTTGAGAATTGTTCATATCGCCAAGTCACAGGGAGAAACGGAGCCATTTCATAGGCATTGATTGCCTGTGGAGGAAATGGAATGCAGCAGCACTCGGCAGACATCGGGAATTTGAAATTGCTTTTATGCTCTGGGAATCCACGGAGAGCCAGCGAGCAGGCCGGGCAGGGCCCCATCACGTGGTTTGTAGCCTCTCCTGGAGACGATTCAGGGCTACTGTGCCTTGTGGGTATTTACTGTTGCAGAGGAAAAACAAAGCCTGGGCACATGGTGGTGGGAGTTGCTTGCCCAGTCATGAAAGCCTTCTGGAAGCAAGGATTGCTTAGCTGAGACTTGAAAGATGGGAAGGGCAGCTGGGGAAGGAGGAGGAAGATAGAATGAGCGGAGTTTGCAAAAGGGGAGAGAGGGGAGCCGTATTTAAGGAAGTGAGGCGTGTTCAGAGAGGCTGGACGCATAGGTCCTTCCTGAGGGATGAGGGCGAGGGTTGGGGACGTGTCCTGAAGGCGGTGGGAAGCTGCCGAAAGGCTCTCAGCAGACTTTTGAAAGTCACGTTTAGTTCAGAAGGTCTCTCGGACTGCTGGATGTAGAATGGGCTGGAGGGTCAAGACCCGCTAGGAGTGGGAAGGCCCGTTAGGGGACGCTCGCAGTCCCGAGGTGGCCTGGATGGGGAGGTGCTTAGGGAAAAGGAGGGACACATTCTAGTCAAGAGGTATCTTGGCAGTAGAGTCAGCGGGACCCGGCGACCCGTGATTTGGAGGACAGGGAGGAGACGCGTGAAGAAAGACTGACACCCAGGTTTCCGGCTTGGTGAAACTGGGCACGTGATGGGTTGTGAACTGAGACACACACTGGAGGAACACCCAGGGGCAGATTTGCTTATGTTTTGTTTTATGTCCTTGGGTTGGAGATGCCTTTAAGCCATTCAGGTAGAGAGCTCTGTGGGCAGATGCGGGTTATTGAGGTCTACAGCTTAGTAGAAAGCATTATTTAGTTACAGAGTTGAGTTTCCAGCATTTGGGCAATAGTCATAGAAACCATTGGAGTTATAGAATACCGCATTGAGAATATGGTTATAAACAGTGTCTCACAAAGTTTGCTGTTCATAAAAAACTCTTGGGAACTTGTTAAAATGCAGATTCCTGGGCCTCTTGAGCTGCTGCTTTAGTAGCTCTGTTTTCAGACGCTGGGACCTCCAGCACCTCAAGGGGTTGGACGACAAGATCATGACATCCCAGCTATTTTGCCTTAGGTATGGATCCTGGAGAATCTCTAGCACTCTGTGGCCTGCTCTTAGAAAAAGGAATGTTTAGTGTACAGAAAAGGGATAAAGAATAAAACATTGACAGTCATGTACCCATTACAATTTAAAAATAAAAAAAATACTAAGAAAAACTAAACCACATTTATACACTGGGATATACTCAGCCATAAAAAAGGAACAAATTACAACGTGTACAGGAACACGGGTGGATCTCAGTCCAGACACAAAAGAATGCACACTCTGTGATTCCATTTATATCAGGTACTAGAACGGAACATACTCAGCGAGGATTATAGGAATCAAAACAGTGGCTATTGAAAGGAATTAGCTAGGGGAAAGGCCATGAAGGAACTTCCTGGGGTGGTAGAAATGTTTTACTTCTTGATAGGGGTGTGGTTTGAATGGTTGTATATGTTGGTCAAAACTCAGTGCCCTGTATACTTAAGATCTATGCATATGTCTATGTAAATTACACCTCAGTGAAAGACTTTAATATAAAACAAACAAAAGCCAATGCAGATGGAACTTTCTGAGTGCCTTCCCCTATTCAGGGTAACCACTGCCCTGGATTTAACACACCTGTGTACTTACTTTCGCTACTTGTGTGTAGCCTTAAGCCTTGTATACTGTTGTTTTGAATGTCCTTAACCTTTATGTATATCCCAACATATACACCTATGATATTTTGAGAATACAAGTGTGTATGTATTCTTTTTCAGTTTGAATTTTTCTTCGACATTGTATGTGGGAGAGTCACTTGTTTGATACCAGTAGCTAACCATGCACTTTTAGAGCTAAACACTTAGCTCTAATGTAATATGTAATTATGCTTACTGTTTTGGATGTATGTTTAGACTGTTTCAGAGAATGCTGCTATGATACTGTACATCAACTTGTGCATGACAGGTGGGGCATTTAGGGGTGGCGGGGCTGGTGGTAGGGTAAACACTGTCAGCACTACTAGGCATTACTGTACTTTTCTTCAGGAGGTTTACCAGAAGTGTGTGAATGGCCTATATTTTTACCAAACATGTGGCATTGCCACACTTTAAATTTTTTGCAGATCTGTTAAGTATGAAATATTATCTCCTCATGGCCTTTGTGATTCTCTGATTACTAGTATGGTTGAACATATTTTAATGTATAGATTGGCCACTCAGATTTCCTCTTCTGTTTCTTTTTTTGTGCATTTCTGTTTTGGGTTGTCTTTTTTTTTTTTTTCTTCTGAGTTGCAATGCATTAATGTGTTCGAGGTTACCAATTCATTACTTTGGTTTATACTCTTTGTTTTATAAGGAACCCTCCACACCCACTGGCTAGACATATTCACCTGTGTTTCCTAATAAGAGCTTGAGTTTCACCTTTTATATTTAGCCCATTGAGCGTCTTGGAATTAAGTTTAATGATTTAAATAAGGTAAGGGTTCACTTGTTCCCCCATATAGACGACAGGTCATCCCATCCTCCCCACCAGTGTGCCCTGCCACCCTTGTCATTTATCAGGCTTTCATATATAGATGCGTCTGTGGGCTCTTTGTCCAGATCTTAGTTGTTACTTTAGCATGAGCCTTGATCCTGGATGGGCAGAGCCACTCTGCCTCGTGACTGAGCCGGTTTGAGTGCTTTGTTGATTGCTGTATCCAGCATGTAGAGCCCAGCGGGAGCTCAGTGTGTGTCTCCTGACCTAAGGAGGGTAGTCCAGCAGTTCCCTCAGATGCCGGTGCTGCTTTCCTGTGGGTAGCAGGAGTGGCTGGAAGCTCTCTTTCTTGCTTCCCCTTTTCACTGCTCCTGGTGCTGCTTGGCCCTTCTCATTCGAACCAGAATTGGAGAGAATCCTCAGGAAGTCCGAGCGCTGCGGTGCAGCATGGACGCGAACCTCTAAGCACCAGTGAGCGGTGCTTAGGAACCAGGATTCTGAGCATGAAGCGTGGCTCCTTCTGTGAGCTGTTTTGAAGTCTGGGTCCTTAAGCCTTGGAGGTCAGGCAGTAGATGATCTAAAATTAGGTTTCCTTACTTTTCTTTGGAATGCCTGTGTTTTGGGTATCTTTATTTTGTAGACTAATGTTGCTTTAAAGTAGACCTCTCTGTGGACCATAGTTCTCAGTGTGTTTTGTTAATAAGAACAGGACCCACAATTTATTTAATGCTTCAATTGTAATCCATAGTGCTAGTACATATATATGTATTGCATGTACATAAGGATTTTATTCACTCCACAAAATCATCTTCTCCCCCTTTGCAGTGAGTAATCTTCATCATTTATGTAATGTTTTTGAGCCCTTGGGCTGAGTTAGGGACTAAGTTTGCCAAAATCCACAGCCTTGAGGTCCACGAACTCACAGTTTAATAAGGAGCAGACTTTTAAGCAAATAATCACTATGCGGTATGATAATTGCATTGGCAAGCACATACCCCAAAGCCAGCCTACCGAAAAAGGTGATGAACTTTATGAGCTGGGCGAGGAGCTGGGTGCAGGGCGAACTCAGGAAGATGGTTTGAAGCAGAATCTGACCCCTGAGCACACCCTTGAGGTCCCATCACTTCTCCCATGCGAGGTCTGGACACCTGGATCTGTTGTCTGCTCCTCCACTAGCCTGCCTTCCTGTACCCTCCTCCTGCAGCGGTCTTGTGTGGCTTCTTGCCCATGGGGCTTTCTCTAATTATAGATGGGGTCTCTCTATGAGTTCAGGCTGGCCTTGAACTCACTATGTAGCCCAGGCTGGCCTCAAACTCATGGTGATCCTCCTGCCTCAGCCTCCTGAGAACTGGGATTATGTGCCACCACACCTAACTCAAAAAGTTGTTTTCCTTCTTTTTTAGAAAAAATTTAATTAAAATATTTAAACAACTTTATTGAAGAATCAGTTATATATTGTAAATTCAGTGAATTAGATCATGGTCAAGCTTTTAAGAGAGTTCTTCAATACTGTGACACTTTATTACCCTGGAATCAAAGAACTATTTATGTTATAAAACTAGAAAATGTTGTTTATAGAGAGTTTAGGTAAAACAATAAGAAAGAAAGTAGAAAAGAGAGCTGGATTGGGTAGTTTGAAATGTGAGTAGAACACTGTGAGAGTTGAGCTGACAATCAGTGTGTTTGATCAAACCACAGATTAGAATATGTGCTTGCAATGTTAGCAATAAACCACTCTGGTACTTTTGTTCCAGAAATTATGCTGTTTGTTTG
The DNA here is from genome assembly GCF_012274545.1 of Fukomys damarensis. Classification (NCBI taxonomy): domain Eukaryota; kingdom Metazoa; phylum Chordata; class Mammalia; order Rodentia; family Bathyergidae; genus Fukomys; species Fukomys damarensis. Next base: position 56,105,307 of record NW_022900927.1, on the reverse strand, counting down.
GCTTTCCAGGGTATTTATAAACGTAAATTTCCAAATAGAGAAGATCTTATTTCCACCCCAAGCAAGCTGTGACCTGGAATAGTCCAACACGCGGTCCAGAAGAGCAAGGACCCCCCCACCACACACAGTGACAACTGAACTAGCTGACTGGTGCAAAAGTAGCAAATGCTTTGTAACGTGTGTTGCCTGCAGAGATGGCAGAAAGGAGGCTGCTGATAATGGAGGACGACTGTCTGGACTCTGCCGGGCCACGCTCCTGCCATTCTGCTCCCGAGTTAAGCTCTCCATGCTGCATTTCTGATTTTTAAATATTGATGCTGGGAAACTGGCAACAGTGCTTGAGATCTGTGTGCAGAGGGTAAAGCTACCCATTCCTCGACAAAAGGAGGCTCAGACACAGCCGTGCAGAGGGCTCAGCCGGATTAGTGTGCTTGGCTGCCTTTCTTTGTGCATGCACTGTTCTAATCATAAAAGTCAGTGTGCAGAAGCCCATTCCTGTCCCTGCTCTGGGCTGGGAAGCCACAGGAATTGCCTCAGTTCATCAGAGACGATGATGCAGAGGCCAATCCCGAACACAGTGCACCTGTGATGATTTTGCTTTCAGTATCGTGTTGTATATTCAGCAGATGCAGGCTGGATCAGTCAGTTTTCAGGAAGCAACTGCCGCTCCTCACTCCTTTCCTGTACAGCAGAAGTTGATAAACTTTCTTCCTTAAAGGGGCAGAATGGACATTTTTGGACTTCCGGGGCCATGTGGTCTGTTGTTGTAACACTTAACTCTTTACAGTACGTGGGGGCAACCACGGGTATTACTGTGTTCTGAGGACATTTTACATCGGGACACTGAAATATGCATTTCCTGTAATATTCATGTGACAGAATATATTGCTTTTCTTATTTTTCCAGTCATTTAAAAAGAGAAACCCTACTCTTTGGCCAGATTCTTTGGTCTGTGGATTGCAGCGTGCTACCCTCTATTGCCAAAGCACTGCAATTCCCGTGTCCCCTTGTGTGTGGGCCACCATTTCCTGCCACAGCCTGTCCTTGGTTGGGTGGGTCAGACACAGCTGCGTGGACAGAAAACCAGAAGCCCACCCCAAACCAAGAGACGCTTCAGTTCCCCACTGCCTCACCAATATGCATGCCTGCTTAATGCTGTGGAACCCTTTCCTGATTACGAGGAACCTTCTTCCTCTGAGTTACCTAGACCAGAAATTTAGACTCACGCACTGAAATGAAGGTAGAGTAATTAGCATTCAGCAGGACATCATAAGAATTGGTAGTGAGGGCAAGAATGTGCTTTCTTTACAAGAAGGGGATTTGCTGAGATACATTTATTTTCTTTCTCCATCTTCAGATAATTTTGCCTTACAGGTTATAGAATGAAATTAGTTTTGTGTATTCTATGTGGTGTGTTCTGCACATGTATTATAGTTCCACTTGAGTGGATTCTCCTTAGTCCTCACGTAGTGGAAAGTAGTTAACTGGGGTGCAGAGGGTCTTGTAGAATGGTGGACCCAGGTGAGAAATGTGCAGGCTGAACATGGCTGTTCCTCTGCGGGACGAGGCTGAGGTCCAGTTAGAATTCAGCTGCGCTCAGAAATTTGGTTCTCAGATGATGGCTTCAGGGAGGAAGCACTGTGATGCTCCAGGTGTCCGTGGTCCCTTTTCTCTTCTGTGAAATGGGGGCACCAGGGGGCAAGTGGAGCAGTTTCTGTGAAGGCTGTTTTCCCAAACCCCCAAGAGCTCTGGAGGCTGCTCCTGTAATTTGCTGAGCCCGAGTGCAGTCTCTTGCTCAGGGCCCACAAACCTGGCCGAGTGTTAGCCTCAGTTGTGGGAGGAGGCGCAGACCTAGAATTGTACACACACACTCACACTCACACATGTGTTTCATAAGACCCAATGGTCTAAGAAAGCCTACTAATCCCAGCTTAGACTTTCCCTGAGCAGCTCCTACCATCTGTCTTCATCCACGGAAAGGAAAAGGAAGAGACAAGTCAGAAGGAGTCGGAATCCTCTCCTCTTTATCTTCGTGGGATTGTCTGTCTCAGTAACTGGAGTCGGGGAGAGCTGGGCTTGTGGGTGTATGAACCCAAATCACATTTCTTCTCCTCTCGTTCTGTCTCTGCAGCCTGACATTTCCGGTGTGGTTTTCACCTTTCCATTGAAGCATGTTTGTGAGAGAAAGCCTGAGGTTCTGTACGTTGTGATCACACAGCAGGCTGGCAGTGTCCTTCCCAGCTTCACTACTCAGAACTCGTCACTGAAAATGTCTTTTTGAGCTATTTCTGGAGATAACACAATTGTAGTATTGGCACATACAGATCACAAACACAAAAAGAATCTCGGTAGTACCAAGAAAAAAAAAACTTGTTCTGTGTTTATCCTATTTTCTCCGCGGCTGTTCATTTATATGTGAGAAATTGTAGATCTCAAGTGAGGGGAAGTGTCTGCCTCCCGCACTGGCAGCCCGGATGGTTTCTGAGAGTGGAATCGGTCGCGTGTGTGTGCTCACGCGTGTGTGTGTGTGTGCGCGTGTACAAATGCTCTCTGACAGTACTCTGCAGCTTCCTGATGCATGAGAGCCGTAACAAAGTGCTCTTCAGTTTGCAGAATTCCTGCCACAAACATCAGGTCTTTTCTGTTTCCCGGGACCTTGTTAGAAATTTAAATTCATCATCGTCCTACTGTCCTTAATCTCCGAAGTTCGAAGGCTCCCGGGAGAATGATCAGGAAATAAATCGCAGCACAAAACGTTAGCCTTAATATTCATTGATTTTCATGCCATCGTATTTCAAATTGTATTCATTATTAAGGTGGAGAATTTTTTTTCCCATTGAAAAAGGCGAGATCAATATATCTACTGTGTGTGGCCGATCTTTTATACCCTGTTGTTCTAATATTTATGGCACACTCTTTTGAAAGTAAGTAAATGCTTTAGAAATGTTGGAGGGGCTGGAAAGTGCGAGTCGTCCACATGCAGTCAGACTGGTGTGTTTGTGGCTGGTGATCAGCACGTTGGCAGCTTCAGCTGTCTGCAGGATGACTGGATGCTAAGCCTGTTCCTGTGCTGGTCTCCAGCTCTCCAGAGAAACGTCCAGCAATGTCCTGAAGATTGTTGCCTTTCTATTCCCATACGTTCTGCAGCAGTTTGGACTTCTTATTCAGCAGGCTGTGTTTTTTATGATCTTCCCAGTGCAGAAGTTTCCATCTTTGCAATAGTCTGGAATTCCTCCTCTCTCTCCACCTGCAGTCAGGAGTGAAATACAGCTGGGGGAGCCTTTGTGGTCTTTCCCTTCCACTGCCCCTTTCCTACTTTCAGGTCTTCGTTTCTAAAACCAGCAGCCAGGTGATTTGAGTGTTTTTCATCCTAAGTTTTACACTTTCTATTTTCACGTCCAGGATGATCAAAAAAAATGAACGGGTATGTTTTGGAGATCATTAAAATTTGGAACCACGCAGGAGCAGGGGGCCTGAGGCAGGGGGATGGCAAATTCAAGGTCATCCTGAGCAACATGGTAAGACCCTGTATTATAAAAAAAGATTTGGAGCTGATACATAGATCTGCCACAGATTTCAACACCTGTTTTATGGTGTGTGTGCGTGCGTGTGTGTGTGTGTGTGTGTGTGTTGGCTCCAAGTCAGATGACTCCACTCTAGGGCTCTCAGGGTGCTGAGCTGGGTTCCAGAATCCCTCCTGCACTTTGTTGTACTTGTGTGAGGCTGACTTACTCAGGGACTATGCGATCCTGGAAGATGGGGGCTGTGTCTGGCTCATGTTTGTGTTCCTAGCAGCTACCGTTGGGGTTAACAGATGGAGGAGATATATAGGGTTGCAGTCATTGAATATACCAGTTGGGCATCCCAAAGCTGAAAATCCAAACTTCACAATGTTCCAGTGTGTGAAACTTTTTGAATGCCAACATGATACCACAAGTGGAAAACTCCACACTGGGCAACTTTATTTCATGTACAAATATATTTTTAAAATTGTATAAAACTACTTTTGGGCTATATGCATAGGATATATATGAAACTTAAGTGAATTTAGTATTTAGACTTATATCTCATCCTTGTTATATGTATGCAGATTTCCACACCCCCCCATCTGAAGTCTGTGACACTTTGGGTACCAAATGTTAAAACAAGGGATATTTTAGAGTCTGCTTTTATTCCCCGTACACATTCCCATGTATGGCTGCAGTTATTTTAATGTTTCTGGAGTTATTTAGTCATTTTAAGTCACATTTGGCTTGATCATCCCCTATTTTTATGAGTTTGGATTATTTTCATTTGTTGGCTATTTTGAATAGTATAGTTCAAACATCTCCAAACAAAATCATTTTCTCTCATCTTGATAAGTTTTTTCTGGGGAACTCCTTCATGAAATTACTAAGTCAAATAGTAGTTGTATTCCTCTTATGATTGTGGGATCTTCTTTTTCAAATGAAGAGACCATGTGCTTGATTCGACAGCACATATACTTATTTATTTATGTATTTTTTAATTGAGTTTATCGGTACATTTTAGGTATACAGTAGTTACATTCATCATTGGGATCTTGTACCTTTATGTGACAGCTTTTGGTTCTCATTTTTTCCCCTTGTGACAGCACATATACTAAAGGAAGAGACCAGTCAATGGAAACTAACACGTGCTGTCCTTTTAAATACGTTTTTTGTTTTTTTCCCATTTTTCACTGAAACGTTCTGATTTGGAATCAGAGTAGCAAGAACAAGTGATGGTGATTATCCTTTTGTGCCTGCACAGCAGTTGTTACCTGAATGCTTCCTCCTGTGGCCTTGTTTTAAAAAATTAATTAAAATTTTTATGGTTTCTTTTCTTTCTTTTTTTCTTGGTACTGGGGATCAAACTCAGGACCTTGCACTTGTGAGGCAGGTGGCAGAACCTCACTGAGATAAATCCCTGGCCTCAAACTAAGCTTTTTTTTTTTTGGTGGGCCGGGGAGATCAAACTTGGGATCTTGTGCTTTCGAGGCAGGCAGTGGCACCACTGAGCCAAATCCCTGGCCCTGTGGTCTTCACACCTTCACCGCACTTTCCGTTGGGAAGGAGTGCAGATCCCAGTCAGGTGGAGGCTTCCAGGCAGGACAAGCTCCAGCCATGTTGTCAGAGCTTAGGAGGTGGCTTCCCTTTCCAGGCCTCACCCTGGCTGGCCGAGAGCTGCTCTCTGCTCACCCTGAAGGCACTGTTTCCCGCTGCTCCCCATCTGACCTGAAGCCTGCAAGCTTCTCAGCGCCCAGACCCAGCTTAGCCACAGGGCTGCCCTCCTCCATCCCAGCCTCTTCCTCAGTGGGCTTCCCCTTCATCCTGTGCCCCCTTTGGTAAAGGTCTTCCTCACTTTGCTCATCTTATTATTTAGATCATGAGGTTGTTGAGGACGGGAATTTGGCCATCATTTTGCCACCTGACTTTGATACAGCACTTTGTCAATTCTCAGCAAACCCTTTGTGAATGGACAGAATGGATAGAATTGTTACATTGGTTTATTCACCAGCGAGAGTACTTATAGGGAAGTCCACTTATTGGTAATTGAGCACCCATTTATGGTGTGTATGCTGATGCTTGATTGTCTAGAATATCACGTACTGTTTTTAGTATTTTTGTTGTTGTTGTTTGTTTTTTTGAGACAGGGTCTTGCTATGTAGTTCTGATTGGCCTTGAACTTCCTATATAGCCCAGGCTGGCCTCAAACTTGTATGACTCTCCTGCCTCAGCTTCCTGAGTGCTGGGATTACAGGCTTGTGCCACCACACCCAGCTCAAGGAATGCTTTAATTCCCCCTTCTCCAGTCACTTGGTATAGTTTTTTTCCCAATGGGCAGCAGTTGTCATTCTGTGTATTACCCAGGCTGTAAATGCCAGTCTGTAAGCTCGTGAGGAAATGTATGGATCACCATCGCATTTCCGGTGCTTAATACCTGGTACCCAGTAAGTACTCAGTAACTGTTTATTTATTGTTGTTGTTGTTGTTGTTGCTTTTGGTACCAGGGATTGAACTCGGGTCCTTGCCCTTGTGAGGCAGATGGCAGAACCACTGAGCTAAATCCCAGCCTTCATCAGTTTATTTGTTGACTGAGCAAATAATAGATGAATGAATGAAACAGTGAGGAAAGGCACTAACAATGTGTCACATCGCAGGCCCTCGCGGTTGGGGGTTCACCTCGCGTGTGTATTGTCCTGCTGAACTCTCCTTTCTCCAGGTGAGTCCTTGAACTCCCTGCTTCCCTTGCTAACTTCTGAGGCTCCTGCTGCCTCTCCCCGATCATGACCCTGAGGGCCATCTCCTGCTCAGCTCTTCCATGGGAACTGTCATGCAAACGCCAGCTACAAGCCAGGAAGCTGCACTGACGTAGTGATACGACAGTCCCTCTGTCCCGCCGAGAGGAGAGGAGGCCGGTCTCCTCATCCGTCTGCAGCAGCAAATCTAAGTCAGGGGCATCCTGTAGTTTGGGGGACCAGTGACAGCCCCACGTACACGCCCAAGCTGATCTGTAGTGCTGGGCTCTTGTCCAGAGCCTGCTGTCCAAGCCTGAAGAATTCGTTCTGAGGGAAGCAGGAGGTTTCCACAGAGTGAGCACACACCCCTCTGCCTGTCAGTCAGTCTTCTTGGGACATGGGCTTCATTTCCTGGTGTCCTGGTAAGAATTTGGATGCTTGCGACCACAGCCAGTTACAGGGAACAACAAAATCTCATTTGTGATTTAGTTGTTCTCTTGGATTACTAGTTAAAAGCTTTATAAAGGAGTGGGAGACATGGTAGTTGTATAGGGGTGGGAATAATGTTATATGATGGGAAAGAATTCTCTTCTGCTGTGTGTTGGAGTGATAGGAGTCAGAGGAAGACTTCCAAACAGCCGCTGCTACCCCAGGAATGGCAGCAAGAGTCCTGCCATTTGGTTCATGAACAAGGGTGTCATAAATTCTCAGTGACCCTACTCCCAGGCTCCAGACTTCTATTACAGCCCTGCTGTGTGAGAGCTAAAATCTTAATTGAAAATAGAATTATTGCGCCGATGCTGTATTTGTTAAAGCACTTAGGAACGCTCACCACTCTCCATACATTCTTTTATGATGCTGGGAGGACAGCAGGAAACCGTGTGGTCCGGAGCCTCATTAGCTTCGGTGGAGACAGCACACCCAGCAGGCACAGCCGGGGCCCAAGTGGGGAGGCTGCAGGGCTGTGCCCCAAGAGTGCGGTGCCCGCATAGCAGCTGGTGAAAGTGAGGCTGACCCCGTGTCAGGACATAGAGGGGGCGGTCCCAGGAGCGAGGGAGCAGTGCCTGGCACACGGAAGCCGGAAGGGCACGCGGCAGGACAGGAAGGCGAGGCTGGCCTCTGGTAGTTATGTCTCTCTAGCTCCATGTCCAAGGCTGTGCGTGTTTCCTTGGGTCTGAAATTCAGGACAAGCTGATTAATTCTTTGTTTTGTTTGGTTCCGGGGATTGAACTCAGGACCTTGCACTTGTGAGGCAGGCAGCGGCACCACTGAGCTGCAACTCCTGCCCCTGGTTCATTCTTAAGCCCCGCAGCATAAAGGACAGAAGTGAGGTGGAGGCTATTGGTAGAGACTGAGGGGGAAAGCCAGACACTTTTGGAATGGATGAATCATTGTTCTTTGGGCCCACAGGAATGTAGGATTCTCCAGCCGCTCAGAAGAGAGGGAGATTTTTAAAAATTTTGTTTTGTTGTGGTTCCACTATTCCCCGGTGAAGACAAGTAAAAGCCACATTTTAGGTGAGAGACAAGTGAGTCAGACCCAAGGCGGAAGAGCAGTGGCGGGGCAGGAGAGAGGCCAGAGTGTGGCTTGGACCCGTGGTGCCACTCCTTTGTTTTGGATCTGTGATGCGGAGGGCTGGGGCTCGGGGAGACGGTGGCCGGGAGGCGTTGCCCGTGTCCTTGCCCTGCGTCTTCCGCTCACCAGCATCATCAGCGTGCAAACTGAGTGTGCCATTTGGGCACAGGGAAGTTTATTTATTTAGTTAGTTTTGGTAGTGGGGATCGAACTCGGGACCTTGCACATATAGGGCAGGCAGCAGCACCACTGAGCTAAATCCCCATCCCTGGGGACAGGGACTTTAGATAGTTTAAAATGAATGAGATTGGATCTCAAATGTGTGTTTGATATGAATTTTTCCCCACTGGGAAGCAAAATTGTCAGAAAGAAAGTGGCTGTGGTCGACTTTTCTTGATGCTAAAGAGACTCAACTCAGTGGATTCTCCTTTATTCCAATACTGGGTCCATTCTGCTTTTTTTTTTTTAATGGTAAATTATTTTATTAAGTAATAGTGAAAGTAGATAGTAGTTGGATTGCTTTTGTTTTTTAATGATGTGGCGAAATAAAACATTGGCAACATTGCGTTAATCCTTGAAATTATTTCGGAAATTTTAATGGTACACAAAATGTAACTCCCGTCAAATAACCTTTAAAGTTCCTCCCAGTTTTAACAGTTGGGAATGCTAACCTTTTCTTTCCACTTGTGACTGTGAGGTGAGAAATTCAAGTGTCAGTTTATATTTGTATCCTGGAACAAGCTGTGTTTTTTGCCCAGAAAAACCACAGTGTCAGCATATAAGAATCATGGGCACCTTGTTTTCTTCAGCTGGAACAAAACCTGAAGTATATCTTTACGTCTTAATTTGACCAAAGATTGAATGAGCAGAGGGTAACTAGTTACTGACGTACATTGCTGGTGACAATATAAATTGGCTTAGGGTAAGGGTCAGCAATCTTTTTCTTTTCTCCTTTTTTGTTTAAACTGGGGCCACCCTATGCTGTCCAGACCAACCTCTAACTTACAGGCTCAAGTGATACTCCTGCCTCAGCCTCCCAAACATCTGGGTCTACAGGTGCATACCGTTGTGCCCAGCTCAGAAAACTTTCTCTAGAAGGCCAGATTGGAACAATTAATCTTTATGGGTCATATATAAGGTCTCTGTCATACATTCTTCCCTCCTTCCTCCTCTTTGATTTTTAAAATAGCTCTCTATAAATCTGAAAACACCATGGGCTGGATTTGGTCCGCTGAGCCCTAGTCTGGGTCTCTGCATGGAGGTGGTTTGGTTGTTTTTGTCCAAGTTACACAGGCTGAACATTTCCGGGTGCAGGAATTTACCCTACAGCTATCCTTGCATCACAGCCAGGCAGTGGACAGGGTTCCTCCTGCAGCATTGTTTGAAATAGCAAACTACGGAAAACAGCCGGAACACTCTAAACAGTAGAATGTCCATACAAAAGAATCTGAGAGTTTTTCAAGAGTCGGACACAGCTCTATATAGATTAACCCTTGCAGTACCACTGGGGAGTTTAAAAAGACCAGTGTGTGTATGTGTGTGTGCTTACACACGAGCACACCTGTGCACTTGGCTTATTGTATGTGTAGAACACGAGGGAACGGGGTGTCACTGAGGAAGGTCATTTCGCTGAGGGGCTCAGAGGTAGAGATGACAGGGACACTTTCTTTTTCCTTTCTGTCATTTTGGAGCTTGTGAATTCAGCGCCATGCGCGTGTGTCACTAAGAAACAATAGTAATTCCCAGTGTAGGAAATTCAGCAGTGATTGCTGGAACTAGACCTGAATTAGTCTTCATCACCGGTGCGCCCGTGCTGCCCTGAAAAGTGTCCTCATTTGCTTCCGTCCCCACGAAGGCTTCCGACGGAATAACGACTTTGTCAGTGTTTGATCTCAGGCTACAAGCTGGCCTGGCTGCTTGGCTTTGCCTGTGCCTCTGACTTTCGCCGGGTTGGCCCCTGCCTTTACTTTCCGATCCTTGACTCGCTAGAAGGCAGAGGTGCGGGACACGGTTCCCCAGCAGTCACTCTGTGGCCTCTGTTGTCCCCACGCCTGCGGGACCTCCCCCCAAAGGCTCTGGAACACTTCTCACTCCTCACCCTTCCCAGAAAGCCTCGCCTTTTCCTTGGCTCTCCAGGAAAGCTAAGAAGAGTCCAGCACCCCTTCCTGTGGAGGGAAGGACCCGGTCACTGGCCAGGGCACACGGTGAGCTGCTGTGAGGAGGAGACCCCGAGCGCCAGGCTGCGTGCAGAGCCCTGTGCGCCTCTGCAGTTCTTGTGCCCAAGAGGCAGAGCCCATGTGCGACCCGGTCTTTGGCCAGTGGGTGGAGTGGACGTGGCGGACCTGTGCTGGCCCAAGCCGGGCACCGAGAGCCCTGCAGTCTGCCTGCCTCTTGCATGTCACGAGCTGAAATGACTCTCATGTTCCTGGCCAGGAGGGCCTCGTTTCCGCAGACACCCGGCTGGGCTGCCTCGCTGGCCACCCGGGCCCCTTGGAGGTGGAGAGGCCCCTGCTGTGGTTTGCTGGCGAGGCTTCTGTCGGTCTTTTCTGCAGCACCGTGCGGACATAGACGTGGGATACACACGGGCCGGTGAGAAATGGACCGGTGGTTGGCCAGTGGGTGTGTTCGGAAATGGAGACCCCAGGGTTCTCTTTCCCTCCTATGTAACGCTGAAACCACGGAGATGCATTTCTGAGGCAAAAGAAAGAAAAAAAAGAGAAACAAAAACCCAGCCGGGATTAAGTCCCAGCGTCAGCACACTGCTGCATAGCGGGAGAAACTTGGAAGGGAAAAGTGCAGACTCAGGCCGGGGCTGGGCCCGCCGTGCGGAGGCTGCTGGAGAAGCCCGGTCTGCAGCAATGCGTGCGTGCACTTAGAGGACTGCGTCCCCTTCTCTGTAAAAAAGGTGGCATTTGCCCCGTTAGCGTGAAGTCCCAGGTTGCTATGACAGTTTTACTAATGAGATTATTTACATTTCCGAGTATCAGATCATTGTCATGTTCTGTAATTTCTACCACACTCAAGTGGAACTGTCCTCATCGCAGGAGTTAAAAATCCAAGGAAGCCTGTGATAGAGTTTTAAAAAATTCGAATAAAAAGGCCTTTCCGGATATGCACGTAACATTTTAATCCCAGGAATACCAGCTTGCTTTCTGCAGTGCTGGGGATCGAACCCAGAGCCCCACATGTGCGAGGCAAATGCTCTACCCCTGATCTACATCCATAGCCCAGGAGTGCAAACTCTTTTGTGGAAGTCTATAAAAGATCCTTTGGTCACCAGTCAGGTGAACCGTAAGATGACCCCAGTAGCTTCTAAAGGCTCAGTAAATGTGGGCTTTTATATGACGAGTACTTGCTTTGTTATATACAAGCAACAATCTGTTTACTGTCAAGGGAGACATGCTCTATTCACAACAGCAGCAAAAAGCATAAAATCCATGGAAACGCTTGCAATACACGGTGGCACTTATAAGCAAAGGAATTTTGTTTTTAATTTGAACAAGAAGAATGACATGAAGTTTCTGGATGTTAGAATATTGAATTTTTTGTATTTTTGTTTTTCTACAAATTATAAATTTTATGTAAGCTCCTATAAGGTTGCAGAGAAGATTCATTGCTACAACCTTTTTCTGGGAGCCCAAGTTGGTATAAGTGAATAAAACCTTGTTGTTTGACTGCAAGGAACAGAAAACCTGGTTAAAAATTGTTTAAATGATAAAAGGTTTAGGTTTATTATCTCACTGTCCATAGGCAAAATGTTTCCAGGGAATTCAGTGGCTGAACAATGTCACAAAAGACACAGATTCTTTATTTTCTTGCTCAGCAGCCCTCATGTGAGCTCATTTGGGGCTGAGCTCCTGAGAGTCCCAGGATGGCTGCATTAGCTCCAGACATCACATCATTACACATTCTCATCTAGAGTTGAGAAAAAGGGATCATTCCTTTCTTCATTGGCATTTTTTTTTAAAAAGAAAGAAAACCTTTTCCAAAAGCTTCTTGAAAGACCCTTTCATGTCTCACTGGCCAGAATCACAATAAATGGTGGTGACGAACCTATGGCATGTATACTGCAGCTGGCTGTCTGTTATCCCTGAAAGCTCTGAAAGGTTCACCATCACTGGTCTCTATAGTAAATGAGGCTTGGCAAGATTCTCCTCTTGTTGTCTTAATTTTTTTTATTTTTTTGGTACCAGGGATCAAACTCAGGTCCTTGTGCTTGCGAAGCAGGTGGCGGAGCCACTGCGCTAAATCCCCAGCCCTCCTCTTGCTCTCTTGCTGGGGGGAGGCCCGGCTCTGAGGATAGGGTGGACGGCTGAACAAAATGTGTGCGTGTGCGTGTGCTTGTGTGTGTGTAGGGGGACTGGCTCTGAGCAGGCAACTAGTAGTTCATACTCTTTCTGTGAAGCCTTTCACTTCTAGAAGTTGATTTTAAAGAAATAATCCCAGAACTCAGCATAGCTTGCTGTGTTCAGATGAGCACTGTAACAGTAATAAAAAGCGACTTTGTTAGTCATTAGCTACATAGTTACAGAAACCACAGAAATACCCCACAAAGGTTTAAATTACTGCCCAACCATGACAAGCGGAGCGTCATGAAATCATTAGATGTTATGTTTTCAGGGACTAATGGCTCAAGCAAAACTCCATGTTGGGTATTTAGTGGGGAAGCAAAAGCAAACTGCAGAATTAAAGGGAAATGGACCTCATTTTCACTTACATGCCGCACCACAACTGGGGAGAAATACGTCAGGCTGTTGGTTTTCTTGCAGTGCTGGCTTGCGGGTGACTGCCTTCTGTTTTCTGACTTTTCTCCGATAAGCAGCTCATACTTGTAAGGTCAGAAGAATTAACAGCATTTGGCCCACATGCCAGGTGTTTCGGGTAGATTTTGGTGCCTAATAAACTGGCCCCAAGTTTGGTGACTTAACCAGTTCTGCGGGCTCAGGGCTGCTGTCTTCGTGGCTGCGGCTGCTTCAGTGTCTGGAGTCACCTGCTGGTGGTGGGGCCTGGCTGGGTGACTTGGCCTGGGATGGGTGCTGTAAATGCACAGGTTCGCTTGGCCTCAGGCTCGCTCTGGCCCACAGAGCGGGCTTCCCAGAGAGTAAACAGCATCTAAAACGTGCACACTGTTCATTCTGCCACATTCTGCTGGCCTTGCAGCCAGCCCAGCTTCAAGGTTGGTGAATGAACTCTCTCCCTTTTCTGGAAGTCACATAATCACCTTGAGTAAAGAATCTGGATACATGGGAGTAGGGTGGAGAATTTGGGGCTATTTTTGCAAACTGTCACTGTGTCTTTATCTTGAAAACAAAACTCCCTAGAGAACACAAAGCCTGAGAAATTATAAAGTAAAGAGCATAGGTTTGGGTGATGAGAACCTCTCGATCAATATTTTTCTTCCAGGTTACGGGGAAGGTTCCGTCTCCCCTTTCTCGCAGCTGGGTGAGGGCTTAGCCGCAGCGCGTCTCTTGTAGCAGTGAGCGTTTGTTTAATGGCGCTGTCTCAGAAGGAGAAGGGGAAGCAGAGCCTCTCTGCGAACGAGTTAGTAGTGACGCGCTCAGAGCTTGGCCTTTGGCTGTGTTGGTAACTCATCCTGTGTAGGGCTGAGAGCCAGAAGCAACACGTCCGACAGAGCTGTGCTCAGGGCCACGCCTGTCTTCAGTTCTCGGGAGCGGGAGGATCTGGTTGTGGAGGTGCAGGCGAGTGACGAAGAGGATGCCGGCCCTGCTGCTTTGGGATTCCTGGGCAAGAAGCGGATAGCAGAGATTCTCTGAGGGGTCTCAGCCGAGGGTGACTCTCATCCTCGGGGATTTTACGGGAACCTGACGCCTTCGGACAAAGATGCTGTATCTTCCAAGACCATCATGGTTTTTAAAATGAAATAAGTTTAGATTTACATGAGAGTGGTGCATTCAGGGTTCACTTCAGGGAGACTGTACCAAGGGTGTACGACAAGAAATGTTTTAGGGGACTCACGGCACATAATCAGAGACTGAAGAATCCCACCGCTGTAGAACCAGAGAAGCAGAGTGTGGCCCAGCTCCGGTCTGGATGCTCGGTACCGGCATAGCCAGTGGGGGACCACTGGGGCGAGTCCCAGGTCCAGAGGCCACAGAGCCTGGGGTGGTTGTTGAGGGGTAGCAGGAGACGTCCTGTTGGGGAGAGAGGAAGGAAGTGGAGAGAGGGAGATGGAGGGGAATGATTCTGTTCCCCTCATTCCTCTCCATTTACTATTTTGAAATCTTCTGTAAGGAAGACTTGACTGTTCTGTTACATTTATTTACTTATTCAGTCACGTATTTATATCAATATGGGCTCACGGAGGTTTGCGTTCTTCTTTGGGTTGTAACCTAATATAATTATTTAATAGTTTTTCTCCGGTTGTTCCAGCTATTGCTCTTGGGAGCTCTCTACGTTTGGCGCGTGTCCATTTGGAATGCGCCCATCTTTCTTTTCCGCCCGCCATTTTGAAGCACTTCCTTTCTTCCTGGCATTACAAGATGTTCCAGTCTTGAGTCAGAATTTCTTTGAGGGGATCTCTCTTCCTGGAGGACGGTACAGGCAGCCCCACACATGTGATGATCTATCTTATGATTTTTGACTTTATTGATAGTGTGAAAGCAATACACATTCAGTAGAGACTTTGAATTTGGGTGTTTTCTGGCCTAGCCATGTGCCATAGAAGCTACCTTGTGTTGATATTGTCTTCTGGGTTTTTGCTTTCACATCCCATTATGTCTTCAGTGAGTCACATCAGCTGTTCCGCTCTTCATTATAAAATGGGCTTTGTGGTAGGCGACTGCTCATCTGAAGGCTACTGTAAGGGTTCCAAGCACACATAAGGTAGCCACTGTGCAGCAGGCCGAGGTTTAAGGTTGGGTAGGGTAGATATTTTTATACATTTTCAACCTAAGAATATTTTCCGTGTAGGGTGGGTTTACTGGGATGTGACTCCCATTATAAGTTGAGCCTTTCTGTATCTGTGTGTATAAAACAGTAACTCTGAGTCACGTTGCTATTGCAACATTACTTGATAACCTTTTTAAAGAAGCGATTTTAAACATTTTTGAGAGAGCAATCACAGAGTATAGATCTGTCAGAATTGAATTTGTCTCTAAGCCAAAGAAAAGTTGGCCGATGGCAAGGGGGAGCAAGCAGGGGTCAGCATTCCTCACACAGCTGTCCTTGGTGGCACAGCTGCCTTGACACAGTAGACCAGGACAGGTTAGGGCGCAGGGCTGAGACCTCCTGGGCCCTCTCAGTCCTTTCTCCTTGTTTGCAAGCAGAGCTGTGCTCCCGGAAGTGGAAGGGACCATGGTTTCCTGCACATAAACCTTTATCCTTCTACCAGGAGGCTGCGCTGTCTCCCTGCCTTTCCTAAGCCCAGGCAGAATTCTCTTTGCTCTGGCCTCATTTTCCTGTGGAGCAGGGAACTGGACGGGTGGTCTGGATAAGCCCAGGCATGCTGTGGTCCCAGGCTGCTGCCCAGGAAGGGCAGATGGTGGGAAAGACGCAGCAGTGTTGCAGGTGCCGTTCAGTGGTTCCCCAGGTGGGTCAGAGAAGAGTGAGGGCCCGGACAGGAGCTGGGAGGCCCCTGACGCTATTCTCCCCTGTCTGTTCTGCATCTTCTGTTTGTTTCTATCCACTCCTTTGTATGAACTACAAGGAATCATTGCAAAAGAGGTGTATTAGTCTGTTCTCCATTGCTATAACAACATACATGACATTGGGACTTTATAAAGAAAAGAAGTTTATTTAGGTCACAGTTTTGGAGGCTGAAAGTCTGACCAGCACAGCACTAGCTCTGGTGCAGCCCTCTGGGTGCATTACATCGTGGCAGACAGCAGATGGCAGGAATGTGTGCCGAAGAGAGAGGATTGGGATCACTCTTTTGTACCAGACATCTGACAAGAACCTCATCAGTTTTTTGAGGAAGGACCCCAGTGACCTGATGACCTCACTCTAAGCCCTGCCTTTTAAAGGCCCCATCTCTTCTTACAGGCCACATGGGCAAGGAGAACTCCATTCAGACCAAAGCAAGGGGTGACCTGGGAGCTCACACCAGAGGCTGTGGACTGCAGGTAGGGAAGAAGGTTTGCAGAGAAAAATGCAGGGAACCCACTCTTCTGAGACCCCTTGGGGAGTTCTCTCTGCATCCTGGCTTGCATGTGTCTGTGAGCTCAGAAACAGCAGAAAAGAAGGACGTTTTGGTCCTCTCTGGGCTCAGAGGATGGCCTGAGACTTGAGGGTGGGCACCAGTCCCCTGTCCCTGCCCACACCTTGTCCCCAGTAGAGGCCACAGTTCCTTCTAGCATTCACTCTGATTTTTGGCTTTTTACCTTTGGTGCCTGCTGTTTTGTCCACACTGGGGCAAAAGTTGGTTGCTGATTAGCTTTTTCCAGGATTTCCTTTTTTCTTTTCCTTTTCTGGACCTATAATTGCTCTCATTTAAACTAGGGACTGTGGAAGTTCTTACTCTGCTTTCTTTTCTTTTTTGAAATTCGTTCGTGTTGTACAGCCCTGCCCGGCCTGATATCCTGGGCATTCCCTTTCCATTTGTTTGGTTGTTTGAGGTTCCATCTGCCCCCTCGCTTTTGGTCTCTTCCCAAACACCCTGCTTCTTGGGGTTCACCCCAGCACAGTAACTGCTCTGTAGCTTGGTGTCAGGCTTCTTCTTTAAAGCATAAAACCTACATTTGTGTCTAAAGCAATGCACGTCTGCATAAAATTGAGGAAATAGAAATTATAAAGCAGACAATAATAGCCATAAACCCACTGCCCAGAGAGCGAGTTAGTGTTTCATATGTTTCTCTCACTGCCTGCTGGAGATGTGTATGTATGTATTGTTTGATTTGACATTAAGTTGTGTCATAGCTAATATTTGATAACATGTTCCTGCTTTACTCTTAGCCCCCCCCCACTATTGATATGCCTCTTGGCATGTCTTTATATTTTTTTGAAGTTAAATAATGTTCTACTTATTTAATAACCAAACCCTCACCTTCTGCATTCTTTCATAGACTTTCCAATGTTTTTACCCTTTTTCCCCCTCTCTTTGATGACTGTGATAAGCTCTCTATAAACTTGTATGCATTCATTTCATCCCGACATTACTCCAGCAAGTTGGCATTGTTTGCAGCCCTTAAAATGGATGAGAAATCCAGGAAAGGAACTTTCCCTGGTCATCCAGCCTGGTAAAGGACAGAACTTGGTTTGAACCCTGGTGTTGGCTCAGAATCTAGACCAACTTCCTAGTTGTTCCCTCGTGGGCACTTCTGCTCTGAGCGGGGCTGGACTCCCTTGATGGACCATGTGGTTTAGAATCGACAGTACTGTCTACTTGCTTTGGTGGTTGCAGCTGGGAATTAGTCTTGTCTGGGCCACTTTTCTGATGTGACCTTTGAAGTGATTGCAGCACTCTGGGCCCCTGTGAGCCTTCTCAACTGTCAAGTTCTGTGGTTTTGTAGCAGAAAAAGCAGAACGAAGGTGGCATTTGAGGACAGGAATGACAGGAGCCTTATTGTCTACTTGGGTTTCTGGGGCACCTACATTCGGCTTGGCTGCTGTTTTTCTCCCCAGCTCAGGTGGGGCTTGGGTGATGCCCAGGAAAAGTCCCCACGGGGTTTTCTTGGATGCCAAGTTGGAGCTCTCGCATGACAGCGGAGTCCCATGCCAAAGTTCCCTGGGGTGTTCTGAGGTCCTGGGGCTTTTGTGGCCTGTCAGCAAGTGTGGGGACTTCAGGGCGTGTGTTCCTCTCTGGTGCAGGCGCCTGGCTTCTCCGTGTCTCTCCTCAGCCGTCTCCTGTTGTGTGGCTCCAAGGATGTGGGGCCGTGGGTCTTTTCACCACTGTGTGTGGGGGTGAGCTGGCGGGGCCGTGGGGGGCCGCAGTCCTTTTCCTGATGTCAGTGTGGTCCCTGTGGTACCCCAGATATTTTACCAGGGTCTCCTTTCCCCAGCCCTGCCCTGCAGGGAGAAGGGGAACCAGCAGGCACTTGTTTTTCAGAATAGAGTTTAACTCATGCAGTTTCCCTTCCCTTTTCACATAGACTTAAAATTTTTTAAAAAAGAAAGAAAAAGGAAAAAAGAAAGGAAGAGGTTTTGGGGCTTGGCTGGGTTTCACTGCCACCCAGGGCTGTGCCCTGTCCTCCACGGCTCTGTAGGCCACTGATACAGGACTTGGTGTTGGTGTCACTGTGCCAGGTCCTCTGGCAGATGGCTGGATTTTTCTTGTGTTATTTCCCCACCCCTGCTGCTCGCCAGGCATCTCTGAGGAGATGCTGACATGCTTCTCTTTGTCCAGTTCTGTTAGAAACAAGCAATGCAACACAACACTTTGAAATTATTGTTAAGATTTCTCTCAACCTTTTTTTTTTTCCTACTGTTGATTTAGAAAATATCTTGCTTTCGCCAGAGATGAGTACAGCTTTTGTTCTGTCCAGAGAAATGATTTGGGGACTTTTATTGCAAAGGATAAGTCCCTAAGATAATGAAAGAGGGCCACGAGGAGACTTGTGCACGTTTGGGCCGTGGATTGCATTGAGTATAGAGGTCACGAAACATAGATGTGTGCTGAGAACAAACACTGAGTCCTGTTGCGAGATCTCCTGAGGGAAGCAGGGTTCTGGGGCACTCACCGTGCTGTGTTGACAATAAATCCAATGTCCACATCTGTGGAGCACGTAACACGTTCAAGCCACTCTGTTGTGTGCCTGGATTGTGTGTGACAGGATTTAAAAGCCGAGACCCAGCGTTGAGTAGAAGCAGGTTAGCCAGTGGTAGCAGGAGACCTCGGTTCTAGATAAGGTGGAGGCCACCGCCCAGGTAGACCTCCAAAATCAGAAAGAAGGACTCAAGCACTTACAGCTGTACCTTTTGAAATACCTCAGTAAATTAGTTTTAATAAATGAAATTGAGGAGAAGAATTATCCTCTGTCTTCTTTAGACTGAGTGGTTTATATAATGACTGTGACCAAAAGATCTGTCCTCTGAACTGGCTCGCATTTCATGCATCTTGGGGCCATGCTTTTAAAAACAAGAGCTCTATTGGGATATAATTTATGTGCCGTAACATCCATCCGTTGTAAATTCAGTGTTTTTTTGGGGGTGAGTTGGTAGTGTCGTGTAACTATCTCTCTCATCCACATTTAGAGCATTTTCGCTGTAGTAGAACGTTGCTTAGTGCCTGCTGGCTGTCGGTCTCCACTCCCACCCCTAGCTCGGAATCCACCAAGAATGTTCTAAAGTGTTCGCCATCCCTCATGCCAAGGTGGCTGGGGAAGAGGTTAGCATCGGCTACTCAGGAACCAGAGCCATGTTTGGAGTCTTAGACTTGTGGGTTGTGTGTGGGTGGGGAGTGAATATGGTCACAGTAGGTGCATGTCCGCATCTGCCAAAATGAAAACCAATCATCTGTACAACAAATAAAAAGACTGAAAAAAATTAAACAGACCAACCAAAATCTTTGAAGGGCACTCTGCTACCCAGCAGAGGACTCCTTAGGTTTCTGTCATTGGCACATAACCATGTGTGTGTGGCTCTCAGGCACTGACAACAAAAGAAAGAGTATAACTTCCTAAGCCCGTGGGCTCAATGGTTGGGTAATATTATTAGAAAATGATTTCATCTATGCAGCCTAACTTAGCCTTGCCTATAATTTTCATCCTTGAGTGATACAAAATGGCCAGCATCAGTCTTTATTTGCAGTCTTCACATATTTAACAGGACTTCAAACCTTTACTTCTACAAATAATCCTGTTACCTAGTGACTTTTGTGTTTAATTTCGGCTCTAGTCCTACAGCCATTGTGGTCCCTTCTTGTTGGATATGTTTTACATGATCTTTCTTTAGTGTCCAAATCCAACCTACATGTCAGAGTTGGGTGGTGGGTAGAGTTTGCTCTGTTTCTTAGAGGCCTGGCAGTACAGTTGTTAACAGCTGTGTTGTGCTTTTCACACTTATTGAGCTGTTGGTCGATCACAACTTCATATTTTCCCCTTGTGTGCATTTTGGTCAAGTCAGTTCCCCATTACCTCTTCTTATCTAGTTGCTGTCTTAACTCTAAATGCCAGGATTTGCAGTCAGTATTATTCTTTCATATTAATGATAGCACTAATAACTAGCCTCTTTTGAGAGCTTACTGTGTTTGTCTTGTTGAGTTTTCCCCATGATTACCTCGGGGATCATTTTGAATCTTATTTCTTCCCTTTTAGTGGTCTGTCTATGAAGATATAAGTTTACATGCTTGGTTCCTGCCTATCTGGGTCTCCTTTTTACCCACATGTACCTTGATTTTGGCTAGTTCATAATGGTGGCAGTTATGCAGGAGCCAGACCCCGGTGATCAGGATTAGAGCGACCCAAATCTCTGCCTGTGTTGCACACTCCTCATGTCCCCCCTGGTTCTGTTGGAGGTGTGGCCATTCTCCAGCTCCTTACCCCATCTGGCTTATGTTGTGAGGATTAGGAAGTACTTATCTGTTTGTGTGTGTGGGGGGGGGGCGGTGACAGAGAAACTAGAGAAAGTAAAACAAGTGGGAAATTTTTTTCATTGAAAAAAAAATTAACCTCTTTAACTCTAATATTTCATTCCCATTCTGCTTGGCTCTAAAGTCAACATGATTATTTCCCAAGTGTTAAGCCCTTTCCATGCTGGGATCTCAGACTCTCACTCATCAGAGAGCAAGAAGCCCCTTTGAAAGATGTGGTTCCAGTAGTCCTGAGTAAGGAAAAGTCTGTCTGCTGGAGAACCCAACTTGACTAGAATTTGACTCAAAGAACAGACTCAAAAGAGGACAAAAGATTTGCAAATAATGCGTCAGTATATTTGACCAATATAAGAATAATGAGTGTAACAATACAAACGACCTATTTAGAATTGGGCAAAGGATCTGCATAAGATGGTAACAGCTGGTCTAAAAGGTGAAGGGCAAATGCTGGGGAGGAGGTGGAGGAAGGGGAACCCTAAAACGCCGTTGGTAGGGGTGATGAAATAGTGCTACCACTGTGGAAAACAATCTGGCACTCCCTCAGTCTACACATGGAGTTACCGTGTGACCCAGCAGCCCACTCCTAGGTGTAGGACCGAGAGAAATGAAAATAGATCTACGCAGAAATTGTACACTGATTTTTCTTTCCGTGTTGAGTTACAAGAGTTTTTTAAAAACATAGTTTGGGTGAAAGGGCCTCATTAGAGATTTGGAAATATTTCCTCCTATTCTGTGGATTGTTTTATTCAGTTTCTTAATGATGCCTTTCTGTGGAAGTTTATAAATTCCAATTTATCTTTCTTTTCCTTGTGAGTTATGTTTTTTATTCTGTATGTTTTTGAAGTGCTAAAATTATTAGCTCATTTTTTATTCTGAGCCAGTTGGTTGCGGTGATATGTAAGAGGGACTCTCTGTGAGTAATTAAATACTTAATATACCTTTGTTATTGAAGAGTAAGAAGCCACACTACTCTAAGGTTCTGTGTGTTGATGGTTTTCCTTCTTTAGCCCCAACCCTATCCACCTTAGCACTTAGTGTGGTATTGTGGATAGAATAAATGCTCAAAGAAAAAAAAATTGTTGACAAAATCATGAAAGAAAATGTTATTTTTGCTAAAGACCTAAACTGTATTTTGTTTGGGCTTTGAAGATAGATATGAGTTTAAATCTTAGCTCCACTTATTGTGTGGTCTTTCCTGCACCATTTAACCTCCTTGGGCCTCGGTTTCCACATCAGTGAAATAAGATAATGTAGGGCTGGGGATTTAGCTCAGGTTGCCTGCCTCGCAAGCTCAAGGTCCTGAGTTCGATCCCTGGTACCAAAAAAAAAAAAAAAAAAAAATGTATATCTTGGAGGATTGTTACAGATTAAACCCTTTGTACATGTAGAGGTTTCGCACAGAGTGGTGGTTGTTTATATCAATTAATTGATCTAGAGTTTAATGTCTCCATTTGGATGGGAGTAGTGGTTGTTTTCAGCTAGCTCAGTAGTAAATTTAAGCACTGATGGCTAAGACTCAATTTGAAGTTTTCCCTGCTTCATTTGGTGAGTAAAATAGTCTATTTTGTAAAAGCTGTGGAGAACCTGTCTTGGTCCCTGACCAAATCTGTTTCTGTGGAATTCATGTGAAAAGAGCTTCGCGTGTGTAGACTAGCTACACTCATACAGCAGCCAGTAGCCGCATGTGGCTATTAAAATTAATTAAAATTACCAGTTCAGTTCCTCAGTGGTGTTAATCACTTTTCAAGTGCTGAACAATTGCGTGTGGCTAGTGGCCGCCATTTTGAGCCGTGTGGTAGAGAACGCCATCATCGCAGCAGATCTGTCAGACAGCTGTGGAGTGAGATGTTGGCAGGATTTCATATGACCTTGTTCAGCTGCAGAGCCGGGGAGAGAAGGCTTTTCTATACATTTGGCTGAGTAGCCCCTTCCCAGCACTTCTCTCTCCTCACACCCAAGATATGTGGGTGCTTTGGATCTTGGGAAATGGGGAATTGCATATCCCGAGATGGTTTTGTCCTTGATTGCTGTTGTTATTTTGGACATTCTCGCTTCCTCTCTGCTGATGCTGTGCCTTTGTGGTAGGTTTGGCCATGTGGGAGATCAGGAGGGGGCCCCTTGGCACAGTTATGGTTGGGTGACTATCACAGTGACCTGAATGGGAGGCACAATGCTTGCCCAAATCCCTAATGCTCTGTGAGGTTTGAATGCTAGGAAAAAAGGAAACTAGTAGTATTACAAAGAGACATTGGGATTCTGGAGAAGTTTCCAGTTATAGAGTTAAGAAAACATTTTGGAGATTGGAGTCTGGAGCTAATTTAACAAGGACCTTACTCTAGGCCCAGTGACTCCATTAAGCTGGCATTGATTTCCAGTAGATTTTTACCCCTTGTGACTTTGGACATCGCCTGATTACATTGTAATGTATCAGCATTCTTCTCTTGACTTGAAAAACAGAAGCGGTTCCTTTCATTGACAGGATTTCTCTTACATTGTCTTCCTTTTTCTTATCCTCCCTGCCTTTGAAGTCATGATCCCTGAGAGCCATCCCTGTGGGTTTTTTTTGTTTTGTTTCATTTTTTGGAGACAAGTTCTTACTATGAGGTCCAGGCTGGCCTTGAACTTGTAGCAGTCTTCCATGTGCCACCACACCCAGCCTTATCCCTGTGGATTTATTGGTGTGTTCTCTGGGTGTGGATCCTGAGGATGGATCCTGAGGATGGTTTCTTTTCTTTTCTTTTGGATTCGAACTCAGGACGTGGCATTTGTTAGGCAGGCAACAGTACCACTGAGCTAAATCCGTAGCTTGAGGACAGTTTCTTTTTGACTTGGTCCACCATATGACCCTTCAGGGGAAAACACACTGAGGCAGAGCTGCGGTACCCCACAGTGTCAGCGTCCCTCATCTGCTGCCAAGTAGGTGCTGACCTGTCCAGGCCAGGCCTGGTGAAGGAGCACAGGCATTCCCTAGGTGGGAAGGAGGGATGCACTTAGACTATTTCAGCATTTCTAAAACCCAGATTTTAGTAGATCTTCCTTGGGAAAGGGAGTCTGCTGTGAGTAAGTTTTCAAACAGTGGGTTAAGCACAACTAACCAGGGTTCTTTTCTGGAAGGGGCACAAAGCCTTTAATATGTTGGTGGATGGCTTGTCTTTTCTAGTGGGGAGTATGGTGTGTTTCCAGTCTTCCCTGACCACAACACCTTGTGTAGCAGAGCTTCTTGGGGACCAGGGGCCTGCCGGACACCCATTTAGGAATTGCTGGACCAAAGCATGGAGTCTGAGAAACAGGAAAACACCCACATGGGGCATTTCGAATGAAGCGATTTTGTAAATACTTCTGCTTTTCATTTCTCAGTTTTTGTTGCTCAGCGTGATTATTTTTAACCTGAGCAGTAGTTATTTGAGGCTGTCATGGACTCATGGGCTCTTGTTGGATAAATGAACCCCACACCTTGAAGGACTAGGAACATCATCTGCTTGAGGAGAAGGTAAAAATTGCTCTCTAATTTTTTTAAAGTAGAGTTGCTGATTCAGTTCTTTCTGGCATGCACTTTGGGCCTACTGCATATGTATTTCTGCTTCAAGGGAAAAATCACGTTCTAGAAAATCAACAATTTACAGGCAGTTCTTCTTTTATGTTGAGAAGTCATTAATGGCTTTTATAAGGAATTTAGAGATCTGGGGGAAAACATTGTGCATCTTGTTCCTGTTAATACCTTTCTGGGCAGAGGAACTAAGTGAACTTTTATTTAACTGGAGCACTAGCCAGCGCAGTGCCAGATTATAACAATAAAAAGTAACAAGAGCTAACATTTCTTAAGTAGTCACTGTATGCCAGGCACTATCTTAAGTATTATACATGTTTTAGCCATTTAACCCTTGTGGAAATTGAGTAAAGTAGTATTTAAGTTTCACTCCCACTTTACAACTGTAAAACTATAGTGGACAACTTACAGTGGTGAGGACTGGAACCCATTAGTGGTTGGTGTTCCTAACAGTGATTAACAAAGCAGGTTTTATAGCGTACCTCTCTCATTTTGAGATAGTGCTAGTAATTTTCATTAAAATCCTCGTTAGTATACTATGTAATCATTTTGCAGTTAGTTTGTTCTCCTTTAGCTGTCATCTTTTTTTAAAAACTTTTAATTTGCAGTTTTTGCACATCAGTAGAGCCTGTAAAAAATGGACTTTATTTATATGTTTATTTATGTGTTTTTCCTGGAGTCCGTTTCTGTGTTTAATGGTAGGATGAAAAGATATTGGGGCCCCAGAACCCACTTTTCATAGAGATGTCACCAGGAGGGGAGGAGGTCCCATCCTGCAGGGGTCCTCTCTTGAGCCATGGTGGGGAAAATGGCTTCTTGTGCAGAGAAGGCCATGGGTGGCAGTGGGAGAAGCCGCATCCAGTGGCTGACTTTGGAGTTGTTTTCCAGCCCTGACCTAATGTTGTCGCTCAGGGCACTCAGCTGTCAGTTGCAGCACAGGGCTGCTCTTAAATGTGGGCTTCTCGCTGCTGGGGAGGGGTTGTTGGAGAGAGACAGAGCTGTGACAGGAGTGCTATAGGCCCCCTTGATGAGAGAGGGTGGTGACACGCATGGCCGTGGGGGACGCCCCTGACCCCGGGACCTGGGTTAGTCTTGTGCGTGGTGAGGCCCATTTGCCCATGTTAGGACCTAGTCACACAGCCCTTCCTCCCTCTCCTCCTCCTCCTCTCCTCCTCCTTGGTCCTTTTAATTCAGCTACATTCCCAGTACTTTTTATTTTGAGTTAGGATCTCAGTAAGTTGCTAAATTGCCCAGTCTGGGCTCGACCCTGGTAATCGTCTTTCCTGCCTCAGCCTCTCATAGTGCTTGGATTACTGGTGTGTGCTTCCATGCCTGGCTAGGCTTTTGCTTTTGAAAGCTGTGTTGGGTGCTCTGTAGGTACTGGGTAGTGTTCCAGGCACTTTTCCTGTCCTTGGCTCAGTATAGTTTCATGACAGCCCTGTGAGGTGAGCACATTTAGTTTATCTGCTCAGAGGACCGAAGAAAGCAAGCGAGGTTCAGAGAGGCTGGTGAGCTGCCTGAATCAGGACTCAGGTGGAGAAGTCAGTTTTGGGGGGCAGTGATTTGGTTCTCTCTTGGGTAGAATTCCCGTTAAACCATCCTGAGAGGATGGAGATGTTAAAAGCAAACATCTGGGTATGCTGGTTGAACAAAGAAACAAAACTATTATCTTTATTGTTGCAGCTATGAAGTGATTATTTGACTTTGGGCATGACCAAGTTATTTTTTGGTTTTGAGGTAGGGTCTCACTGTGTAGTTCAGACTGGCTTTGAACTCACTATGTAGCACAGGCTGGTCTGGAACTCCCAGCAGTCCTCTTGCCTCAGCCTCTGGAGTGCTGGGATTACAGCCTGACTCACTGCCAAGAGATCTGGAGTCATCTTGGCTTTTGTGACTCTGGCCTGGGTAAAAGGGCACTGGGTATAAATAGCCAAGGGACCTAAGGAGTTAACCTACATGGCTTCACCGCTAGGGCAGGAGCCTGAGTGTGAATAAAATGTGACACAGTGTTGGTGCCACATCGGAGGGGCCTGGAACAACTCAAGGTGAAAACAACCACGGGTTCTGTTCTGCCTCGCTGCCCTTTCCCCAGATTCACAGAATCACCGCTTTCCCAGCTGCGATGGCCCAGCAGAGGTCTCCAAAGTTTTGTCCGCTTTGTGTGTCTGGATCCTCAGTGTGTGGCCCACGAAATGGACTCAGTGTGTGTTGGATGAATGAATCTGTGAACATGCAGATCTCATACGGCTTCATGTTTTGGCTTTCTTAGTCACAGCATTGATGTTTATATCCTGCATCAGCTGCTAGGATGGAAAGACTCACAGACTCTCAATTTTTTCAGGAGAAAATTTTCAGAGTTAACACAGTATTCTGATGCAAGACATTTTTGACACCAAAACAGTGGTGACAGTTTATACTTGACTTAGATCTTAGAAATGGCATACAGTTAATAAGAAATGAGTTATTTGATTAGACTGTAAGAATGAGTAATTTGAAGATAATGTATTTATTGTTCTAACCATAGATCTTTGTAGAGCTTCTTCATGCTTCTTGGAGTGTCTTTAGATCATTGTATGATTATAAGAAAACTAGACGTGTGCGAGGCTTTACATGTGTCCCAGGAACTGTTCTAAGTGTTCCGAATGTATTACACTAACGTTTACTGCCACAACAACCTGCGAAGTGGACAGTGCTGTTACTCCCATTTTGTAAATAAAGGCAGTACTGAGAGATTACAATAGACAGAGCCACGTTGAGACCAGATTCTGTTTCTTAACCATTGTACACTGGTGCCTTTGACAGCCATGGTACTCTGAGAAATCTTGATACATGAGCGAGAGGCTATTTCTTCGTGGAAAATAAAAGAAAAATCTTTTCCGCCACTTTGTTTTTCTCAGCCTATTTTCTCTGTCTGAGTTGCCCCCCTCTGTGTTCAGGCTGTTTTGGAAAAGCCTAGTCATTTAAAAAAAAAAAATCTCCTGTACCACCAGGATAAAGCTGGTATGATTTGAGGTGATTTCAGTCTTCGTTTTGTTTTTCCACAGTGATGTATTTCTTGCACAGTTTATTTTAAAAATTAGCATTTCAAACTGCAGGAAAAAAACCTCAGGCCACCACCTTAGTTTCAGTAGTTTATCCACTCTAGTCTGCCCCTAAGCATCTCTGTCCCTCTTTGTTTTGTTATTGTCAGATTACAGCTCTATATCATGTCCATTAACATAGATTTAGTGTTTTATGCATTTGCCTTTAAATCATTTAGTGAAAAAAAGGGGGAGTTACAAGCTGAAAGTACAGACATACTGTTTTTTCTACTTTTTTATGTAGTTCCCTGTACCAATGTTTTTTTTTGTTTTGTTTTTTTTTTTTTTTTTTTTTTTTTGTTGTTGTTGTTGTTTTTGATACAGGAACTCACTATGTAGTTGAGACTGACCTGGAACTCACTATGTAGCCCAGGCTGGTCTCAACTCACAGCGATCCTCCTGCCTCAGCCTCCCCAGTGCTGGGATTACAGGTGTTTGCCACCACGCCCAGCCCAGTGTTCTTTATTTCTTCCTGTGTCCGGAGTGTCCTTCCATTTCAACCTGGAAGACTCCCTTTACTCTTTTTCCTAGGGAAAGCCTACTAATAATGGATTCCCGCAGCTTTTGTTTATAAGGCAATATCTTCATTTCTCCTTTGCTTTTGTAGGATAGTTTTTCCAGAGGCAGAATTCTTGGTTGGCAGGTTTTTCCTTAAGGACTGTAAATGCTATCCTGCTGTCTCCTGGACCGCGTAGTTTCTTATGAGAAACCAGCTGATGACCTGATTGAGTTCCCTCGTAGTGAAGAGTCGCTACTCTCTTGCTGCTATCAAATTTTTCTTATTTCCTTTAGATTTTGACAATTTAACTATAATGTGTTTCCAAGTGGATCAGATGATCGTGCTTGGAGCTTTTTGAGTTTCTTACATGTGGCATATTCACATCTTTTATCACTTCGGGAGTTTTGGGCATTCATTTCTTCAAATATTCCTTCTGCCCATTCCTCTTTCTCTTCTCCTTTTGGGTTCCCACAACGTATATGTTGCTTTGCTTGATAGTGAGCCACCACTCCTTTCGGCTTTATTCATTTTTCTTCATTCTTTTTTTTTTCTGCTTCTTAGATCAGATCCTTTCCGGTGTCCAATCTCCAAATTTGCTGATTGCATCTTCTGTGTGTTCAAATCTGCTGTTGAACCCTTCCGGGGAATTTTTCATTCTATTGAGTATACCTTTCAGCTCCAGAAATTCTGTTTCCTGTTATAATTCCTATCCATCATTATCCTATTTTGTTCATTCACTGTTTCCCTACTTTCCTTTAGTTCTTTGAGTGTACAGTAGCTCCCCTTATCTGAAGATATGTTCCCAGACCCCACTGGCTACCTGAAACCATAGGCAACATACTGAACTTTGTAGTTCACTGCCTTTTCCATCTCAGCAAAGTTGTTACTGCATATTGTGGGTGTAAATTATTTTTTGGAAGGCATAGACATTAATTTCTTCATAATTGTACAAGCTGCTTTTCTTTTTTTTAAAAAAATTTCATTAGTACATATTTGTCACACATTATGATCATATTCATCGTAGGGAATCTGTACCTGTATGTAATATGTCTTTTTTTGTTTTGTTTTTTTTGAGATAGGGTCTCACTGTATAGTTGAAACTGACCTGGAACTCACTTTGTAGCCCAGGCTGGTTTTGAACTCACAGTGATCCTCCTGCCTCAGCCTCTTGAGTGCTGGGATTACAGGAGTGCACCACCACGCCCGGCTAATATGTCTTAATTCTTTTTTCCCATTCCCTTCCCCTCCTTTCAACTCTTCCTCCCCTCCCCATTCACAGGAGCTTTGTTTCTAGTTTTTTCTTTCTATTGTTTCCTTTTTCCTTTTCTTCTCTTTCTTCTACCCCCTCCCTTGTTCCCCTTCCCATTTGACCGTGTTCTTCCTACTTCCTGATATCTGTCCTCCATTGTGCTGCTTTTTTATCCTTTGAGTCTCTCAGACGACAGAAACAATGTAATATTTAAACTTCTGTGTCCAGTTTATTTCATTTGGGATTACGGTCTCGAGGTGCATCCATTTTCCTACAAATCACTCAAGGTTATCCTTCTTTATGACAGAGTCATACTCCATTGTGTATAAATACCATTTTCTTTATCCATTCATCTTTTGATGGGCATATGGGCTGTTTCCAAGATTCAGCTATTATAAATTGTGCTGCTGTAAACATGGGTGTACATATATCATTTTGGTGTGATGCTTTTATTTCTTCTGGGAAGATACCTAAAAGGGGGGCAGTTGTGTCAAATGGAACCTCTAGTTTTAGTTTTTTGAGGAATCCCATACTGATTTCCACAGGGGTTGTACCAGTCTACACTCCCACAGCAGTAGAGAAAGGCTCCTTTTTCCCCACATGTGGCTGTCAGTTTTGCAGTTTGAAGCATGACATTAGGACAACATAATTATGTTTTTCTTCTTCACAATTTCACAAATGAATTTGTTTTTACTGCAGATCTTCACAGCCTCAGCCTACGTTTTTTTTTTTTCTGTTCTTATTAAGTTGGGGACTTTTGCCTTTTGATTTCAAGGAAGCGTTTTCTGGCTTCCCTGTGGCTCACATGAATTGCCGACATCACTACACTTGCATTATTAAGTAAAACAAAGGTTGCTTGACTACAATCATTGTGCTATCACTAGCTGATCTGGTAACTGAGGCAACAATTAACTGGCCAATGGGTGGGCAACAGATACCGCATGGATGCATGGACCACAGAAATGACGCACGTCCTAGGCAGGATGGAGGAGAGGACAGAAAATTTCATCATTCTATTCAGAATGTTGTGTAATTTAAAACTTATGGTTACTTTTTTCTGGAATTTTCCAGTGAATATCTTGAGACTGTGGTTGACCACAGGTAAGTAACACTGCAGAGGATGAACTACAGGTGAAGGGGCTACCATATTGAATACAGCTGATTTAATGTCTTTGGTGAGTGGATTCTAGTGTCTGGATTTCCTCATTCATGGTTTCTGCCAAATTATTTTTGTTCCCACAAATGACCACATTTTGCTGTTGCATGCTCCATTTTTTAACATAGAAAATTAGCCCTCCTGAGTTTTATAACATAGTTACTCTGAAAAACCTAATTTTTCCACTTCTCAGGGATTGCTGACTTCTTTTGTTTTTTTTTTTTTTTTTTTTTTTTGTTTTTTTTTTTTTGGAGAGATGATGTTCATTTGTCATTTTATAAACCATTTCTGCAAGTCTGCATTTCTTGTTTTGTGGCACTGCCGAAGTTTGTTCTGTTACCTCTGTGGTCAGCCAGAGACCCAACAGAAATTTTCTTAAATGTGTGGTTCCAAAAAGGGGAAAAAAGGGGAGTTTGTCTTTTAAAATTTCCTGACTGATGCTGTGGGAGGATGCTTCCTCCAAGAGAGCCAAAACCAGTGTGGCGCCTATGTCAGCTCACCAGCCACTGCCAGACAAATTTAAACACATGACATTGAGTTTGGGAGGACAGGGTTCCTCCCACTGCGTGCCCTGGTGCCAGCCAGCCGATCCAGAATTTCATTCCCGCAGCTGTGGGCCTGGGGGTTGGTAGCTGGTTCCCCCAGGCTGCTCACTTAGGAAGGGTCAGCAGCCTGTCCCTCATCATCAGGCCCTCAGTTGTTGTGTCTGATTAGGAGCCAGAGTTGCTGCATGGCTCATTTCAATCACCTCTGATGGCTCAGTGATTGCTATAATGGAGAGATGAGACTACTAGAGCTTCCTGCTGCATGACTTCACTGCAGAGAGCCTGGTTTTTTATTTTTTTAATAAAAATTTTATGCTTTTCAGCTTTATTGAGGTATAACGGACAAAACTTTTTTTTTTTTTTTTTTTTTTTTTTTACAGGGTTCTCACATGCCCGACCTGGACAAAACTTTTATATATCTAAGTTGTATAGCATAATACTGTGGTATGCACATATATTATAAAAGTATTACTATAGCCAAACTAATGAACACATCAATGGCCGCATGTAGTTCTTTCGTGTGTGCACGTACAGTGAGAATACCTCGGTCTAGCCACTCTCTGAACCAATTTCTGGTGCCAATACATTGCTATAAACTTCAGTCACTGTGCCTGTACAGTAGGTCTGCAGAACTCATTCATTTCAGAGGTTTCCTTTCTTCATTGTATATTCTGGATTCCTTTAGTAAAGATTATTTGACCATAGATACGTGGATTATTTCGAGGCTTTATGTTCTTTGTCATTGGTCTGTGTCTATTTTTGTGCCATTACTATATCGTTTCAGTATCTATAGCTTTATAGATAATTTCAGATCAGGAAATGTGATTCCTTTAGTCTTCTGGGGTCTTTGTGGTTTCACATGAGTTTTAGGATAGTGTTTACTCTTCTGTGAGAAGTGTCACTGGCGTTTTGATAGCGGTTCCATTGAATGGATTGGTCACTGCCAGTCTTAAGAACTGTGAGATAATAAATCGAGGATGCTCCAGCCATCCATTTTGTGGTGCTTTGTTACAGTATCCCTAGCAAACAAATACAGAAACATCAAAAAGTTGTGGATCTGGGAAGGTAGTGTTTCCA
Organism: Fukomys damarensis; assembly: GCF_012274545.1. Classification (NCBI taxonomy): domain Eukaryota; kingdom Metazoa; phylum Chordata; class Mammalia; order Rodentia; family Bathyergidae; genus Fukomys; species Fukomys damarensis. The sequence goes on along the minus strand of NW_022900927.1, from coordinate 56,073,857 downwards.
GCAGAGGAAATAGCAGTTGCAAAGGCCCTGAGGCAGAAACTACCTTAACCACCTAATTTTCTGTCTTCCTTTCCTATCTTTATTGTTTTTATTTCTTTCTCTTGTCTAATTGCTGTGGCTAATGTTTCCAAAACTATATTGAACAGGAGTGGTGATAGTGAACATCCTTGTCTTGTTCCTGATTTTTAGTGTGAAGGATTTCAGTTTTTGACCGTTTAGTATGATGTTGGCTGTTGGCTTTTCATAGATAGCCTTTATCAAGGTGAGATAAAGACCATCTATTCCAATTTTCTGCAGGGCTTTTATCATGAATGGGTATTGAATTTTGTCAAATGCCTTTTCTGCATCTATTCAGATGATTTTTGTCCTTGATTCTGTTAATATAGTGTATTACATTTATTGATTTGCATTTTTTTGGGTACTAGGGATCGAACTCCGGACCTTGCGCTTGCAAGGCAGGCAGTGGAACCACTGAGCTACATCCGCAGCACCCCCCTTCTTTTTTTTTGAGACAAGGTCTCACAATGTAGTTGAAACTGACCTGGAATTCACTATGTAGCCCAGGCTGGTCTCAAACTCACAGTGATCCTCCTGTCTCAGCCTCCCAAGTGCTGGGATTACAGGCGTGTGCCACCGCACCTGGCTGATTTGCATATGTTGAACCATCCTTGCATCTCTGGGATAAATCGCACTTGGTCAGGATGTATAATCTTCTTGATGACCCTCTGTATTCTGTTTGCCAGTATCTTATTGAGGATTTTTGCATCTATGTTCATTAGGGAGATTGGCCTGTAGCTCTCTTTTTTGGTTGGGTCTTTCCCTGGTTTTAGAATCAAAGTATTACTTGCTTCCAGGAATAAATTTGGAAGTATTGCTTCTCTTTCAATTTCATTGAAAAGTTTAAAGAGTGATGGCAATAGTTCTTCTCTAAATGTCTAGCAGAATTCAGCAATGAAGCCATCAGGACCTGGGCTTTTCTTTGTTGGTAAATTTTTAATTACATTTTCAATTTCACTGATTGTAACTGGGGTATTTAGAATTTTTATATCTTCTTTGTTCAACTTTGGTAATTCATATGTAACTGGAGATCTGTCCATTTCTTCTGTGTTCTCTATTTTATTAGAATACAGGTTCTTGAAGTAAGTACTGATGATCCTCTCTGGATTTCTGCTGAATCTGTTGTGACTTCACCATTTTCATTTCTTTTTTTTTCTAGATGTTTTCTCAATGTGTATTTTATTTATAAAATAATATGTGATTATGAGCTGCACACTAGACCTCTAACTCAGGATATTTTTAATAAATGTAAATGTTTGGTTTTCTTTGAGTTACAATTTTTTAAAAAAAGGCTATCAGGACAAAACTGAAAAAGTATAAACCCAAATTATAATTTCATAAGCAAACAGTTTGCAAACAACAATCAGCAAGAGTTAACGCAGTGTGTCCTTAGGGAACCATACACATCACAGGGCTGTACTTGTATTCCTAAAGATGTTATGTGTCAATAGCTACTACTCACCATTTTCATTTCTAATTGCATGAATTTGAGTCTTTCCTTTTTTTTGATAAGGTTGGCTAAGGGTTTATCAATTGTATTTATTCTTTTGAAAAACCAATTCTTTGATTCACTGATTTTTTTGTATCATTCCCTTAGTCTCCATTGCATTGATTTCTGCTCTGATCTTTATAATTTCTTCTCTGGCATAAGCTTTGGGGTTCTCTTGCTCTTCTTTTTCTAGGAGCTTAAGATTCATCATTAGGTTGTTATTTAAGCTCGCTCTGTTTTCCTAGGATAGGTATTCACTGCTATGAATTTCCCATGTAAAACTACCTTCATTGTATCCCATAGATTCCTGTATGTTGTACTGGCATTGCCATTAAATTGTAAAAACTGTCTTCTTTAATTTCTGCTCTGATACATTGGTTGTTCAGGAGAGTGCTATTCAATTTCCATGTGTTTGTGAAGTTCTTACAGTTTCTTATGCTACTGATTTCCAGTTTAATTGCACTATGGTGTGATAATATACATGGGAAAACTTCAGTTCCTTTGCATTTACTTAAACATGTTCTGTGAGCTAGCATGTGATCCATTTTGGAAAATGACCTATGTGCAGCTGAAATGAATGTGTATTCTGATTTTGTGGGGTGGAACACTCTAGACATTAAGTCCATTTGTTCAGAAGCTTGGTTCAGCTCTAGTATTTCGTTGTTGAATTTTTGTCTAGATGATCTATCTATTTGTGACAGTGGGGTATTGGGGTCCCCCACTACAATTGTATTAGTGCCTATTTTGTGTTTCATGTCCCTTAATATTTGTTTTGTATAGTTGGGGGCATTGGTATTTGGTGTGTATATATTTATGACTGTCATCTCTTCCTCTTGGATTATTCCTTTTACAAGGATGTAGTGACCTTCTTTGTCTCTCAATTAGTTTTGGTTTGAAATTTACTTTATCTGCAAATAAGATAGCTACCCCTTGCTTTTTTCTGGGTTTCTGTTGCATGGAGAACTGTTTTCCATCCTTTTACTTTCAGTCTATGAGTTTCTTTTTCAAGTAGGTGTGTTTCTTGTATACAGCATATTGTTGGATTTTGCTTCTTAATCCATTCTGCCAGTGTATTTCTTTTGATTGGTGAATTGAGGCCATTGACATTGATGATTATAACTGATATGTGTAGACTTATCATTGTCATATTATTTTCCTGTTGTTGGATCTTTTTTATTTTTCTCCCTCTAAATTCTTGCCTATTGGATTTGCTTTGTTGGGCCTCATGGAGTTGTGACCTTCATTGTCTTTTTCTAAGACATTTCAAAAAATTGTTAGGAGTGCTGGTTTGATATTCATAAAGTTTCTCAGGTGTTCTTTGTCATGAAAATATCTTATTTCTCCTTCAATTTTGAAAGATAATTTTGCAGGATACATCAGCCTAGGTTAGAGGTTGTTTTCTTTTAAAGCTTGAAATACCTCGCTGCACTCTCTCCTTGACTTGAGGGTTTGTGTTGAAAAGTATGTTGTGATTCTGATGGGCTTTCCTTTGCATGTAACTTGTTTCTTTTCTCTAGCTGCTTATATTTTGTATAAACCTGTTGGGTTTCCAGGATCTTGATTATTATATGTATAGGTGTAGATTTCATTTTACTGTAACTAGTTGGAGTCCTGTATGCCTCACTTACCTATATGTCAAGTTCTTTTGCTCTGTTTGGGAAGTTTTTTTTTTTTTTTTTTGTACCAGGGATTGAACTCAGGCTCTTGCGCTTGTGAGGCTGGCACCAGAAACACTGAGCTAAATCCCCAGGCCTGTTAGGGAAGTTTTTTATCATTAATTCTGTGAATGTTTTTTTTTAATGTCATTTGTGCGTTCTCTGCTTTTTTGTGGATTCCTATCAATCTTATATTATTCTTCTTTGAGTCATCTAGAAGTTTTTGGATTAGTTTCTCGTGGCTCCTTACTATTTTTAAGAGATCTTGCTTTTCAAGGTCACTGGCCACCATTCTATTTTCTGTATCTGATATTCTGACTTCAGATTGGGTTAGACTGCTATGTATAGTATTAATAGAGTTTTTAATCTCCTGGATATCAGTTTGAATCTGTTTCATGGTTTCCATTTCTTTCCTAAGCTGAGCATTTGTTGCTTCAATTATGAACCTGAACTCATCTATTTTTTTATCTGTTTCTTTTCTAGAGTCTCTAATCATGTCTTTTATCTGGGAAATTATTTATGTTTTGAATATTTCTAGAGCCCCATTCACCTGTTTTTTTACTTCCTGTGTTATTAGTTCAGATTATCCAGGTGGCCATTGCCTGGAGCTAGAGCAGAAGTGGAGAATAGTAAGAGGGCCTTACTCCTTCTTTGTTTGTTTTTTTGTTTGTTTGTTTTCTTGAGACAGGGTCTCACTATGTAGTTGAGACTGACCTGGAACTCACTGTGTAGCCCAGGCTGGTCTCGAACTCACAGCGATCCTCCTGCCTCAGCCTCCTGAGTGCTGGGATTACAGCTGTGCGCCACCACGCCCAACTGGGTCTTACTCCTTCTAAGTCCCCATCCTCAAGGGTAAAGTTACTATATTGATTAGTTTATTCATTATAAACATATTTTGGGCTAGTCTTCAATTTCATTTTCTTTCACACAGTTAAAGGTGATAGATTAATAACTACCACAAATTGTCATTTTCTAAACTTTGATTCTGTTGTTGTTGCTGACTGTATCACTTGGGCTAGTGTTCTGATTGACCTAATCTGTTATCTTTCCTGGTCTAATGAAAATGACATTGCCCGAGGTATTTGAGAATCCTAGATAAGGACACCTCTGAGAGGCAATCATTCCTTAAGGTTTCTAAATACAAGCAACAAAGGTACTTACAATTCGTAATTTCTAAGTATCAACCCAGGAATTAAACCAAGGACTATACCAACAATAATAATAGAAATGAAAAGACACTTAAGCAAGACACAGTCTTCCAGCTCACCAAAGGAAATTTCTGGTGAAAACGAGATGGAAAAGTCTGATAGTCAACCACAGAGCATTTAACTTCTCATTTCAAGTCTCATGTCCAGAGAAGGGGCTCTCAGAAGTGATTGGCCCCCAGGGGTGCTGTCCTCCTCCACGGATTCATGCACTGATGAGTTCCTAGCGGAATGTGAGTTAGGAGGTGAAGCCGGGTTGGAGGATGTGGGTAATGGAAGGCGTGACTTTGGAGCTGTTGCTCTCTGACTCTTTCTTTCTCTCTGCTTCCTGGTTGTCTTGATTTGAGTGGCTTTCCTTTGCCCAGGGCCTCCTACCGTGTTGATTCTGCCTTGGAGCCAGCTGATGAGGACTGGAACCTTCTGAAACCGTGACACAAATAAACCTCTCCTCCTTTAAGCTCAGATGTCTGATGTTTTGTCCCAGTGTCGGGAAGGCTGACTCATGCAGTCTATGAAGTCTAAATGGAACACAGTAGATACTTCCCTTTGTATCCAAAAGCTACTACTGTTTTTAGACACGAGCAAAAGAGACTCATGTCTGAGACAACCATTTCATCATTTCCTAGCTCTCACTGTGTGTGGCCTGGACTACCCGAGCGATGCATGGACACTTGTAGATGAAATCATGTTTCCCAAGAAAATGCCCGCTCTATTCCAGGCACTGTTCTGAGTGTCAGAAATACATCAGGGAGCACACTGACGGGCTGTTTTCAAACCTTCCTGGAGCTGAATCGGGGAGTGCAAGCAATGAAGAAACCAGAGGCTTTAATATGAAGTGAATCAAATAGTGACATTTTATGGAGGAAAGTAAATCAGGGCAGACAGAAAGCAAGCGCTTTGAGAAGCAGGTTGCAATTTAAAATAGAATGAGCAGAGAAAGGCTTCACCCTAAGGGTGACACCCGAACAGATGCTGAGGAAGGTGACGGGGGAGCCTTGTGGGTGCCTGGGGGAAGGGTTCCATGCAGAGGGCACAGTGTGCGCATGAGTGGGGCCAGCTGGCGTGAGGGCAGGAGTAACTGGCGGTGGATCAGAGAGGGTGGGGGAGAGTGCATAAAACCTTGGCAAGACTTTGGCTCTGACTTTGACCAGGTGGGCATCTAAAATCCACGTGGCCCTGAGCACCTCAGAGGGCAGAATGGCTGTTCTTGCAATGGCTCTTTGCTGAGGCGGAGTTGGGGGGCGTAGGCACCCACATTAGGGCACAGGTGCTCGTGAGCCACCCCAGCAGCCATGCTGAGTGGAACTGTCTGCGTGGAGACTCACACTCGGGAGCCTCGGCCAGGCACATCGCATTTAAATCCATGGAGCTGGATGCGAGGTCAGTGTAGGGAAGAGGTCTCCGCCTCAGTCCCGGGACCCCGGGAGCAGGCCAGATGAGGATGAAGCAGCACCGGAGGCTTGGAAGGGGCAGGGTGTGAGGTGAGGCTGGCCTAGAAGAGCAGCGCTGGAGGAATTAAGTGAAGGGAAGGTTTTAAGGGGAGAGTGGATGTCACCTGCGATGACCCAGGGCTGACCACTGGATTTACCAATGGCCACTAGAGGTCATTGGTGCGATTACATTTGAAGCTGGCTGCTGATTACGTCTGCCGGGGCCTTTTCTCTGCCAAGTGGGCATTGTGTGGCAACTCGAACACCCTGTGGCTTAGGGTCAGCTGCTCTGCTGTCCCCATGAAACCGTCTCCGCACACCTGTCCTGGTAGATGGAGCATTTTGGAGCCAAGGACTCGTCCAGTGCAGCTGCCACGTCCCACAGCGGTGCAGAGCCGGCCTGGAACACGCTGAGTGTTCGTTCGTGGAAGAACCAGGACAGCAATTCCAGGATTCCCGAGGCCAGGCCTGTTGTTTGGTGTGGCACACAGCAGAAAAATCCCGGACATGGAGAGAGCAGCTCCTTCCTCATTTCTTCGGCACTGTTCCCTCCCTGATGAGCCTCTGTGTATGGATCGATACCATGCTCTGGAACGCTTTGAAGTTCTTCCAAACTGGGGTTGAGTCCCAGTTCTCCTATTTACTAGCTGTATGACTTTGGGCAGGTTAATTCATTTCGGTGAACCTCAGGGTGCACACTGGTACCCCATCTAGCCGTGACAAATCACTGCTTGCCTGTAAAGAACATTGTAAGCGCCATTCCATACTGAGCACTTCATACCCGGTAGCTGTTATGATTATAATGATATTGGGACTGTAGTTTCCAGAGTGTTGCTTTTGCTAGAATTGTCTTTCAAAAGATTTTTAATTGGTGCCATTGCCTGGGGTTTATTTATGAAACAGATTGAATAGAGTTACACCCACAAATCTGTTAAGATTTTCCCTAAAGAAGTTACCAGATGTCTTTTTTCTTTCTTTTCTCCCTGTAGCTGCTGCTGGGGTAGTGCGGGAATGCTAACAAAACAATTTAAAACAGCACACCGCACACTCAGGGAAAATGCACGATTTGTTCCCCTTTATCAGCACTGGGAAAACAAAACTGTCAGTTTCCAGTTCCTGGGCTCACCATCACCCACATGAAGGGAGGGCGGTGCGGGGAGCAGCTGGACGTGTCAGGTTTACCTAAGAACTCCTGTCCACCAGATCGGTGTGGAGAGGCCTTCACGATGCTCAGAGGTTACCCTGGCTATTTAGAATGTTCATGGTTACTGTTAGGGATAATGCAGATCTTTTCCCAAATGAATCTGCCCAGTTGTTTTCAAAATGAACTTGGGAAAGTGCTAATTCAGTGGTAATATGTGGCTATAAACTAGCTTTCTTCAAATCAGGATGAGGTTAAAACATTATTGACCGACCTGACCTTTAGTCACAGTGGCAGAGAACTTCTTAAGTCCAGTCCCCTTCCTGGTGGTCAGCGAACTCCTTTCCTGACCCTGTGCGTGTGTGTGTGTGTGTGTACGTGTGTGTGTACGTGTGTGTGCGTGTGTGTAGAGCAGCACTTGAGAAAGAAGAGTGCAGGCAGCATAAAGGAAAAGTGGGAGTTACAGAATATTTTTCAAATTGTTACAGTTGTATTTTGCTAAACACAGGAACTTGAGTGCACTCCACGTATTTTTGTCTGTAGTTTTAGGGTGGGACCTGATACAGTGAATAGAAAAAGATAAATATGTCTAGGTGGTATTTAAGTGGCATTTACATTCATTCCGGAGATGCTGGAATTCCATTTGTATGCCGGACACTGTGGAAGGCATGGGCCAGTAAATCGTCAGGAGTACTGACCTCTTTTAGTTAACTTTGATATTAGGTAAACAACGTGACAATGGTAAAAACTTCAACCTTACAAGAGTGCAGTGCAGTATGTGTTTCTTCCCTGTCCCAGGCCGTCAGGCGTCCTGACTTTCCGCCCGGAGAATTCCCCTGCATGCACATCTGCTGATGTCTAGGTGTATCATTATCGTTGTGTCTTGTTTTCCACTGCAATGGGGTACTTTACAGAGGCTCCACTGCTTGCTTTTTTCATTCAGTGATCATTCTTGTTAGAATATTAGCACCAACCGATGTGCCCCACCAGTTTTATTGCAGTTGCAGACCATTCCACGGTATGGATGTACCGTCGTTTAATTTTCCAGGCTTCTGACTTGTTTTAACACAGAGACATTACTTCTGGCACTGCAGAGTTCTCTTTTAATGAGAGCTACACAAAACAATGTCTGTGACTGTTATCCTAGTAGATTTATATTAAGTGGTAGCAGAATGAATGCCATGTTACACAGTGTCATTATATGTATTGTTTTTATAGATAGCAGAAAAATAAGATGCAGCGCCAATAATTATCACACGCTCTGCATGAGTGGTGTCTGTATTAATGAGGTTTGTGTCGCGTCATCTGTATCCCAGCGCCCAGTTTGCACAGTGACACACTCTGTCAGTGTCCCTGATGAGAGCCTCTCGATAGTTGTGTTTTAGAAGTGCACGGTTTGTGTTTGGAACGGCCGCCAGCGGGGGGATGGGAGGAAGCTCTCCGCAGACCAGCACAGCGTGGTGCGTTTCATTCTGTCTGGCAGGGATTTTGATTTAGATGAATGGCGAAGGCCTTCAACGGACCTCAGGCTCGGGAAGCGCACGAGTGCCGGTCAGAGCTGTTCTCAGAATTCTTCAAGTGCTCAGGGCTCTACTCTGAAGACCTGAGAAACACATTTTGCATGCAGGAGTCCCCATGGCCTGGACGGGATGTCTCTTTGGTGTCCCTGCGGTGAACCTTGGTTCATTGGACACGTGTGCTCCCTCTGGGCCGGTCGGACAGTGTGAGTGTTTCGGAAAATCGCTCGAGTTTTACTTGTCTGCCAGTTATCACAGCTGCTTGGAGGGCCCGTGCTAGGTGAGAGTCTCTGTTTGCTGCCAGCAAGGACACTGAGCTGAACACAGTGGAGCCCATGCCCTGAGGAAGCTCACGGTTGTGTGGGGAAACACGACACCGCCCCGGACAGCAAGCAAGATGTTGCAGGCTGGCAGTAAGAGCACTGACTGCTGCTTTGTGCCTGTGTACCTGGTTGACATTTTGTGTCTTCATTTCTTCTTCTGTAGAACGAACCAGTAGTCTCTTCATCTGTAAAAAAAAAACAGTACTTACTGAACTGTTGTGAGAAATAAAGGACTTAATACGCAAAAGGGACTTGGACAGTGCCAGACAGAGAAGTACTCAGCAACGGTTGTGGCCTTTATGTACTCCGCTGCGGAGTAGTAGGGTACAGGGCTGACAAATGTTGGTCTCTTTGCTCAGCGTTTCATACTCAACATCTCGTCCAGGCCTCAGGATGCAAGGTGAAGTCAGGCATTTTAAAGATGTGAAAAACTGGTGCTGAGATGTTTATGCAGCCCAGGATTACCTAGCCATGAAGTGATTTGGATCTGAGTCTCTCAGAAACCTGTGCTCCTTCTTCTAAACAGTGTTTCTAGAGGAGTACAGAGGGAAGGAAGGGATCTTCACTTTGTGCACAGAGGTTGAGGCTCAGGAAATGAAGCTCAGAATTGCCCGGATTACATAGGCACCCAGGTTTTCTTTGGGCAAATCTCAGGGTTCTGGGCATTTGTGGTACTGACACGTAAAAGGTGGAGTATCTCGCTTCAGAGGAGAGAGCCAGGACCAGTGCCTTGAAGTGGGCCAGCTTGGGCTAAATAGTGTGGCAAATATTTCTCACAAAGCCATGCAAAGCAAAATGGGATGTCAGAGTACATTAATCAGCTTTCCCGTGTCTGGGACAAAATATGTGACAGCCACAATTTAAGAGAGGGGAGGTTTATTTGGCGCACCGTTTCCGAGGCTTAGCCCATGATTTCCTGTCTCTAGTGCAGAGCTGTCCTGGCGGAGGGCATGGCAGAACAAAGCTGCTTATTTCATGGTGGATGGGAAGCAGAACATGGGAACAGGGCCAGAAAGGAAGGGGCCAAGGTCACACTTCCCTAACCTACCCAGACATCATTTATTAAGCTCCTAGGCAGTGCTCAAGCCAACTGAGCTGACAGTCCAGCTTAACTGTCTTATTCCACCCTTTGCCAATTTGACACCCAAACCCATCTCCTTAAATCATACTTAATCTCCAAATAAACACAAGATCATAGTTCTGGCTCACATGATGCAATTATCCTGTGTTCAACTGAAAATGCATTAATGCCTTCCTCAAAGTCTCAACAGTTCCAGGATTGTTCAAAAGTCCAAGTCTCAGAGCCACGGATTTAGTGTAGTGGTTCTGCTGCCTGCCTCACAAGCGCAAGAACCTGAGACCTGAGTACCAGTACCAAAAAAAAAAAAAAAAAGTCAATGTCTCTTACAAGAGTCAAAACAAGTTAGTTGTAAAACCCTGAAAATTAAAAAAGCAAGCAGCAGACCCTTATCTTTCACCATGCACTAAACTAAAATCCAAGTGGATTAAAGATCTAAATATTAAAAAAGAGACACTAAGTTTGCTGGAAGATAAGTTAGGTAGAACTCTTGAAGACATTGGCATAGGAAAAGATTTTATGAACAAATCCTTGTAGCAAAGGAACTAGCCCAAAGAATCAACAACTGGGATCTCATCTTATTAAAAAGCTTCTGCATTGCAAAAGAAACCATCAACAGAACTGAGACACAACCCACAATGTAAGAAAAAATTTTTACCAGCTGCTCCACAGACAAAGGATTATTATGTGGAATATATAAAGAACTCAAAACAATCAGCCCCCCCAAATATAAAGACCTGATTCAAAAATGAGCATCTGAAATGAACAGACATTTCTCAGACAAAAAAGTAAAAGCATCAAGTAAATAGATGAAAAAATGTTTCACATCACTGGTCATTTGAGAGATGCAGATGAAAACAACACTGAGATTCCACCTCACCCCTCAAAGAATGGCTGCTATCAATAAATCAATAACAAATGGTGGCGGGGATGTGGGGAAAAAGGAACCCTTCTCCTTTGTTGGTGGGAGTGCAGACTGGTGCAACCACAATGGAAATCAATATGGAGATACCTCAGAGAAATAGGTTTAGAGGTTTTATTTGACCCAGCCATCCCTCCACTGGGTATCTTTCCAAAAGAATTGAAAGAATTGTATCACAGTGATGTATGTGCACCTATGTTTATAGCGGCACAGTTTGTAATAGCTAAAACTTGGAAGCAGCCCATTTGCCCATCATTTGGAGACTGGATAAAGAAGATGTGGTTTTTCTATAAAATGGAATATTACTCAGCCATAAAGAATGAGAAATTAGAGTCATGCATAGGAAAATGGATACATTTTGAGGATATACTCCTAAGTGAAATAAATAAGTCACACATGTGTAAATACTGAATAGTTTTGCTGGTGTGAAAAACTATAATTATAAATAAGATCCTAATGGTATAATTGACAACATGTAATAGGAAGAAAAGGGCTAAAGGTGTAGGGGAAGTGGGAAGGGTAGGGGAAAGGAAATAAGGGAAAAGAAAACAATATGAGAAAATGAAAAAAATGGAAATAAAGTTTTTGTAAATAGGGAAGGGAGGAGGGGGTGAAGGGAGGGCAGGGGATATGGGGAAAAAATGAGAACCAAGACCTGTCATGTAAAGGTACAAGATCCCAATGATGAATGTAACTGTACTGTACACCTAAAATGTGCCAATGAACTCAATGAGGAAAAACAAAAACAAAAAAAGCAAGCAGTGTATCTCAAAGACACAATAGTACCTATTCCAAAAGGGAGAAATAGGGTAATAGAAAAGTATAGGACCAAATCAAGATCAAAACCCAGCAGGTCAAAAATTAAGTCCTGTCGGTGCATGTCCTGCATCCAGGAAATGTGGCAGTGACATGTGAGTTCTGAAGGCTGGGTAGCCCCTCCCCTAAGGCCTTATTGTTTACAGCCCACACAGAATCTTCTTTGGGCTGGCTCTGCTTAATGTCTGTGCCTTTTCTCAGAAGATATTCCATGTTCCTGTTATCTCAAATTGCAACCTGGGGTCTCCACTGCACCTCATTCCCACAGCTTTACTCACCCACCTCACAGGGGCATCCTGTCTGGCCTTCCAGGCCTTCCTTTGAAATATGAGTGTAAGCTTTCATGACTCCTGAACAACCAGTGTCCCGTGAACAATGTCAAGATCTGTCACCAGCTCAAACAGTAACCAGGCCCCCTTGGATGATGGCTGCAGTAGCTGACCTTTGAGTGCCTGGATGGCTAAGCACGGTGAAATGGATCTTAGGAAAGTAATTCCCTAGACAGCCCTTCTGGAGCAGGGTGCTCAGGGCTTCTCTTCTTAAATAAAAAAGGTTTATACTTTTGCACACTTGAGTCTGTAATGGTTGGGATCATTCTGATTCGAAAGGCATCTTTCTGCTTTCTCTGGTTCAGAGTACTTGGTTTCTTTCTAATGGTGCTAATCTCATTACTAACCAGATCTCCTTTGGCCCCACCTTTACATGGTGCTTCTTCTTGTGCCAGAATTAAAAATTTTCAAACATTTATGCTCTGATTATTTGCTTCTGATTTTCACTATAAATCTGGCTAAAAGCCGGTAGTACCCCACGCCACAGCATGAACAATGGATTGGCTTGAAATTTCCTCTGCCAGGTTAGTTAGTCCATAGTCCTTAAAAACAGCTTTTTGCAAAGTCTCAGGATGTGAACAAAATGTAGACAAGTTCTTTGACAGAATGAAATACGGCCTCTAGTCTAAATCCCAAAAAAGTCTTTGTTCTCAACCAAAACAACATGAGCCTGGCCCCTTTACTCTTTACATTGATATCAACATCTGATTTTCTGAACCCCTACCAGAATTGCCCATTAAACTCTGCTTGTAGCATTCTAGGCTTTCTACAGCCTGTTTCTTCAAACTGTACCATATTTCTTCCATAAATAAGTTAGAGAGGCTTTTGAATTACATGGCCAGATGCAGTCACAGCAGCAATACTTCTGGTACCAAATTTTCTCCTGTAGTTAGCTTTCCCAGCACCAGGACAAAATACCTGATACCTGCAACTTAAAGGAGGAAGGGTTTACTTTTGCTTACAGTTTCAGAAGTTTTAGTCTGTGATTGACAGTATCCAGTGCCGACATCATGATGGAAAGGTGTGGTGGAGGAGAGCTGCTAAATTTTTGGTGGCTAGAAAGCAGAACAGAACATACCAAAGTGAAAGGGCCAGGGAGCATGTGTAGTACGTACCCAAGCTCACACCTTCATGTCCCACCCAGACAGACCTAGAAATGTGCTTTGCTAGTGCATTGGGTAGCGTCCAAGCCAATCAAGCTGACAGACCAGCTTAAGAGTCACACGGAGTATTTCCTTCCAATACAGAGGAGTTTGGAGGTGGATGCTTGAGAGTTAGTTGTGGTGCTCCTGTGAGGTCATTTGTGTCCCAGTTCCTGTCAGCTGTCTTCTCTTCACACACTCAGGTGTCACTCTTGTCTTTACAGTCGGTCTTAGTTACTTTTCTCATTGCTGAGACAAAATACCCAACACAAAAAGTTAAAGGAGGAAAGGTTTGTTTGGCTCACAGTTGGATTGCTTCAAGGCAGGGTGACAGAGGGCCACTGCAGAGGAGAAACTGTTCATGGCAGGCAGAAGGTAGTGAGGCAGCAAGCTACAAGTGACAAGTATTGACCCTCTTTCTGTCCCTTATACTTATCCAGACTCCCCACCCATGGGGCAGGTAGCACTCATACCCAGGATGGGGCAGCCTTGTATCACACCATAAATCAATCCCAGCATCACCTCCTTGACTCTAGCAGCACACACCCTATATCCAACCACCTCCAAAAAGTCCCACCTGTGTTCCCATGAGGCGGTGAGGGGACATCTAAATGTGAGCATGGGTCTCCTTCTGTGACATTGGCTACTTGGTTGCACAGGTAGCTTAAGAAATGGAATATTTCAGTGGGAAATTAATGTGCATCACTAAAAATCAGCTTCATGACCAAGCAAAAGGAGAGGATGATAAATGAGCAGAAAGGTAACGGCTTTCTACCACATTAATTAATCTAGTCTCTTCCAGGTAAAGAAACAAATTCAGAGAAGACACAGGAGTTGCCCAGAGTCTCCCAGGTGACAAAAGCATTGCAGGGATGGGGACATGGGGTGCTTAATCCTAGACTTGTGTTTGTTGTATTTTTACTGTGAATCCACTTCGAGACCAGGGCCAGGGCTCTGGCTTTGGGAATCTAGAGGTCTTTCTCATGAAGTGATTCTGTCAAATTAGCAGAAACTGTTTATGCCTTTGGGAGGGACCCAAACTGTAGAAGATTTATTCTTTGCTTTTTAGCCTTATGTTCTCCAGTGTTTTCCTGATTCTCTCTCCCTTTACATCCAGCCATTTTATGAATTCAGTATTACCTGTACTTTTAATCTATTTAGTAGTTTTTGATCTTTTTGTGCACATACAGAAGATTGCCCCTGGCATCCCAATGCTGGTAAAGGATAATTACTGTGCCGGCTAGTAAAAATGAAAGCGACAGTGCATGAACCTTTGCCAGGGACAGGGGAATTTAGTGGTCTAGATTAGTTTCATTATTCTACATTAGAGTATTTCCTATTGAGATCTTTTGTTTTCCTATTTAAAAAAATTCTCATTAGTTCATCTGTGGGGAAAAAGTGATTTTTTTTTTTTGAAAAGGGACAGTTTTAAAATAAAGTCATTTACTTGACAATTCAGAGCGAGAGAGATGTGAGCCTTGACTTTGTATAGTTCGCCAGATAGCAAGGGATACGATGTAAACGGGATATAAAAGTCACTATGGAGGAATGATCAGTGTGCACACATGGGAAAGGTACCTAACCCAGAATTGGAAGGTAAGGAGGGGTTTCTGGGGAGGGATATCTATGCCAAGCCACCAAGGAGGTAGTGATGAGCCACAGGATTCTCCCAGGTGGAGAAACACGTTGCATAGAGAGTGAGGGAGTTGGGATGCTGGTGCTTGCGTTGCTCAGAAGCAGTCCGCTTGGGAAGAGACAGGGGCAGTGGGTGTGAACTGCAGTGGGAGCTGAGTCTCAGAAAACTCAGATGAACCACGTAGAGGATCCTTGTGATTCCTCCATGGGATTCCACCTGGAGGATGGCGCCTGAGATTTGAGTTGCAGAGGGGTCAAGAAGATGGGAGACGGAGAGTTACTCTGCCTGTGCAAATGCCCCAAGGTGTAGGGTCGAGCATGCATGTGGAGCCTGCAAGGTGGCCGGTGTGGTTGGATTACACCGGGCAAAGGAGCAGGGGCCCAGTGTAGGCCGGAGATCAAGAAGACTCCATTCTGAGTCTTGTGGTCTGTTATGATTCTTTATTTTATGCCAGGAAAGTCATTAGTTTAGCATCTGTTTAGCAAACAAACTGGGAACAAGGTTGGCAGCAGTAGAAGAGAGATACTAGAAGGAAAACAGTAGGAAACCACCGGGGGAAAGGTAATCACAACTTGGACTAAGTCAAGTGGGGAAAATGGAGGGAAGTGGACTGGTTTAAAATGTGGAGTCTGCTAGAGGTCGAGGCTGAGGGTTAGGACAAGCAGTTGCTTGCTCCTGGTTATGGGGGCCGGGTCCTGGCACGTGCAGTCGTCCACGCAGCAGGCTGCTCTGGGAGGCTGGCAGAGGATGGCTTCAAGATGGCCTTGTGTGACAGCCTAGGTGCTGGTGAGAATCATGGGCCACCTCCAGAGGAGCTCCCGGCTGTTGGACAGGAAGGAGCCGGGGTCCATTGAGGGACTGCGAAGCATGCTTGCTCCTTGCACAGTGATCTCCCTCCTCCCCCGTGTTCTCCTTGTGACTTTGATTCATTGGTTTTGGTTCTCATCTCTGGGGTCCGGTAAAGATGTTCCCAGGCAGCTGTCCTGTTGACCCCACTTCCTTCAGCCGTTCCTCAGGGACTCATTGCTGAGGTCCTCTGCCAACCTGTCAGTCACCTTCCTCCGGAGGGAAAAGTTCTCTCACAGTGATGGCTGCAGCTGGCCGTCACCTTGACGACAAAGGCGAGGGCCTTAGGAGAAAAGGATGTCAATTTTTCTTTAACATTTGTATTTCTCATTATAAAAGGGAACATGTGCTCACAGAAGAATATAGAAAAATCCAAAAATAAATTAAAATTCTTGTAATACTACCACCCAGAGGTAACTAGTTTACATTTTGGCTTAGTTTCTTCTACTCTTCTGTGTGTTCTTAGTACCTTAAGAGTTGACATGGATAGGCCCCTTGCTTTTACTTTCACCTTGTCATGTCATTAAAAGTTCTCCCCGCCGTTACTTCATGTAACTGTTTCCTGAAGAGGGGAATTGTTTCCTGCTCTGTAAAGGTTTATGAGTAGCATGCAGTGCACGTGGGTTACAGTATTGCAGCAACACACAGAGGGTTTGCTCCTCTCTCCTTAGGATAAATTCCTAGAACGAAAATACTGGCTGAAGATGTTTTCTGGGCCCTCTGGATACGTGGCCAATGGTCCTCCGGGAGAGGTTGTGGGTTCCTCTCCTTGCCCGCCAGCTTGGAGAACTTGGCCGTTTCAGCGTGGCCCTCGGCCGGTCCAGAAGGACGTGGTGAGTGCGGCAAAGGCCCCAGAACGGGGAGGGCAGGTGTGGACGGAAGGTCCCGACTCACAGGGCTCCCGTGTTCACCTGTGCGCTCAGCCGCCTGTGTCCTCTAGCAGGTTGGTCTCCATCGACCTCTGCGTCGGACGCAGTAAAGAAGCAGAAACACAGTGAGGTGGCCCCACAGCGGCAGAGTGAAGAGCATTCGATACAAGTAGCAGAATCGTTGACGACAAGAGGCTTTAGTTCTAGATCATTTTTGTTTTGTAAACCTTTTCGTTTTTAATGTGTGACGGGTACAGAAGAGCGTGCACAGCCGTGAGGTCGCCACCTGCTGAGTGACCTCCGCACCCACCACCCAGCCGAGGGATGGGTGCTCCCCGCCTCCCAGAGCAAACCTGCCAGGGCCTTTGCCCCTCGTTCCTGATGTTACCGGTCACGTTTGCTGGATTTCAGCCTCACGTAAATTAGATTGTCAGTGTCTGTTTCTTACTAATTTTTTCTCTTTTCTCTCAATGTTTTAGTCCTAAGATGAATTTGTTAAGAGTAGCAGTGACTTGTGCATTTTTCTTACTGACAGCATTCGGAGTTTATGACTGTACCACAGTTTATCATTTTTCTGTTGGTTGGCATTTGTGGTGTTTCTGGTCTGGCGTTACTGTGATTGGTACAAAAGGGAACATTTTTGCACAGAAGATTCCCATGTGTTTTATGCCTGGGGATACCATTATGTAATTTTCTTTTTTTCCATGTCTGAGCCATTTCTTAAAAAAAAAAAAAAAAAG
>NW_022900927.1:56052151-56056450 GCF_012274545.1 Fukomys damarensis | reverse complement strand
GTGTGTGTCCGTGTGTCCGTCCGAGAGAGGAGCACACACACTCAGGAAGGTGCGAAGCCGGGCTCTCAGGCCTGCTGTGGGAACAGGCTGCAGACCTTCCACAACAGAGAGCACGGCAGTGGCCTTGGGGGCCGCTGTCCGCTCCTGTGAATGGAACATTAACTCTGCTGCTACTTGGGGAGCACAGTGGGTCTGTAATTCAAGCACAACTCTCAGGGAAGCACGTCACGATCCTCACCAGCCTGCTGTGCTGATGGCAGGACGCCACTGAGGTGCCTACCAGGCCCTTCCGGTCTCCTGAAGAGGAAGGGGTGAGAGCCTGGGTACACCTCGTGCCTTCTGACTTAGAACTAGAGGTGCGCCCTGCCCTCGTGTGTATAGGAGGTGACTGGGCCAGGGGGTCACTGCTCCTTGGTGGATTTATCCGTTGTTGAGTTCAGTACCTGGATGTGCTGTGGGAGGCGGGGTGGGGTGGAGGTGGCCCCTAGCGTGTGACCCGGAAGCACTTACTCTTGTCCTTAACCCCACCCTCCTCTCTCTGTTTCCTGGCCGCCATGCACTGAACACCTTTTCCTCCCTTGTGCTGCCCTGCCTTCCTGTTCTTGGCTTGCAGCCAGCTCACCATGGACCGAAACCATGAGCCAACTTTAAGTTGTTCTCCTACTTCAAGTTCTAGCTCTACACGCAGGGAAGCAACACAGAGATCTGGGTCCAAAATCTGGCCAGGTCTCTAAATCATTTCTGTCTGTGCAGAAGATTACAAGAGCACATGGTAACATTGCAGCGTGTCCAAAGCAGTCTCTTTTACACCCATTTTCCTGGTGCCATTCTAATAGCCTCTTGTCTCCTGGATCCGTCCTGACTTGTACAGTAAATGACACGGCCCGTCCTTGGACACAGTGATTGAGCTCCTGTCACCTACATGTGCTGTGACCATAGACAAGCTTTCTACCCTGTCTGAGCGTCATTTTTATACCTGCCATACAGAGTTGTAGTAAAGATTAAATGAGGCTGTGGATGTCAGGCCCTTAGCCCTGATGTGGCTCAGAGAGGGACTCAGGATTAAGGCCTGTGATATTTTGTCTTTGCTGCTGTTAGCACCGTAGTTAAAGTTTCTTCCAGCGTGATGATAGGTGTGATGTCTGAGATGGCAGAGGCTGTGAAGCTGTGCGTCTCCTCCGTCGTGCCTCTCTTTATTAAATGAGTGCATGTGTGCATGGTCATGGTGCTCATTTTGGGGAATTTGTATCTGCATGTAACATACTTTGATCATCTTCGACCCCCCCTCTCCAAAAAGTCTGCCTTCTTGTTTCCTACCATCTTGCCTTTCATGTACTCACTCATTTATTTGTATTTTGGGTTTGTCATAAAAGAAACCATGCGCTATTTTAACTTTCCATGTCTGCCTTCTTTCATTTAACATTATGATCTCAAGATGGATCCATTTCCATCCTACCTCTTGAAGAATTTGCTTTTTATCTTCTAAGGATGCGAGAGCAATTAAATGTTTGTTCCCTCCTTCAGGTGATACTACAAATGCAAACAATGATAGTATTTGAAATGTGAACTCCTGTCGGTTAAGCAGGGCTGGGCTTAAGAGCCTCAGTCTGTCTGTCCTTCAGGGGGGAATTAGGAAATCCCAGGATGATGTTCAGAATTAATAGGATGACCATGCAACTTGGTTTTTGCCTGTTGTCATGTGTAGTTGTTAATAGCATTTCCTTTGGCTCTCAAAGGGGGTCTCAGTTTGGACCCTAAATAGAGTCTTTGTCCTCCCATCCACTCCTTAGGCTTTGTCCGGCCTAAGGAGTCAGGAAACAAAGCAAAGATCCATAGCAGGAGAATGGTGAATACATTGTATAGATCATTATCCAGCAATGAAAATGAGTGACATGTAATCCCTATGTAAGCATGAATAAAAGTCTCAATAACTGCTAATGGAAAAGCAGGTTGCAGAGGGATACCAGTCATGTACCTTAGTAAACTTAAATGATTTCTTGCATAGGGTTACATATATGTGTGATGAAAGTGTGAAGAAAAGCAAAGGAATGATTAATTCACAATTCCAGTCAACTGTTACCTGACAGCGGCAGGGGGCGGAGCCTAGGAAGACACCTGGCTTCAAAGGTGAAATTCATTCTGTTTCTGAAACTGTGGGGGCCATGTGGCTATTTCATTATTGTCCTTTTATGTGAAACACTCACACGTGATATGTACATCCTTTTGAGTCTTTGGGATATTTCACAAGAAGAAAGCGTACATGGAATAAAATAAAAATAATATATTGTGTTGTACTGGATTTTATGCTTGTTAGACACGCTGGCTGTTTGTGTTGAGTGAGCTTAGGGAGAAGGTAGCCAGACTTTCGGGCCTGGAACTGGAGTGGTAGCAACTTGCTAGTTAGTGGCCTTGATATTTTTAAAATCCTGGTTGTCACAGGGCAATTGCCTGGTTCTCTTTTTGCCGCCAGCATTCCAGTGGCCTCTCTTGCTAACACCCCTGTTCAGCGAGCAAACGTTTTTCCAATTCCTTAACCGTATTGTGTCTCACTTCTCAAAATCCAGGGCCGCAGATGGGTCTGAGGGCTGACTCCACACGGAGCCCTGCGTGGCGAGGGACGCAGGCCCCAGTGTCTGCCTGGAGGCGGCACCACGGTGCCCTGAGCTGTACCCCAGGTGGAGGCGAAGCTTTGAGCTTTATAAAAGCCTTTTACCTCTGCATCTTTCTGAGGGGCTTCCTAGTCAGGCTGCGTCTGCTCTCAGTTGCCAGCCAGTTCCTGCAGCTCCGTGGTGGCCCTGCCAGCATTCCGGCTCGGGGACAGGTTGATTGGGAACGGGCTGCTTTCTGCCCAGCAGGTTTCCATCTACATCTTGGGCGCTCTTGACCTGACTGATACGGACTTAATTCTTGTCAGTGTGTGTGTGAGGCTAGATCTGAACAGTCCTGGTGACTTTTGAATGCTTTTTTCAGTTGAATTCACAGGCTACATAATGTTTCACTTTTTCTTTTCTTTTTTAAAAAGACTTTTTTCTTTAGCATATGTTTGCAGTACATAATGAGTACATTCATAGTGTGGAGTTGGTGCACGTACATAACAAATTAAATTTTTTTGTGCCCCCTCTCTCCCTCCCTCCTCCCGTTATCTCTTGGTCCACTTCCCATTTCTGAAACGTCTATCTCCCTGTTTCCTATTATCTGTCTTTTATTTTGCTCTTTAAATTATTTATACTTTGGATTTTTTTTTTTTTCCTTTTTTGAGACAGGGTCTCACTATGTTGTTGAGACTGACCTAGAACTCACTATGTAGCCCTGGCTGGTCTCGAACTCACAGCGATCCTCCTGCCTCAGCCTCCCAAGTGCTGGATTACAGGCGTGTGCCACCACACCCAGCTTTATACTTTGGATTTCTTATACAAGAGAAGTCATGCGATATTTAAGCTTGCATGTCTGATTTATTTCACTTAGCACTGCGGTCTGATAGTGCATTCCTTTTCCTACAAATGACCCAAGCATCTTTCTTTATGGCAGTATAGTATTCCATTGCCTGTACATACCACAGTTTCTTTATCCGTTCACCTGTTGGTGGACATATGGACTACTTCCAAAATTTAGCTGTTATGAGTTGTGCTCCTGTGAACTTGGGTATGCGTATATCATGTTTGTATGATGTCTTTAACTCTTTCAGGAAGATACTTAGGAGGGGATAGCTGGGTCAGATGGAATTTCTAGTTTTAGCTTTTTGAGGAATCACCATTCTGATTTCCCGAATGGTTGTACTAGTTTGTTTCCCACCAGTTATGGAGAAGTGTTTCTTTTTCCCTGCAGTTTTGTTAGCATTTATAATATTTGATTTCTTGATGATGACCATTCTTTCTGGGATGGGATGGAATCTCAGTGTTGCTTTGGCAAGTAGTGCTGGGGAAACAGGCTGTCCACATGAAGAAGATTGAATCTAGACCCATGTCTCTCACCGTGTACTAAACTAAAATCAAAATGGATCAAAGATCTAGATATTAAAAACAGGAGCACTTCATTTGCTGGAAGGTGAAATAGGTAAAACTTTTGAAGACATAGGTATAGGCAAGGGCTTTCTGAACAAAATGCCAGGGATTTAGCTCAGTGGTGTCACCACCTGCCTTACAAGCGCAAGGTCCCAAGTTCGATCCCTGGTACCAACCAACCAACAAACAAAATGGGGGAAAAATTTGCCAGTTATTCCTCAGACAGAGGACTACTATCTAGAATATGTAAAGAATTTAAAAAAATTAGACCCCACCAAAAAAAAAAAAAAAAAAAAAC
>NW_022900927.1:56010812-56052124 GCF_012274545.1 Fukomys damarensis | reverse complement strand
AAAAAAAAAAAAAAAAAAAAAAAAAACCCCCAAAAAAAAAAAAAAAAAAAAAAAAAGCCCCAGTCAAAAAATGGGCAACTGAAATGAATAGACCTTTCTCAGAAGAAAAAGGACCGATGGCCAATAAATACATGAGAAAATGTTCATTATCACTGGCCATTAGAGAAATGCAAATTAAGCAACATAATGGTTTTCTTAAAACCACATAAAGACAAAGGGATGGGGAGCTCTGTAGATGGGGGTTAACCAGGTCCCAGGGGGGAGCGGGGAGAGGAGGAGGCCTCTCCTGTAGGTGGAGCATGGCTTCTGTGTGGTGGGATCACACTGGGGTTGGATCTCCTGTGGGTTAGAGATGGTCCACCGTGGAGACTGTCATTTGGCCCAGAGCTGACGCTTTCCCTCCCTGTTAACAAAGCCAGGCAGAAGTCACTCATACTATGGAAAGATGGACCTCCCCGCTCAGGCACATCTCTGAGTGGCTTCCGGCTTCCTGTCCCTGAGGTGAAGTGTGCTGGAGCTTCCAGGAGGAGATCTCCCTCCTCTGAGAGGGAGGAGAGGAGGAGAAGTGCCCTGCTTTGACTGCCGCTGTGCTGAGACACAATGCTTGGGGCTGCCGCAGCCCTTCCAGTGATAAGCAGGGAGACGGCAGAATCACAGAGGAGCCACCCCCGTGCCTGCTGTCGCCAAGCCCCTCGATATCCTGGAACCCTCTATCCAGATTTCTTGTCGTGCCAGGAGAATCGCTCCATTTGCGGAGTCTGCTGTTAGGCAAATTTCTGTTATTTGCAACAACAACAAAAAAGATTTAAAAATTTTTTTATTCCTTATTAGGTTTTGTGAATAAAAATTAGAGTATTTTTTAAACATGTCGGAGCAGAGTAGATACACTGTGGTAGCATCACTGTGTTTATTACCCTTTCACCATTGCCCGGCTTCTCCACAGCCAGTGAGATGTGTGAGTGCAGAAGAGAACAGAGTTCGAAGGCCTCGGTCTCTTTCCCTTCCTCCGTATCCCCCACCTCGTGCTCGAGGTCATACATGGTATGGGGGCGCCTGAGGCGGGAAGGGGCGCCGGGAGTGGGAAGGGAGGGCAGGAGTAGAACAAGGTGGTATCAGAAGGAAATCAGGGGAGCAGAACTGGCTTGTGGTTTGAATTTACTTCTCTCACATTTTATTTAGCTGAAATGAATTCAGTGGCCCTAGGTCCCTGATATCTATTTCCTACAGGTTTCGCATTCATAGCTTAAAGACGTTCTAAAGCTTGCTCCCCCAAAATCTTTAACGGTGATTCCTTTAAACTGGAGCCCAGAGAATAGTGCTTTTTGCTACACAAACATTTCTGGGAGAGAATTGTTATAATGAGGCAAGTCTCTATTTTCAGCTCCCAATTACCTTTCAATCCATGCGCTGTCATGAAGCTACACTTGCATTTAGTGAGCTGGAAGTTGGAGAAATGACTGCATTACCATCAAAGCATGAAAGGCCGGTGCTTTGCATAATCACTGCCGCTACTGTTCCTCGGGTTTGGCATCTGCCACTCTCGCGCTCCAGTGCCCTTGCTTGGGATTCAGCATGCAGCTCTGGTCAGTGGTTTTAATCATTTCCCCACCTGGTGTGAACTGTTTGCTCACCTGTGGTTGCTTTTCCTCCTCGCCCATTTTTGTTTTAAGCAGAGTCCCAGTGTGAGTCTCCCTTTGTCAGGGTAAGGAGAGGAAGGACGCTCTTCCCTGGTGGAGGCCCCTGACCGGGGGCATTTGGAGCAGACCGCATGTGGGTAGGAGGTGCCCCTGCTGGTTCCTTAGTTGTGGTACAGTAGAAAAGCCGAGACCCCAGTTCTGGCAGAAGAGGTGACGTGAGAAAGTCTGCTCGCTGAGGGGCCTGCTGTGCCCAGGCCAGGCGTGAGAAGACAGGACGAAGTGGGTGAGGTGGGAGGGTGGGGCCCGGGGTGGGGCTGGGGCCAGCGAGGAGGAGCAACCCGGGACAGTCCTGAAACAGTCACCTCCAGGGGCAGAGCAGCACTCCTCTGCTAGCTGCTGTGGGCCCACGCTGGGCCGGCTCCGAGCATAGGCCGTGCCGGATAGGGCCCCAGGGAGGGCGGCGGGCCTGGAGAAGAGGCCAGCTGGCGGCCAGGTGTAAGGGGGCCGGGGGCACGAGAATAGTTTAAAACCTGAACAACTGGCACAACTGCCAAGGAGCCACTCTGCACCAAGCCCTCTGTGTGCCCCAGAGTGCCATGTGCGGGCAAAGGGGCCGGCGGGGGTGCTCAGGGCCCGGCACATCGTAGGTGCTTCATGAATATTTACTGAGAGAAATCAACCAGTAAGTGTTTCGTCCAACATTGTGTAAGAAAGCCTCCTTCTGTGCCGAAATAAGGGTCATTGTTTGGGAAAACCTTACTGTATTTTGCTGGGTTTGGGATTATATCATATGATTTCTAGAACGTGAAATAATGGCAGGAAAGGACAAATAACATGTCCTTGTAGAGAGAATAGTTTTTCCTTTAAACAAAGTGAGACAGAACTGTGGAATTTTCTGATATTTTTTCCCCTTTGTACTCTATCTGGTAAAATAATTTATGTGGGAGAAAAATCAACTATCTTTACAGCAGCAGCTAGTTCGGTGTTTTAAAGGGGCATCCGTTAGATGGTTCAGGGTTTTGTGACGGAGAATTATAAGAGAATGTACTTTTGTCTGATGAGAAAGCATGAATAGGAAATGATAGCAGTCACCTTCCAGCCAGGGGCCCTGTGTCAGGGTGAAATGCGGTGTTGGAATCTATGGCGGAGGCCTCCTTGGGGGAATGTGACCAGGTGTCGGCCTACCTGGCCCAGCCCAGCAGCCACGTCTGTTCTGTGACGAGTGAACTTAACCCCAGCGGAAGTGCCTGTCAGAAGAGCTTGGCGCAGAGGGGAGTTCCAGGAGCCTGCTTGGGAGAGCTTCGCTATTTCGAGGGACTAGAAAAGACAGCAGGGGTTTATGACTTACCTTGCTCCTTCCTAAGATGTGTCTGAAGTGACTTTCAGTAGATGGGTAATGACGCTGCGCATAAGCATATGTAAATAAGCAATAGTGCACAGGCCTGGCAGTTGAGTCCCATCCAAGGGAAATGAGAAAATGCAAAAATACTATCTGTAAATGCTAAAGGAGGCCTCTGGCCTGATTTTACGTAGAACTTCCCAGCGTCTGTGCAAAAAGGGCAACATGATGGCATCTGTAACGCACACATTTTGGGAGGAGAAACTCTGTCAGCTTCTCGGAGCAAGCAAAGCTTTTCTAAAAGACTGTGGTGTAAGTCTTCATTACCGTGCGGCCAAGGCTTGCGTTCTGAGCCTTCAGCCTGCTTACCTCCTCCCCCATTGCTTCTTTACGGATAACAGTGCTCCTGTACGGATTTCTGGTCCCCCACAGTGCCTGCGGTCTGCTTACTGTCAGTGCCCTCGGGAAATAGAGAGGGAGGAGGCAAAGTCAGAATAACCAGCTTGGAGGCTGTTTTTAATTCTGGTTAAAGTCTGGCTAATGTCATTGGAACTGAGTTTGTGCTGTCTGTTGATTAAAAAAAACAAATAAATCTTTATTCTCCAAGACCAGGGAATGGAGAAGGACTCCTATTTTTCAAGCCCCATGGCTTTGTATTAAAGCCCATCTGGCTTTGCCCTGGACTGGGGATTGGGTCCTCTTGCCAGTAGATCAACATTAAGTTCAGTGCTTGGTCTGGGAGTAAGCAGGTACAGCCCACAGACCATTAAGTTGAAAACGTAAAATGTTTTATCCTGGTAGCTCCCGGGTTACCCAAGGAGCTTTCTGAAAATCTACACTGCCAGGCCCCATTGTGTAGTGACTGGGTTAAATTTTTAGATGGTGAACCCCAGTGCGTGGTTTTCATTTTTATTTGATTTTAAGCCTCTTTGGTTTTATTGATAGTGAGCCCACTCATCTGCAAAAGGAAAATGATTCCCCTCTTCCCGGTCTTGCTCTGTCACCCGCACTCCTGCAGTTACCATGGGTCTGAACTGGGCTCCGGGAGTGGAGGTGCAGTGACTGCATGGTCCAGGCCTCGCCCTGGAAGACAGATCGCTGTCCTCTGAGAATCAGAGCAGCAGCCAGGGAGACTTCTGGGAAAAAGAGAGAGGAGGAGTTAAATATACCCCACGGGGCTGGGGGAGATACTGAACGTGGGTAAGGAGAAACCCTGCCCCGCCCCAGGCCTGCGGACCGCAGCCACATGCGATTGGAACATGAACTTTGCTCTTTTCATGGGTTACGTGTTCCATGCTCAACTCTGCATGTACGCTGGGCATAATCGTGTGAAGTAGCTCTTATAATTTTCATTGCCTAGGAAGAAACAGGCCAAGTGATTTACACAGAGACACAGCCAGGAAATGGTAGAGCTGGGTCTGAACTCCAGGTCAGAGCAACCCTTGAATTCCTCTGGAGTAAAATGTCACTTCTGAGTGCCTGTTCTCATTACATGCTACGTTTTCCCCTAAAAACCTCAACCCACACATCTCTTCAGTCACGTTCTGCTAATGGAAGAGCATCCATTTGACCGTTCATGGATGTCCGTCGTGCTAGGCCTCTTCTGGCCAAAGAGAAGCCTGGTGTCTGGTGTAGAGCAGCGCAGCATGGCGAGGGCGGACTGGTCAGACCCAGGATGTGTCCATCTCTGGTGCTATGGCATCAGGGCTCCAGGACTGAAGGAGGAGGGCTGTGGCTCAGGAGAAAACACGGTGCCCACTGCATGTGCCTGACCGAGGGAGCTTAATTCCGGAGGGAGAAGCTCCCCCAAAGACTGCTTCGGTCTGTGCTGCGTTGAGTAGCCTGAAGGAAGGCGCGCGGTGCTGCAGCACGCAAGACACAGAAACCCTAAGCGCTTCAGGGCCTTAGAAGGCTCCCTGAGAAAGTCCTGTGTGACAGACTTAGCGTGTATACTGCCCTGGTTTGGTCCCCAGCGTGCGCACACGCACACCTACACACACACTCAGACACACTTCAGCTGTGAATTCATTAAATTCATATTGACATTTAATGTATATCTAATCCTAATCGGTAGAAACCTGGTGCCTAACTCCTAGAGGAAGGTTTTTGTCTGTCTGTGGTTTTCGTTGTTCATGTCTACGTGATACGCTGCCGTGTTTGGTACAGTAATGAATGCACCCTGTCATACCATTAAATATCTGTTCCTCTTCTCATTGAATGTTCTCTAGCTCTGTGCAACATCAGTGCAGAGAGCTTTTTGTCTGACGAGGAAAACGCAAGAAATAGGTTTACTGGATAGAAGAACGTGTGCACCGTTACCATTGTGGTGCTTTCTGAAAACATTAATTAACTTTCACATCCTCTGCATGTAGCTGCTTTAGTTTATCAACAGCTCTTTTCATCTTTGTGGCTCATTCTTTTCAATAGTTTTCCTGTCAATCTTTGCAACTAAAATTCTACAACTCTCTTAACACTTAGCAGTGTCAGTGGTGCCCTCCCATCACACCCAGGTTATGGCAGCACAACTCGTCATAGCTAATCTTGGAGGCAGCCTGTTTGTCCATCAGCAGGTGAATGGATAAAGAAAAGGTGGTATTTACACACGTAGTACTGCTCTGTTATTAAGTAGGAGAAGTCTGAGAAAATCGATCCACCTAGAGCCTATAATTTTTACAGGAGATAAATCAGACACACAAGCTTAAGTGCCATGTGGTTTCTTTTATATGAGAAACCCAAAATATAAATAAAAAGCATGATAAAAGATAGATAACAGGAAACAGATCTTTTGCAAATGGAAAGGGGAACAAGAGATGTTGTGGGAGGCATCAAAAGAATCAAGATGGGGCATGTGCGTGTACCAGCTACCCACAGTGAATGTACTGCAAACATGTACTAATAAAAAAGAAAAAAACGCCCATTTATGATAATTTTAGTTGAATGTGAGTAGAAAAGTTAGTGGCTTCCAGGATACTTAAAAAAAACAAAACAAAACAAAAAGAACCACACTTTGGTGTGTGTCTGTTTCCCTTTCCCATTTCTTTCTTGTTCGTGAGTTTCCTGCTTTCTGTAGTTGTGATGGTTGGGCTGTAGCCCCCACGTTGGCCGTAAGAACAAGGGCCAAAGTCTGAAAGTGTTGGCATGGTGAGCTGAAGCCTTGTGGATCTGTGAAGACTTTGGGGACCAGAACTTCATTCTTGGTGTTAAGCTGCCTGCCAGTTGACTTTCACATGAGAGAAATGCATTTTTGTTGTGTTAAATTATTATTTTGGATCTCTGTTTCGGCTGAATCTAATCCTGATACATATGTGTTCATATCAAAAGAAGAGGACATCAACAGTTTGTCTAAAACATGACTTATTGGACATGAATATTTCATGGTTAGGCTGAAAGTTGAGATCAAAGTCAAAGCAAAATAGAAGGATCAAATGCTTCTCAGTTCTTTTCTTAGCGTCGGCCTCTTTGAAGATGGAAATCATCTTCACAATAATAGCTGTTTCCCAAGCTCCTCTTACGTGATTATCTCATTTCACTCCTTGCGAGGGAGTTAGATTTGCTAGCCTGGTGTTACAGATGATAAAGTTGAGGCTGGAAAAGGTGAACTTGACAGGGTCCCTTATCTCAGGAGTCATGAAACAGGACTCTCCCATGAGCGGTTCTTCCTGACCCCTGAGCCCAGTGTCTCGCTTGTATGGGGAAGAGTTGGCCCCTTGCAGGTCCTGCTCTTTTTTTAAAGAAAACCAGTCCTCTTCTGCCTTCTTTGCGCATGGCTGCCATGCAGCTAAGGCTCTGTGCTGCCGCAGGCCTTCCCTGCTTCCTCAGGTCCACGCCCTAACCCTAGTGCCTTGGTAGCACCTGTGTATGTCCTGGTACAGCCCTCAGCACTGCGCCTTGTGGATGTGCTGTCCCCACAGTACACGTGGGGATGGTTGAGTCTTACCCTTTACTATGTCCCTAGCACCTAGCACGGTGCCTGGCTCATGGGAGATGCTTAGTAAATATTTGCTGTGTTGTTGACTGTCTATCCAGAAGATCCTTCAGTTACATCTTAATGCTCGCTTGGATGTGGGTTATTTTAACCAATCTCTCTGCTAGAACCTTTTTTCTTCCAATATCTCAGGTGCCAAATGTGTCTGTCATTTCCAAAGGCTTGACTTGATGGATAATTCGATCTTCGGTCTTATGTGGCATTTCCTCTTAGCTCCCAGCAGTCTGACCCCTCTGTTCATGACTTCACAGCATGGAGAAACCCGCACACCATTAAGCTGCAGTGATCTTTTACATGCAGTTGGGAAAAAAATGAGACAGTTGTAAACAGGCATATGTATGAATTCATTCAGAAAAATGACTAGCTGGGTCTCAGATTCCATAACCATTTTCTTTTTATATTTAACAGATGAATAAGAGGTTATGAATTTTCATAGAGCTGAAAGATGTGCTTCTGTGTCAGAGGAGGGAAGAAGACAAGGAACGAGACCTTCCTGAGACAGACTCTGATTGCGTGGTGGCCCAGGCTTCCTGTTCAGAGGGCATGCGGAGTGAACTAGGTTGAACCCCACTTGTGGGGCTGAAAATGTATTCCCACGGTGGTCTGGAAATTCCCCTGGCCGCAGGGTCCTGACCTGGGGCATCTTCGAGCCTCCAGCACCCCACATGGCTCCTCCAGGGGCAGGGCCTCTGCAATATGAGATCAACAGGAGGAATTTAGTCTCACCCTTTGCTGCCATTTAACTCCAAATTAACTTTTATTTGTTTATTTTTTGTACATTTGGCTCATCTGACACTGGCATTAAAGGAAGGAAAAGAACCAGGTGATAAATCAAAACCTGAATGTTGGGAACGAATTGCTGCCTTCATCTATTTATTTTTATCTGTCTGTTTTTAACATTTGAACCATTTTAAGTGTGTAGTTAAGTGGCATTAATTACATTTGCACTGCTGTGCAGCCGCTGCCATCCCTGTCTGTTTTCATTTTCTCAAACTGAAATTCTGTACCCATTGAATAGTAACTCCCCGCTCCCCCGTTCCCTGATGGCCACCGCTCTACTCTCTACCTGAAGTAGGTACCTGGCTAGGCAAGGTACCCGGTAGAGTGGACTCGTACAGCCTTTGACCCTTTGTGACTGGCTCGTTTCACTTCGCATGTTGCCTTCCAGGTTCATCCATGTTGTAGCATGTGTCCGGTTCCCTTCCTCTCAAGGCTGAATAGCGTTCCATTCTGTGTACTCAGTACATTTTGTTTTCCCCTTCCTCGGTCCATGGAGACTTGGGTTGTTTTCCCTTTGGTTTGTTGTGAATAATGCTGCTGTAAGCAGGGTGTACAAATACTCTCTCATTGTGATTTCACCTCCCCTATACCATATGAAGCAAGAAGTACTTTTTAAAACCTTTAGCATCCTTGAAATTAAAAACTTGTGCTTTAAAGGATACCATCAAGAAAGTAAAAATTCAATCAGAATGAGAAGAAACATTTGCAAATTATATGTATGGTAAAGGACTTGAATACTTGAAGAATTCTTAATAACTCAACAACAAAAAGACAAATAACCCAATTTAAAAATGGGCAAAGATTAAAACTAGACCCTTATCTTTCACCATGCACTAAACTAAAATCCAAGTGGATTAAAGATCTAAATATTAAAAAAGAGTCACTAAATTTGCTGGAAGATAAGTTAGGTAGAACTCTTGAAGACATTGGCATAGGAAAAGACTTTATGAACAAATCCTCAGTAGCATGGGAACTAGCAGAAAGAATCAACAACTGGGATCTCATCTTACTAAGAAGCTTCTGCATTGCAAAAGAAACCATCAAGAAAACTAAGAGACAACCCACAATGTGGGTAAAATTTTTTACCAGCTGCTCCACAGACAAAGGACTATTATGTAGAATACATAAAGAACTCAAAACAATCAGCCCCCCCGAATATAAAGACCTGATTCAAAAATGAGCATCTGAAATGAACAGACATTTCTCAGACAAAGAACTAAAAGCATCAAGTAAATAGATGAAAAAATGTTCCACATCACTGGTCATTTGAGAGATGCAGATGAAAACAACCCTGAGATTCCACCTCACCCCAGAAAGAATGGCTGCTATCAAGATATCAACCAATAACAAATGTTGGCGGGGATGTGGGGAGAAAGGAGCCCTTCTCCATTGTTGGGAGTGCAGAATGGTGCAACCACTGTGGAAATCAATATGGAGATACCTGAAAGAGCTGGGACTAGAGGTTCCATTTGACCCAGCCATCCCTCCGCTGGGTATCTTTCCAAAAGAACTAAAAGAATCATACCACAGTGATATATGCGCACCTATGTTCATAGCGGCACAGTTTGTAATAGCTAAAACTTGGAAACAGCCCATTTGCCCATCAGTTGGAGACTGGATAAAGATGTGGTTTTTCTATAAATGGAATACTACTCAGCCATAAAGAATGAGAGATTAGAGTCATTCATAGGAAAATGGATACATATTGAGGATATAGTCCTAAGTGAAATACATAAGTCACACATGTATAAATACCTAATAGTTTCTCTGGTGTGAAAAACTGTAATGGTACATAAGATCCTAATGATATAATTGACAATGTGAAATAGGAAGAAAAGGTCTAAAGGTGTAGGGGAAATGGGAAAGGTAATAAGGGGAAAGGAAAAAAAAACACAAGAAAATGAAAAAATGGAAATAAAGTATTTGTAAATAGGGAAGGGAGGAGGGGGTGAAGGGGGCAGAGATAAGGAGAAAAAATGAGAACCAAGACCTGTCATGTAAAAGTACAAGATCCCAGTGAAGAATGTAACTGTACTGTATACCTAGGATGTACCAATAAACTCGATGAGAAAAGTAAATAAAAGCAGTATAATGTGAAAAAGAAATGGGCAAAGGATCTGAAGAGAAATTTCTCCCAAGCATGAGTCAATAAACACTTGAAAAGATGGTCGGTATCATGAGTTATCACATATATGCAAATAAAAACAATGAGATGCCTTTTCATGGTAGATGGCTGTAATTAAAAAGATACAGATAGGTAAGTTAATTAGATATATCTTATAGGCAGTTAGACAGGGCCGCCCTCAAGGAGCCAACACGCAGGATAATCAAGCCACATTCACTGAAGGCCAGAATTGTAAAAGGACCGAAACTACTACACCTTTGTGCTTCCCCTGGGGACAAATAGCAGTGATTGATCTTCTAAATGGGTTTCAGTCACCTGGTTGGGGGGCCAAGGTCTTAACCCAGCCCTTCCAGGAAATATCCCTGGCCCCCACCCCTACTGAAAAGCCTTGTATGCTTTCTATGTGACTGCTCCCCCATTTGACCCCCACTTAATCAGTATTACCTTTGTGACTGTACTGTAATCTTATTGGTTGGTCATGGTTTTGCCCCACCTCATGCCCACCTTGTAGTTTTCCATTGGGTCTTACAGTTTTGTCCCACTTGGTACCCACCTCACCAATGGCCTTGCTGCATAAAACATCTTGGAGAAATGGGGTGAACAGGCAACACACTTTCTGTTCCCCTTCCGTCTCTCTTAGACAGAAGCTTTCTTTTCCTCAATAAATTTTTCCTACTCTTAAAAAAAAAAAAAGAAAAAGGCAGCAAATGTTGAGGAAAATGTGGAGGAATTAGAACCCCTCGTACAATACTGCTGGGAAGACACTTTGGAAAACAGCTTAACTCTTCTTCAAGATGCTTAGCATAAAAAGTTACCGCGTGACCCAGCAATTCCACTTTTAGTTACATTATACCCAAGAGAAATGAAAACGTAAGTCCACACAAGAACTCATACAAGAGCCAACAAAGTGGAAATCACTGAGATTCTCTTCAACTGGTAAGCGGTTAGGTGAAATGTGGTGTATTCGTGTAAGGGCAGATTGATGATGGAAAGGATGAAATACCGATAATCCTGTAACGTGAGTGAACCTCAAAAATATGCGAAGAAGCCAGTTACAGAAGACTAGATATTATATGATTCTCCTTCTATCACATGCCCAGAATAGGAAGATTTATGGTGGTGGAAAGTAGACTATAGTGGGGGTGTGGTGGGTACAGGTGGCTGGGACGTGGGGAGTGGCGGCTAGTGAGTGGCTTTGTTTGGGGTGGCGAAAATGTTCTAAAATTATAGCATTGTTGTCCTACACCAAATGTACCAAAACCATTGAATTGTATATTTAAATGGATGAGCTTTATGGGATGGAAATTATCTAAATGAATCTGTCTGGGGAAACAACTTTAGCAGCAGTGTTACTGCACTGCACAAGGTGAGGATGTCATATCATGAGAACAGTCTTTTTGTTTTTAACCTTCTATGAAACTGTATTCTTTTTTTCTTTTTTTCATTTTGTTTTTTTGAGACAGGCTCTCACTATGTAGTTGAGACTGACCTGGAATTCACAATGTAGCCCAGGCTGGTTTCAAACTCACAGAGATCCTCCTGCCTCAGCTTCCAGAGTGCTGGGATTATAGGCATGCGCCACCATGCCCAGCTATGAAACTGTTTTCTGTACTTGGTCTTTGGAGAAAAAATTCAGGAATTTATTATTGAAAAAAAAAAAAACACCGGGGAAATTAGCATATTTTATTTCTCAAATGTGTAAGGAATAAAACAAATTCGGGCAATATCAATCCATTTTCCGAAATGTAGAGTGTTTTTCTTTCACAAATGAGGACAGGCTACCTTAACGAAATGGAGCTTTGCATCAGAGAACTGAGCAAACCTTAAGGCTAGTTTTGCTGTTTCTCCTCAGCACCTGTCTGTCCCGGGCTCTGCGGGTGAGGCTGTGTGCACCGTCACTGGGTGATTTCCCACCTGGAGCCAGCTGCTCTTTTGCATACAGCTCTCTTCTTCCTTGCTTTGATCCCTGATGCCCACCTGACCCTTGAAAACCTAGAATTCTTCTTCTCTCTGCTCGGTGAACCAGTCTTAGGGTTATTGGTGCTGTGGTTAAAGGCTGTGAGATGTAGCTCAGTGGCAGAGTGCTTGCCTGGCGCGTGCAAGGCTGGGTTTGACCCCAGTGCCCAAAAGAAGAGGAAGAGGAGAGGGGAGGAAGGAGAAAAAGAAGGAGGAGCAAGAGGAGCAGCAGGAGGAGGAGGACAGGGAGAAGGAAGAGGAGGAAAGGAAGACAGAGGCGAATGGAGAGATTTGCCTGTTAGTCTTTGGAAAAGGTCACACCTGTTAGCTGAAGTCCGCAGTTGCCTCTGGGTCGTTATCGATGTGCACTGCTCCCGGCCACAGGTGGATTGGCCCCTCTAGCTCTCTGCTTGCCTTGTCTGTGACCCCCGTCACACAGGCCTCCTTCTCACCGAGAGATCCTGCGTGGATGAAACTCAAGGACAGGAGCTGACGGGAAGCACTTCCTGCTGGGTAGCTTTGCTTTTATTACTAATGCCTGCTAAGAGAACCGTGCCCAGCGAGCGCAGGGCCGAGGGCTGCCGCCGCTTCCTCTGATTGATCTCAAGAGGGTTTGCAAGCATAAAAGTCCTATTTGGCTTTTCCCCCCCAAACCTCCCTCGGGCCCTTGTGGACTGTCTCACGCCCTTGGCCGGGTTGATGGAAGCCATCAGTCCAGGCCACGAGGAACCTCCGTCTCATCAGAGCCAAGCATGGACTTTTATCTGTTTATTTTTAATGTTTTTCTTTTCAATCGGCACCTAGTAGTCAGGGTAATGTGACATTCCAGTATATTTATAGGGTGTATGATGGTCAGACTGGGATAATTATCAGGGGCATCATGTCAGATGTGTTCCACTGCGCTGGAAACTTCTAAACCCTTTCTCCTAGGTTTCATAAAATACACAGTTAACTGTTCTCAGCCATGGTTATGCTGCTGTGTTCTATTAGAGGTTGTTCCTCCTATCCAGCTGCATCCCGTTTCGCATTAGCGACCCTCTCCCCACCCGCCCTTCCCCATTCCCCTCCCAGGCTGTGGTAACCACTGCTCTCTTCGTTTTGGAGAACAGCTCTTTTGGCTTCCACCTATAAGTGAGGACACGGAGTGTAAGTCTTTGTGCGCCTGACTTACGTCCCTTAATTGTGTCTTCCGATCAAAGTGGCACACCGTGGCTGGATGGTATTGCACTGCTCACATAATCCACATTTCCCTAGTTCACCTGTTGATGAACCTACATCTCGGCTACTGAAAATAGTGCTGCCGTGAACATGCGAGCATCACCGGACCTTTCAGACAACAATTTCACTTCCTCCTGTCTTGTTTTGTGCTGTGGGCATAAGGTGATTTCCGTTGGCCGTGAAAAATCTAAGAATTCTTCTCAAGTTCCTGTGGCTTTTTGTCCCACCGGATCTAGGATGTGGACCATGTGTCGTGACGGTGTGGACGGTGAAAGCTTAACTTCCACTTGAGCCGGATGAATCTTAGAGGCCAAGGAGCAGAGGGCACGAGACAGCGTGATGTCCGTGTCGTTCCTCAGCGTGGCCCACGGTAGAGGGACAGGAGGTGAAGGCCGACCTTGCTGCGATTCAGCTTCTCAGCCAGCGCTAGCGTCTGAGTCCTCTGCGCTCTGCCCGCCTCCCTCCTGTCCAAGCGGCAGGAACCGCGCCCGCAAAGTCAGGAGACCTGGGCTGGAGCCTCGGCTTCGGATGGGCTTCGGCCTGGGGCGTCCCAGCTCCCAAAGGTCACTTGGATAAGTGCGGATGTGTGGGAGCATGGGGTACTTTTGGTTGTCACAGTTCCAGGCCCTACATATTTTTGCGCTATATTCCATGTCAAAATAGTAAAGTTGCCTTCTAAATATTAATTATAAAAACAGAGTGGTGGATCTTTAGCGCTGAGGACCACTGATCTGAATCTTGGGCTCTAGGAGCCATTGCTGACCTTTTTCTGAAAGGGAGAGAACGCCAGCCTACCCAGCTCTCAGAACGATTCTGAGATTCAGCCTGCGTGTGTTTCCTCAGCTCAGCTGCCAAATGGAGGCGACCTGGGGTCAGCACAGCACTGGTGAGAGGTAAGTGGGGTCACAGTGTGTACACCATCAGTGACTGTTCCCTCCTGAGTCCCAGCCCTGGCCCTTCTGGCCTCCCCAGCTGTCCTGTTGTGGCTTGGACACAGGGTGTGAGGTTTGTCTTTCCACCCAGACCCAGACCAGCACCTTCTCCCTCATGTGCCCGCACTCCCACCTGCACCCCGCCTCCCCCTTCCTGAACTCCACCCCCCCCATCTTCTCTGCCTGGCCGAGCCCTCTCTTTCCTAACCCTTTCTCCCCTCCGTCCCCAGCCAGGGCCCAATGACCAATGCCTTCTTCTGTAGTCTCCCTCTACATGTTTCCTCTTGGGTCATTTGGGCGTCTTCCCACCCACGAGCAGTTATTACTCCCCAAGTGTGAGTCCTTTGGCTTAGCATGGGACTGCACAACTGGTAGATATCAACAGTTAGTGTTTTTCCAAGCCCAGGAGTCACACCTTAGGTGGAGATCAGCCAGCAAACCTGAGTCTTTTCTTCCTTGAGGGCGGAGAACCGCCCAAACCTTAAGGCTGATTTTACAACAGAAAAGGGATATAGGTAGTTACTCTTGATTGCACATAATAGCTGCTTACATACTTTATGTCTTTGTCCTTCTCACAATAATATTTAAAAAATATGCAGTATGGCTACCCACAGATTATGGGTAAAGAATCTAACAATTTAAATCCTTTGCCTATAGTCATTTATCTAAAAGTAGTATAGGGCTTCGTTTTATCTTTAAACCCGGTGTTTCCACTATTTTATTCTGCTTCTTAGGAGAAGTGAGGCTCTGAAGATCACCAGAAAAAAACCATTTGAGGCAAGAAATCTGAAAGAATTGGTGTTAAATTTAACAGAATTTATGTAGCACACTTCCTTCCAGTGCAGCTGAGGCACGGATCCCGAGCAGGAAGTGTTGGGGGCCGCATCTGACATCAAGCCAGGGCTTTGTTAACTTACCAGAGAAGGGGAGAGGAGCTTGGTCCTCAGAATCATGGAGAAAACCCGGAAGACACCCAGAACGCAGCTCCTAACTCCACGAAGGGTGCAGAGCTGGGGGTGTAGCTCAGTGGCACGGTGCTTGCTTCCTATGCACCAGGCCCTGGGTTTCATCTCCAGCACCAAAAAATAAGCAAAAGCTTTTAGTCTGCGCGGGTCCATCTCTGGTTCCCCCAGCTTGAGAGCCAGGGCTGACCCTGCAGTAACAGAGTTTTCCTGATGAGAGATGGGTTTAAAGACCCTAAGGGATTTTGTTATCAAAACCAGCAGCCCATTGTTCTTCCTTCAAGAATCTGGAACAGGGGCCGGGGATTTAGCTCAGTGGTTCTGGCGACTGCCTTGCAAGCACAAGGACCTGAATTCGATCCCTGGTACCAAAAAACAAAACAAAATAAAACAAAAAACAGTAGATTCGGGGCCGGGGATTTAGCTCAGTGGTTCGGTGGGCTGCCTTGCAAGCACAAGGACCCGAGTTCAATCCCCGGTACCAAAGGAAAAAAAAAAAAAAGAATCTGGACTAAATTGATTTCAAAGACAGGGTTTGCAACTAAGTGCTAAGCTCTTCACGCTGTCCTCTGAAAGGCCCTCC
The DNA here is from genome assembly GCF_012274545.1 of Fukomys damarensis. Lineage (NCBI taxonomy): Eukaryota > Metazoa > Chordata > Mammalia > Rodentia > Bathyergidae > Fukomys > Fukomys damarensis. Next base: position 56,036,607 of record NW_022900927.1, on the reverse strand, counting down.
ATAAGCCCCAGAGAGGCATGAATAGTTTATAAAGGCTTTGTATCCATTGATTGCCAGCTTAATAAAGTTGGACTCGCCAGCTTTCAGAAGGGAGCTCAGTTATTAACTGGGCGAGGCCTGGGCCAAAGCTCCCTCTTTGGCTGGTGAACATTCTGGAACATCAGGATGCTGCGAAGTCACAAACCCAAAAGGGAATGGCAGCCTGTTTCTCACCTCCCCGTGTCACCAGCCACAGGCGATTGCGTGCTGCTTTCCCTTCCTGCTGGGCAGTGGGAACAGGGACCACCGTGCTCACCCCGCCTGTTAACGTGCAGCTCTCCTTTCACCAGCTTGTCTCTGTGTGTCGTCCTCTTCACAAGGGCGGGCGAACCGAGCCCTGCTGTCCTGAGCTTCCTCGGCCATGTGGCTCAGGATGCGAGGCTGAGAAGAGACCAGCCCGGTGAGGATCAGTGCCCCACCCTTCCCTCCAGAGAAGGCCTTTGACAGCCGTTCCCCTGCCCTAGTGTCCCTTTCCCAAGAGTTCCTGGGAGGCCTCTCGTGGCACCCCTTGACTCTGTTGAATGCGTGGAGGACTAGTGCTTTGCACAAAAATGTGGTCTCAGAAAGGTGGAGATTCAGGAGTCCCCGGAAGGCATTACTACAGCTCTGTCCTGGGAGGCATCACAGGCAAAAGCATCGCTAGTGTCCCAGTGCCTGTTTGTGCCTCTCTGTAGCTCAGAGTGAAGGGGCCATCGCTTGCCCTGTACAGTGGAGGGGTGGAATTCAGGGAGGCTGAGAGGGACAGGAGATGTCCTCACTTGGGTGGGGCCCGTTTAAAAGGTGGAGGCTCATTTTGTCCTTCTTAAGTGTGGGCTGCACTTTCTGGCTCAGTTCTAGTTGCTAGAAAGCTAAGGAAGTAATGGAGTTAGATGATGGTGACCAGATCTTAAAACATACTGTGGCTTCTTTTCTCTGTCTCGGATCAGCAGCCCTGGGGGAAGTCATCGTTGGGAGGACCCTCAGCCCTATGGGAAGGCCCGTGTGGCAAGGAGATTGGGGCTTTTGCTAACAGCCATGTGAACCGGGTAGGGCAGATCTTCGAGCCCCAGTCAAACCTGCAGATGCTAGCTGGGTGAGTTACTGATGCTCTTCCCACCTCAGTTTCTTCCTTTATAAAACAGGGATGATAATAGCTTCTACCTCCATGACTTGTTATGGGTACCTGGTTCCTGGTTTGTGAAATAGGTGACTGTCAGTACTGGTAATGTATGAAGGTCCTTCTTTTTTTTTGGTCCTGGGATCAAACTCAGGAACCTTGTGCTTGCGAGGCAGGCGGCGGCACCACTGAGCTACATCCCCAGCCCCAATATTGGTAATATATGGTCAACTAACGTGATTCTTTGTTCTCACATTTTCTCCATGCATTATTTTCTCAAGTCCTTGAAAACCTGGTAAAGCACTACTTGTAACACCTTGGCCATAGTGCTCTTCAGCTCCTACTGCTAAGGACAGTCTGTCACTTTGCGCCCCGACGGTTGCTCCTGGGCCTCCTCCATTGGCCATCGGCATCCTGTGAGAGATGGGCTGGTGCTGTCTTTGTTTCCATAGTGCCGCACACCGGGCAAACCAGTGATTAATTCTTGTCTCCAGCCAGAGAAGGGAGAAATCAAAGGAATATTGGAGAATCTGTCCTTTCCAGCACAAGCTACCTGTTTCTTTACTGTTGATTTCTTGTAGGGAGTTAATAGTTTGCACTGTTGTGTTTGTCCATGAGCCCCCTCGTGGAGCACGGCTCAGGAACTCGGACTGGGAGGGCAAGGCGCGGAATCCACCGAGCTGACTCCGGGGAGGTTTCTGGAACGCTTCCACTTTTAATAAGTTCAGCCAGCAATTTATAAAGTTTTGGAAGGGGGAGTGGCGAAGGGGGAGTAATATATTTGGCTTAGCAGGATTGGTTATTGGAGTGTCCTTGGACGGGCGATGGAGGCGTCCGACTAGGGGGATGGGCGAGGCTACAGCTGGACAGAGACAAGGCTCAGCGCACGCGCTAGGCCTCTACTGGTGTACTGGGAGACACACGGGCGGTGCCCTTGTCCCAGCCAGACCCGTACCTCGCTTACAGGTGCACCATCATATCTTTTTAGCACACAAGGGCCACGTAAAAGTCGGGGAATGTTGCTGGGTGAGCGAACCTCTTCCAGGTAGCTGGAATGTAGGTGACGACTTGAGGCGTTTTAATTTTAAGACTGTCGTGTGTTATTTCCTCGGACACACATTCTCAGAAGACACTAAACATTTTTCTGTCGTGTTGGAAGGCAGCATGGAACAGAGAGAAGAAGGAGATCGATTCTGACTTCGGTCCTCATCCAGGGCCCAGAATCCACAAGCTGTAAAGCTGCCCAGCCATGGCCCCCGCTGTTTCCCCAAGTGTCTCTTTGCTCTGCTCCCCGTAGATGACAATGAAGACCATCAGCTCATGCTCTTTACCTCCTTCCCCCGAGCCAGGCTTCCGTGAGTCTGCTTCTTACCCTGTCTCCCTCTCTTCGGCGCCTGCTCACCCACCAGATGTTTAATAGGCATTCGCCGTGTCAGGAGCATCGGGTACTGGGCTGTACCGATAGACAAGACGTCTTCCCCTGAGGGACTCTGAGGGCTGACACATGGGGCCCTGCACATGGAGCGGGTGGGTCCATAGGGCTCTCGTGTGACACTATTGGGTTACATTTCTCTGAGCACAAGTTCTGGGACAGAGTCGCCCCTGGCAACTGCGTCTTTCCCGCTGGCAGGTCTGGATGCTGTGGTGCAGCCCAGGGTGGGGTTTACTCTGTTTTTGCTTTGCTAAGGGAAATGTGGGCCTTGTTATTCTGCTGTTAAAACATTAATTATACTTGCAGCAGTAAACATCATGTGAGGCCAGATTACAAAATCTAATTCACCTTTTGCTGAAGCTAAGTGGGAAAGAGAGTCCGATCTGGTGGAATATGAGCCCAGGGCTCCGGCCCAGAAGCAAGTAGATACTCAGCAGGATTTAGCTAGGCACAAGGATTTGTCCCGCTGGTAAGCATAGGCTAGGCAGGAGAGCCTTAGAAGCTGGAAGAAGACAACTTGTTCATGTAGCGTAATGTGTTTCCTTGTGTGTCTTGATACAATTCATTCAGTCAAATCCATCCATCCATCCATCCTCTTACCCATTGTAAGGCCCTGCGGAAGACCACTAATAACACAGAAGTGAAGGATGCTTCTCATAAGAAATCCATCAGCTGGTAGAAGACAATTAACAGTTATAGCACAGCATTATAGATATCTTTCAATAATTTCATTCACCCTTGGTAAAGGAAAAGGGAGATAAACATTTTAAAACGCCTGGTATTAGGAGTATTACTTGATACAGTGGCTCTGGAGAGCCTTTAAATACTTACAAGTGTTCTAATTTGTATCTGTTTGCTGAGCAATTCCACTTTTAGGACTTTGTCACGAGGATATAATGGAAATGCGCACAAATGTACAAATATTTTCTGTCATTTTTGAAAACGATAGCCAAGAAAAGAAAGGAAACAAATGAAATACAGCAGAAGGGGACCAGTTAGAGAAACCTTGTCCGGCTATATAATGGAATTTAATACAAAGTATGGAAACAAAGTATTGTATTTTTGTTTGTTTTTCTGGCTATTCGAGACACTATCTAGCTGTGTAGCACAGGCTGGCCTCGAATTTGTGGCAATCCTCCTGCCTCAGTCTTCCGAGTGCTGAGATTACAGGCCTGGGATGATAGTGCTGGGATTGCCAGCACACCTGGCAAAGCACCGTTATTAGGAAGAGAGTTAGGCGACCTGTGAAATGTTGGTACCACGTTGTTCAATGAAGAGAGTAGGGTCACGCATCAATGACAATAGAACAATTTCAGTTTCGTATAATGAATATGTGCATAAAAACAGTGTTGACGGTGGCTGTCTCTAGGATATTTTAATCTTCAGTCTATGTTCTCTGGACTCCCAGGTTTTCTACAAGGAAAATGCATTTCTCTTGGCGTTACACAAAGCCGTTAACAAGAGGCACGGTGCAAGTCAGTTTGGCTCAGGGCTGCGGCCAGTGCTCTGGGGCAGGGCTCCCAAGACACACGGGCAGTTCCTTCTGCAGTTGCCTGCTGAGCTCTTACACAGCCACAGTCGGTGTTGGCAGTTGCAGGTAGGAGCCTCTGTTCCACAGATGAGGAACTGTTTGTCTTGTTTATGTTCTGCAGCGAGGAAAGACAAGCAAACGAAGAGAATTTTGGACAGTGGCAGAGGCCATGAAGAACCGAAGCCCGGGTGTTTTAGTAGAGTGACTGGGCTGGAGGGGAGACTGGTGGTCAGGATTGATCTTCGAGGAGCTGGCAGCCTTTGGAAGAGCACACAGAAAATAGCCAGCACATGCAAAGGCCCTGAGGTGGGGATGAGCTTGGCTTCTCGGAGGGGAAAGATACCAAGTCCTTGTGTAAGGAGCCCAGAAGAGTGAGCACTGATCAAGTCAGAGAGGTGGTTGCCTCTCAGGTTGCACAGGCCCGGTTGGAACTTTGGATGGTACTGTGGGGTGGAAATGACAGGAGGCTTCTTACACAGCTGTGATGTAGAGGCTGCTTCCTGCGGTGCTTGCAGGGCTGAGCTCTGGGGGGTGCCAGATGCCATTGGTTAAGCTTTTCTCAAAAGAGTCAGCGAGGGGCCGCAAGCTCTCCTTGGCCTTTCATCCACCTCCTCTGTTGGCTTTTGCAAGCCCAGGACCCATCCTTGCTCTCAGCTTTCCCAGTGTCTTCAGCCAGCTGGGAGGCCAGTGGGAGCTGTCGGAGGGAGCCAGGGATGTTGGGCTGGTTGTCCCCCACCTCCCCATAGGCTCGTCCCTGGCCCTCAGTTGCAGGTCTCAGCTCTTCAGGGAGGCGCTGTCCTCCTCCAAGATGATTCTGCCCCATCTCTTGGGGTTGTCCTGTATCCTGTCCTCACCTTTTTTTGGTACTGGGGATCCAACTCAGGACCTTGCACTTGCAAGGCAGGTGACGGCACCACTGAGCTACATCCCCAGCCAGTCCTCACCTTTGTAGATAACCCCGTCGGTCTCTCCTCCAGTGAAGTTGCTCAGGGCTTCCATTGTTTCTAGCAGGAACTCTGAGAACCCACCTCCTGCTAGTGGGGTCTGGGGTGGTCTGCCCATGGCCGGAAGATCAGGTGTCATTCCAGGGTGGCTTTGCTGAGGCTTGGGCCGGAGGGGTTTCCCAGGACAGACCCCGAGGGCGTTGGTTCAGGTGGGTCTAGAAACACCTATGGCATTTCTGTTGGGGCTCTCTGGGCCCAGGCCTGCCCCAGGCTCCCACAGACCTTGGAAAGTCTCAAGAGTCACTTATGTCCCTCTCTACCATCCCCACCCCTAGCAGACGTGAAACCAGAAAGAGATTCAACTTTTACAAGAGCTTTAGAACCAGTGAGCATGTGAGAAGGAGACGGTGGAGTGGTGACAGTGTAGCTGCAGAGGGCTGAGACCGCCTAGCCAGGGAGCCCTTCCTTATGCGCACACCACCACCACCTGTTGCTGGGTAACCTCGAACAAGTTACTTCATCTCTCTGTGCCTCAGTGTCACGGGTAAACTGAAGCCCATATAGGGCCATCTCCTAGTTGTAAGGATTAACTGAGACAGTACACAGTGCCTGACAGGGCTTAAAAAAAACCTAATTGTGGACATTGGAACGTAAACAGGATATCTGGTTATAGTAAGGATTTCTTATCAAGTATTTTAGGTGTGTGTGATAACCAGGTGTGTGGTTATATTTTTTAGAAAACGAATTCTTCTCTTTTGGAAATACATCTAAAGTACTAGTGGATGAAATGTTTGGGGCTGATTTTAGAGTGATCCTTGGGGAGGGCGCTGGTAACTGGCTGTAACCACGAGTCAGTCATTATTAAAGCCAGATATTCGTTACATGGGAACCCATCTTTGATATCCTGTCTTTCATACATTTGAAATTTTCATAATACAGAGTTTAAAGTTCAAAAGAAAAAGTTTGCTGGAAGAGGAGCCATAGTGAATATCTCTTGAGTTTTTTACTTCTTAGGAAGCAAACTAGTGTCTCAGCCTGGCTTTCTGAGTGAAGCTTGCAGCCCAGCCTTGTCAGGCGCGAAGCTGTTTCAGGTGGACAGCACCCGGGCCACGGGCCAGCCAGGAGTGGCTGTTTTCTGCAGGGACAGCAGTGAGGATGTTTTACTTGAGGGCTTTGCAACTACACCTCGGACTGTCGAGGATGTCTTCTGTGGGGATGCACGCACTGGCTAGTGTGGCTTGCTTTTGATTGGGTTTGAGGCTTTTAAAATGTTAGAGCCTTTTTAGGTCAGCGTCTCCTTGGGGGAATATCAAAGAGTGTAGCGGGAGGACAGTGCTGGGTGAAGAGACGAGTGACCAGACTTTCTCTTAGCTTCCTCGCCCACAAGCTGAGCAACTGTGCGTGCGTGTGTCTTGTGGTTTCTCAGAGCTTTGGTTTCCACTGGGCTCATTTCCTTTGTCCCTTCCAATTCCAAAATAAAATTTTAATAAGTTCCTTACTATTTACGCTCATGGAGAACATCAGGAGCATGCAGAAAAAGCAAAGACAAAAATAAATGTCACTTTCGTTCTACCTTCGAGAAGATAACTTTTTAGATGTCTGTGTTACCAGGTGTGTGGTACACTCCTGTAATCCCAGCACTTCGAGAGGCTGAGGCAGGAGGATTATACTCAAGCCCAGCCTGAACAACTCAGCAATTTAGCGAGACCCTGTCTCAAAATAAAGAATAGGAAAAGGACCGGGAGTATAGTTTAGTGAGAAGTTCAGTGCCCAGTCTCTCAGAAAAAAAGAAAAAAAGAAAGATCACGCAGCATAGTCTGTTGTGCAGTTAATCCGTGGGAGTGCTGACCACTGCAGTTGTATACAGATGAAAAGACGTGGCCCCTGCCCTTCAGGAGTTGATAGTTTGGTGGCAAACACTGTCTTACAGATTTATGTGGCAAACACTTCTGTGAGAGACAGAAGCCTTCCACCTACCACTGAAGTCTGCTGGGTTTGAACGCCATTGTGATGTTATGTTGCTCACAATGGAAAGTTTTCCCAGGGTGATTTCCCAGCCTGACGATATTGCAGTGTTGCTCTTGTAGGCAGGCTGACAGGAAAGGCCCTCAACCCAGACTTTCTCCAGGATGTTTCTTTTGCTGCAAACCTCGAAGGAATCTGTCGTCTTCCAGCTACCACAGCCCCTGCCGGTGGAGGCACCATGAGCAACCGGACAGCCAGAGCCGAAGCTGCTGGAGAGGAAAGCTTTAGGAACAGCAGAGAACCGGAGCTGCCCTCTTTCCTGGGACCATTCACCTAGCCATGGAGGCAGCAAGAAATCCTAGAAGTCTGGCCTCCTGTGACAGAGGGGTCGGAGAGGAGGGAGAAGGAGGAGGGAGGGAGGGATCTGGACAGATCCTGGCTTCTCAAGTGTCTCCGTAATGCCCATTTACCTTTCATTCAGAGTGTCGGCGCTGCTACATTTGTTCATGAGATTTCCTGTCTTGTGTATCTTTTTCTGTTCCGCTGTAGACAGGGAGATGCGTGATCGCCCCTGGCAGAAGGCAGGTGCAGGGGCTGAGCCTGTGGCTGGCCCGCTGAGCATGTGTCTTGCATTGTACTTTCCTTCCCCGAATGTAGCGCCCCTGTCCCACGCTGGCTGTCTGCAGATACGCGAAGGCTGGTGTTTGGAGGAGGGTTACAGTGTTCTGTGCACGACGCAAAGGGTCGGACTAATACATGAGTGTGTGAAAATAGAGTTTTCTTTAAGGAGACATTTCTAGGGTGCTATGCGCGGAGGGAAGAGGGAAGCAGCAAGGTCCTGGCTGCTAGGTAGAAGTGAGGGGCTGCTTTTCCTTTCCTCCAGCTCTTGCTCCCTTGACCGCACTTCTTTCTTGCAGTCCTCTGAAGGAGCCAGACCCCCTCCCATACTGGCGCTGCCTCTCCCCCTGCCCAGCCTGCTGAAGCCACCCTTTCCCTGGGGCTTCAGCCTCACGCCGGCCTCTCCTAACCGCCTTATCTGAGGAAGTTCCTGCTGCTGAACTGTACCGTGACACTTTGTGTTTTCCTTCACAGCACGTATGGGATTTGCACACATGTGCGAGTACATAGGTGTGGTAGCACACACACACATTTTACCCATGGACAGCTATGTCACGTAATGCACACCAGCGTGACACATACGTGTAGCTACACTGCACACACTTGGTTTGTGTAGCACTTTGTGTAATGCGTGTTTCAGCGCTATGAGTGAGGAGGTAACACGTCTGTTGTGTTCATTCTTCGATGGGGTTGTATCACACTTAGAACACAGTAGGTGCCCGGTAAACGTGATAAATGGGCCCGGGAACTCAGGACGTCGAAGTGTCTTGCCTGGTGCTGCTCTAGGCCTGAGATGTGAGCCTCAGAAGGTTTCAGACGGGCCAGGCACTAGTGTGGGTAGCGTTGCCTCACTGCAGGTGAAACTAATTTATTTCCAGTTCGCTTTCTGTCCTTCTGATTTTGTCAGGGAGAACAGCTTACTGTTGAGCACACTAACACTTTTTGGCCTCCCTGGTCTGTTCAGAGCTCAGCCTCAGCAAGCAGCATCAGCTAGACAGGATTTAATACACTTTAAAAGAAAAATCTGTGGATTTTCTTTTATTCGTGGCAAATGACACTGATTTTTCCTTTAAAGAAGTGATTCCAAACTTTTTTTTTTTTTTTTTTGTGGTACCGGGGTTCGAACTCGGGTCCTAGCACTTGCGAGTCAGGCCACCGAACCGCTGAGCTCAATCCCCTGCCCCCAAACTTCCTTTTTAAAAGGAGACTATGTAAGTTTATTTAATAAAAAATATTATGTGATAACAGTAGAGTTATGATATGACAGTAGTTCTTGAAAAATCTGAAAAAAAAAATATTTTTTTGTTGGTACTGGGGAACGAAGTTGGGACTTTGTGCTTGTGAGGCAAGTGTGGTGCCACGGAGCTAAATCCCTGGCCCAAGAATCTGAAATTTTGGAACCTGCTGGCTGCCATGCAGAAGCTGGGAGATGGCGTTTCTCCTCCCTTGGTTCCCTCTTACCTCCTGCTTGCTGCCCTGTGACCGTGTTTCTTGGTTAGGGTCAGTGGTTGCTGAGAGCCACTTCCAAAGTGGTGCAGATCTGTGACGAAGTAAGCGTGGTGACGTCAGGTCCTCCTAACGCTAAGCTCACCCACTGCCGATCTTCTCTGGATAGTAAATAAACTTTTCCAATATAGGTGGCGATTTAAAAAGAAAATCCTCACCGTGGCAAAATATGGTGTTGACAACCCTATGCGTGCCCTCTCTTTTCCTTGTGTGGGGATGAGGTATGGAGAAGGTAATTTTGTCTGCCTTGTAATCCAAGTCTGAGGCCTGCTGTTCTTAGAGACCTCTGTGGTCCCTTCCAGGGCAGACAGTGGAATTATTAGTTACAGATGCAAGCTTGTTTGCCTCCTGCATGAATGGTAATGGGGGCAGGAAATCCGTGTGGGGGGTGTGGGGCTGTATTTTCTGGTCTCTGATACAAATGCAGATGTTACACCACCCTTTTTGTTAAAAGGAGTTGTGCATTGTTTCCCAGTGCCGTATTTATAATGAAAGAGCTTGTGTAAGTAATTGATGATATGGTCAGAGGTGCCTAACGTGTATAATAGGGAGAGGTGGACGATGTCATGTAGCAACTTCCTCCACTGAGAGAGGAATGGACAGGAAGTGTCGTGGCTTGTGTCTAGATGCGCCCCCAAAGCCTCGTGGTCAAAGGTGGGGCTTTTTTTTAGAGGTGGCTGGCTCTAGAGTGTGTGATGCTGACATAATGCTAGGCTAAGGGCATTGGGACTAAAGGCGTGGGTGCTGCCCTCCCTAAGTAGCCTGGATAAGGGATACGGCCTAGAAAGAACTGTGGTCATCCCTTGTTGCTTTGCTCCTTCTGCCCACCATGAACCTCTTTTCCTCTGCTGTGCCCCTCTGCCCAGCCAATTATGGACTGAAACCTTTACAAACTGTGAGCAACATAAACCTTTCCTCCTCTAACTTTGGGTGTCAGGTATTTGTCTCAGCAACAAGAAAAGTAACCAAAATAGGAGGAGGTGGCTTCCCATGGCAAGATAAACTTTCTGTGGGGAGCAGCCTCCCTGGTTTTGGAGAGTAGTGACATCACTCTCTGTGGAGGGAGGTGAGCAGCAGTTGGCAGAGGAGAGGTAGGCTGAGCATACGTGAAAGCTTCCAAAAGCCAAGTGCTGCCTGGCACAGAGAGGCTGCTCTTAGCAAGACATCACCGTGAAGAGAGGGCAGCCAGCTGCAGCATTAGAGTAACTGCTGCCTTCTTCTGCCCTTTGTGTCTGTGCTTAATGTGCATTGCATGCGTATACAGTTGCTTTTACCATTGCTGGGACAAAATACTCGGCTCTTACAACTTAAAGGAAGAGGCTTATTTTGGCTCATGGTCTTCAGAGGATTCAGTCGTGGTTCAGAGGATTCAGTCATGCCAGGTCAGAGCCAGCATATGGTGGAGGACATGTCAGAGGGAAGCTGCTTAACCCATGGCAGCCAGGAAGCAGAGGGAGGAGGAGCCGGGGACAAGAGCAAGCCCTTCTGGGTCAGAGGTCACATCCGATCAGACCCCACCTCCCAACAGCACAATCAGCTGTGAACTCATCAATGGGTGGTGAATCCACATGTGAATATAGCGCCCCAATAGGCCATGTACCTTCCAAACACGTGAGACTTTGGGGCAACATTTAAGGTCTAACCATGACATTATAGAACCCAAACCTTAGGCTGAGACTCTTAGGTCGCTATTAGAGAATCAGCAGACACAGTAAGACCACAGAGATCTTAGTCTTACTGTATCAGTTTTAGCAACTTCCTGATTCAAAGCATCTAAAGGACCAGACACTTAGAGTGACTTAAACTGGTTGTAACCCATCATTGGCCTTTACCCTGGTGATGTTATGACTGTGGCCAGTATCATTAATCACCACATAAGCAATCTGGTAACTGTGTGTGTGTCTGTGTGTGTGTGTGTGTGTGTGTGCACACACACCCAAGGCAGTGGCTTCTCTTGTTCAGATCAAAGCTCAGTGCCCTCAAGAAATACCCAGTAAATATTTATGGAGAACTGTGTGTGTCTGTGTGTGTGTGTGTGTGTGTGTGCACACACACCCAAGGCAGTGGCTTCTCTTGTTCAGATCAAAGCTCAGTGCCCTCAAGAAATACCCAGTAAATATTTATGGAGACTTATTTTCATATATCACAGAAGGTTGCTATATGGTGGGAAGTGTCTATGTCTGCTCATGCACACAGCTCACGATTATATGGGCATCATGCAAATTGTACTGAAAGAAGCCATGTCAGAAAGCAATAGCTGGGCATAGTGGTGTGCGGGCTATAATCCGCTCAGTGCCCTCAAGAAATACCCAGTAAATATTTATGGAGACTTATTTTCATATATCACAGAAGGTTGCTATATGGTGGGAAGTGTCTATGTCTGCTCATGCACACAGCTCACGATTATATGGGCATCATGCAAATTGTACTGAAAGAAGCCATGTCAGAAAGCAATAGCTGGGCATAGTGGTGTGCGGGCTATAATCCCAGCACTCTGGGAGGCTGAGGTAGGAGGATCAGGAGTTTGAGCCCAACCTGGACAAGTTAGCAAGAACTTGTCTCAAAATAAATAAAAAGGGCTGGGGATGTAGCTCAGTGCAAAGGCCCTTGGTTCAATCCCCAGTGCCAGGGGGACACACAGAAAGAAAGAAAAGTGTCATTGAGGAGAAGTATGATCAGGGCCTGAGAAGATGGTCCACACTGTGGGGATGTGGGAGGGATGGTGAGGTTATGCGAAGCTGAGAAAACAAAGAATGTTGAGAAATGGGGGAGTGCTTGTGTGGGGAGTGGTCCCCAGGCAGTGAGTCCCCAGACCACCACGCAGTGCTGGGTAACTTTCTGTGCACAGTGATGGAGTGGATGGTACCGAGGGCAGCATGCGATGCCACGGGGCGATTGAGGAAAGTGAAGAGGCCTTGCGGTGGGCAGCTCCAAGAGTTCAGACTTAATCAGCGTTATCTCTTAATAAACGTCTTTATAAAGAAGAAGGTTGCAGGAGATACGGATCCACAAACTGTATGACAAATAGCCAGACAGACACTGCTGCATGCGGAAGGGAGCACCATAGTCAACACAACTCTGTTTTGCTACTGGAAGTTGGAGTTCTTTCCGGGTAACACTGTAAAGAGGGCATCCTGTGTGAAGGATGTTTTTCAGTGTCAGAGGTGATCTTTCTCCAGCCCCCAAAGCCAGGTGTTTCGAAACCCAAACGCAGAACTGCAAACCTGCTGTCTGCCTCCCACCACGATGGCTGTCTTCTCCGTGTTGGCCAGCAGATGGAGACAGTGCTGCTCATGTGGCCTAAATTTCCTGTTACCTGTTTATTGCTCTAAATCCATGCACTACACACATGCCTTAGAGGAGACGTGAGGAAGTTGAGGCGAACACACAAGGCTTGAGATTGAAATTGCACAGTCGTACCATCCTTAGATGATCGCCGTGGAGGCCCAGACAGCGGGGTCTCTGTGGCAGACTGAACCAGCTCGAATGCACAAGTTGTTTCCCGTAGACGTCAGCGGCCAGGATGATTGCAGATCACCGGATGAAGCAAAACAGTTCTCACACCAAATCCTGCTGCAGGGAAAGGGGACCCTACAAAAGGGACAGACGCGAGTGAGCAAGTAGGTGCATGGCCCATGCTATGGCTGTGCTAGGGAGGGCCCAGCTCTCACCTTCCTCAGAAGGAAGCACCAGCACCTTGCGTGGACGGCAGCCCATGCCTGTGCAGCAGTAGGTAGCATCACCTACTTGATGGGGGCTTGGCCCCAGAAGCCACTTAACAGCGGTAGGGAGAAGGGCTGTCAGGCTCAGAAGACAGCAGTGTTACCTGCACAACATGCCCACCTGGGACACCTGTCAGACCTGTTTTATAGTCAATAAAAATCATTTCTAATACCCACCATGCCTGTTCCCATACCCTCTGATATCCATCTAAGGTGAAGATAGCCAGAGCCTTAGAATCTCCACCTCGGAGTGTCTGGTTTTTGTTAGTCTTTCAGATGCTAAAGAACTACCCCTAGAGAATAAATTAAAAACCACCTACTTCTATGTTTATTTTGTTAATTTTTATTATGTTTCTTTTGAAGAGAATTAGAGATACTTTTTCAATTTGTAGTTGTGTGTGCAGTGTATAAATTGCTTGACACTTTCAGCTTATATTCATTGAGTGTATATTACTGCTTAACTGAACTGGAGTGACTTGCTACATGTGGTTTTATAACTTACCCTTTTCTTTAATAACATTTTATGAATGTATTTCCAAATCAGTGTTCCCCTGCATTTTCAGTTTTAATGGCTGCATAATATACCACTGTAAGACATATCTATTCACAGCTACTATTCATCAACCTGTGTGGGTTATTTTATAACTTTTTGCCATTATAAGTACCAGTATAAAGATTTTCTTTGTACATATTTCTTTGTGTGCTTGGTTATTTTATTAATTAAGATGCATTCCTAGAAGTAAAATTGCTGAATCATAGGGTATGTACATTAAAAAAGCATTGTAAACAAGAGTTCACTTTACTCTTTCAAAGAATGTAGCTATCTTTATACCCACGAGCATCTTCTCTTTTTTTTTTTCAGCTTTAATTGAGTTTATTGGTACATTTTAGGTATACAGAACAGTTACATTCATCATTGGGATCTTGTACCTCTACATGACAGGTCTTGATTCTCATTTTTTCCCCTTGTCCCTGCCCTCCCTTCACCCCCTCCTCCTCTCCCCATCTACAAACACTTTATTTCTATCTTTTCATTATCTCACATTTTTTTCTTTTCCCTTATTACCCTTCCCCTACCCATCCCACCTTCCCACAAGCATCTTCTTTTTTTAAATACCCTCTCACGGTGCAAAGAATTAAGTGTTTCTGCCCACCCAATAGGTAAATAAGTGGTCACTTGTGCCAGTCTTACTGGTAGAGTGAGACTTTTAAAGAATGTTTGCTGCCTGTTTGCATTTATTCCTTTTATTATTGTCTCAGATATGTAGGAAAACAGATCCTCCACACAATTATTATTCCTATCAGTTGCCAGATGCTTTATAAAAATTTTATATATATTTAGATTCAAAAATGTAAAGTCAACTTGAAGCAGTTTAAAGTCAATGTGTTTCCCAGCCCGACGAAAGTGGGCTGTGCTTGAACTGGCTGTTTCGGGTACCCCAAAGGACCAGATGGGTGTCTGAGCCTCCGGCAGGGCAGGACGGATGCTCCTCAGCGGCCAGATGACCAGGAGATGCGCAGGTCCTCCTGCTACAGGAATATTCACGTACAGCTACTGCTTCTCTTGTCTAGAGCTGACTAGATTAAGGGGCAAATTGCATCTTCAGTTCATGTGCTGATGTGTTTGGAGGCAGCTGGATGGGGAACAGTATTTCTCCTCCCTGCATCTCCTCAGGGTCTCAGAGTCTGGCTTGTTCTGGACCATGGGGCAGCGCTCAGAGAGGCTTTTTGAAGTTGCTTAGAGCAGGGAGAAAGAGGACTCGCTTTGGAAGGCTCATGACCCTCTGCTCTGGATGGGGTCACTTGCGGGCTGAGGCTCAGGATTGCTTCTGAAAAATGGACTCTAAATAAAAAGCGAGGGCCTACTCAGAGAATGCACTGAAAGGCAAGAGCCACCAGAAATTCACCTAAAATGAGCCTGGCTTATGTGAGGCCTTTCTGGGAATAGGTTTCTAAAATCAGGACAAAGTAAGCAAGATCCTGAGGAGTGGGGTCCTCTCCACTGTGCTCTATCCTGGTCTGTCTGACCCTTCTCTTCCTGACTTTCTCTGTGTTCTTGTGCTTTCCCTGACCCTGCCATTTTCCCCACTGCCCCCTCACTCCTTCAAGCTGAAACCCCACCCTTGTTTCTTCCTCAGACGTCCTTCCTCCTGCCCTGTCTCCTGATTCTCAGAACTTGCCGATTAAGCAGCAGTGAACTGTTTTTAAACATGTATGCGCTTTCTAGCTGGACATGGCAGGGCACACCTGTAATCCCAGCCCTCAGGAGGCTGAGGCAGGAGGATCAACACAAGCTGGAGGTCAGCCTAGGCTACACAGTGAGTTTAAGGCCAGCCTGAACTACATAGGGAGACCCTGTCTCAAAAAACAAGCGAAAACAAAACAAAACAACATACACTTCTCTAAAACCTGTCCTTTTGTATCCATAACTTGCAAGTAATAAACTTTTTTAAAAAGATCAATTTAAAATACAAAAAGGCTATATTCTCACAGAGAGTAGAGAGTAAATGACAAAAGAAGAGTCCTTCTTCCTGCCCTACCCCAGCTGCTCTAATGTACCTTCAGTGTGGTGGGTTTGTTGTTTATCTTTCAGAGTTTTCCTATTCAGATATAAATACTTTTATGTATTAAAAAAAACTACATCTACAAAAATAAGACCATGTTGTGTAACTTGCCTTTGAAACTCAGTGCACTATATGCAGGTTTTATTTCGTGGATTCACCGTTCTGGTGTAGAGCTGTGTCCTAACTTAACTGAAACTCTCTCCCGTTGGTGCACGTTCAGTTTCTCTCTGGTGTTTCCAGGTTAGGCACAGTGATACAATAAACATTGTTTCGCATTGACCTCTGTGTATGTTTCCTGGCATTTCAGATGAAACACCAGAAGAGGAGCATGCAGGTCAAGGACTATGTGCATTCTGAATACTGGTGAGTTTCTGTGCTAACCTGCACCCCATCTTCAAGTCCCAGTAAGTGTCACCTTCTCGGGGAGTCTGGGTCGACCACAGCCTTCCTGTTTCTCCTAAAATGTCCACAACGCACAGGGACGTGCCTCAGTTTTGGCAGTCGTGCCGTTTGAATATTGGTTAAATAGTCTGTCTCTATTCCTGGCTTTTAGGTTCTTTTTTTTTAATTCATTTTTTCTGATTTCAGGAGCAACCCGTTCTTTATGTAAAATTCCAGCAGTACAGACATACCAGACATTGAGGAAATGCCTATTGTTTTTTTGTGGGCTCGTTTTGTTTTGAGACAGGGTTGACTACATATTTCATGCTGAACTTTAACTCGCTCTGTAGCCCAGGCTGGCCTTGAACGAGCCTGCAATCTTGCCTCAGACTTCCCAGTGCTGGGACTACAGGCGTGCGCCAGCAACCCAGCAAAGTACCTATTATAGAGAGCCCTTTGCTGCTGCCCCATGCTTGTTTCTCTTGTTAGTATGTACAGTTCACCCCACAAGGGCAGCTGCGCACATCCATCTCACCCCAAGCCTGAGTTCCAAGAGGATCAGGGTCGTCTCTCTTTGTTTCCAGGCGGTGGCGCCTAACAAGGCCCCTGGTACGCGGCGCGTGCTCAGTATGTGTCCCCTGAATGGATGGGAAGACACTGCCCTCAAGCTTGTGCTGTTACATGGGGGCCTGGGACAGACACGTGTGACTAACGGATGTCTTACCTGCTCAGCCTCCAGAAGGGAAGGTTTTACAGAGCCTGTCCAGAAATGAATGCTGATGTTATTCACTGTCTTCTCTGTGATTTGGTTTCATAGCTGTTAGGAACTATTTAGTGTCCCTAACAAAGCCAATGCAGGAGCCCGGGAAGCAGTTATTAGCTACAGTGGATCGGTTTGCTGATGTGATTTGTGGCCATGTGTGTTTATTAAATACTCACTCTGTGCTTCTGAAGTCAGTAGCCCCTGTATTTGCAGAGCCAGGCAACCTGGTAAAGTCAGACGTGAAGCCAGGCCCTGCTCAAATGCCTGGATCTAACAGCAGTAGGCATAATAGCTACCACTATGGAGAGCTCATCACGTGCTGTTTTACATGCCATTTAACCCTCATAAGAGCACTGTGAGGAAAATACTGTTTTTCTTCAGGTTCTGGATGATACTCAAACCCTGGAGGTGAACGTCCTAGGCTCCCACCACTCTTAAATACTGGTACTTGGGTTTGAACCCAGGTCTTTTTGGTTATAAACAGTCTTAGTCACTTTTCTTGTTGCTGAGACAAAATACCCAACACCCAAAGCTAAAGGAGGAAAGGGTTATTTTGGCTCAGTTGGTAGAGGATTCATAGTTGGCTGGTTCCAAGGCAGGGTGGCCTGGCAGAGAGACATTGCATAAGAAAAACAGTTCATGGTGGGAAGAAGACAGAAAAGTAGCAAGGAGGCAGCAGCTGGCCTGCCTTCTTTCTGTCCTTTTATATCCATCCAGGCTACCCACACCCAGAAGTGCCTTCCCATTAGCCAAACCCAGGACTATGCCAAAGCAATCAGTGGACTAATTTAGTAATCACACACCCTTAACCCTAGCATCACAAACTTAGTCCCAGCATCACACACCCTAGATCCAGCCACCTCTCAGAAGCCCCACCTATGACTGACTGCATGAGGCTTTGGGTGGCCATGAAGACACAAGCCATAACATAAACCCTCCAGACTCTTTTTTAAAATAAAAGCTCCTCCTTCTTGTTCTCTAGCCCCAAAACAGTCCTTCCACCTTGGCATAGGGAAAGTAGATGATCTCATGGAAAAAGCAGGAGTGGTTTTGCTTATTCACAAAAACAGTATGAAATCCTCAAGAAACCATCTCACTTTTGGGAACTTATTCTTCCTTTCTAAACTGATGGCCCCCTGGTGAGGACAGGGATTAGTTCACAGGGTCACATTCGCCTGGGGGAGGGGCAGGAGACCCTGTAACAGTCACCCATCCTTTTGTTGTGAGGGAGGGGCTTCCAGAGATCACAGAAGGAATGAGAGGTCTGGAGAGCTAGAGTTTAAGAGAATTAAACATAAGTGAGTTAAAAACTAGAGCCAGAACATAAGGGTGGGCTGATGCATGGATCCTATGAGGTCACAGATGACACAGATTGCTCCAGTGCCATCCTCCTACATAGGAGCTAAAGTGACCTTGTAGGTTTGATTTTTGTTACAGTCTATTTGATATGAGATATTCCTTTAGAAAATGAGGTGTTTGTCTACAATCCTAAAAATCCTGAAATGTTTGAGGAAATTCTTTGCTTATTACACCTTAAATTGTGTAGCATTTGCAATAGGACTTGGAGTTAGCACTCTGTAGTCAGGCACATGACTGTGTCTTCAGTAAGACATATGGTAATTTATAGTAAAGAGTTTATGTAATAACTTCATGTCATGTCAGAGCATTTTTTTCTACCAAATGATTTAAATACACTTAAGAAAAATATTTCTGTTTCCAGAACATTTTGGGTTTCAGAATTACAGATAAAGGATGGTAGGCCTGTAGTTTTTCCTTTTTAAAGTCAGTAGGCTGGCAGCAGTTTAATGTGTGGGCCACCAAATATATGCTGGAGAGAGGACCCTCGTGCCCCTGTTAGAGGCAAAGTAAGCCCTGTTTCCATGGGGGCCTCCTGGGCAGTGGGGGGCTGCCAGGCACCTTTTCTGTGGATGACCTGTGGCAGCTTCGTTCCAAGCTTGGCAGTCTCAGGGGTGGGGAGCTCTGTCTGCTCCCCAGTATCACCCCAACTCCTCCAGCCTCCATCCCATTTTCCTCCCCACAGTGGATCTGTGAGCTGCCAGTTGCCACCTCATCTGGGCAGGGACTGTCGCAGCTCTCAGTATTCGGCCGGCTGCATTTCTGGACACTGCACACTCCCTGGGCCTTTGTTCCTTCTCTTGGGAGCATTCACCATGGAAACCATCGCGGGCATCTCCTCCCGGCCCCAGGTGGTCCCCGAGGCTTGGCCCACACCGTGCCACACTGGAAGTCACCATCTGGCTCCCGGCTTTGCTTTTCACTGTCATGGCTCCGCTCACTTGCTATCTCAGGGGGTTTAGGGTGTATGTGTGGTTCTGCACACCTGGTGACCCTACTCAGTGTGGAAAAAACTCACTTTCACACCCACAGTACACCCTGTTTCCAAAGGGACTAGGACAGCCGAGCCAGATGGTTTAACCCACTTTGGTTCCTTTAAGGCTCTGTTTCACAACCTCACCTCCGTTTGCAGAGTACGTCACGCAGAGGGGGTCCTCAGAGACCATTCATACCCATAAGTGGCTGCCCGCCGGTGGTGGTGGCTGAAGCTTGACAGCACCCTGGGCTTCTCTAGCACCTGATTTATCAGAGTGCGGTGTTTATGCCATGTGGTTCTTCTAGTCTTCAAATCAGCCTGGTGACTTAAGTTGCCAAGGAAACCGTGTCTAGTGAGGCCTGAAGATTTACCGCCTATTCCCAGGTTGCAAGGTTTTCTCCAGAATTCTTGCTGACACAGTTTACTTTCATAACCTCCCAGCCCCGGGGAGATATAAATCTTTGAGCTTTCCCACACAGTTCACCTTCCTACCACAGGGGGGCAAAGAAGATGTGCTTGGCGGGGTTGGGGGTGGCGAGGGGGGCCATGAACTTCTGGAAATTGTGTGCACTGTTTTGAGTGGGTGGATGGATGGATGGATGAGCAAGTTTTGGAAGGCGTGGAGAGGCTTGTACTGCACCCTCAGCCCACATTCTGAAGTGGTACAGCCTTGAGCCAGCAATTTAAGTCTTCTGAGTGTCTGGAAAGTGAGAATCGTACTAGATCTTATCCCACTCATTAGCAGTGAGGTTAGGATGAAATGCATGTGAACCGCCTAGTACAGTGCCCATCCACCTTCCATAGAAGTTAGCTTGTCTGTGCACCTCACAGGGTTGTAGCAACAGGCTTGATCTTTGTTACTCAGAATCAGATAGCAGATTATAGCTTCTAGTGATTGTCACCATTGTGAACACCATGTGAACCTGGCGCTGTACCAGGCATCTTCGCAGAACTGCCTCGTATGATCTTCATTCCAGGAGACGGGCCAGCGCGTGTATCCTTCTTCCCTTTTACAGGTGGCTCAAGGGAGACCAAGACCACCCATCTAATTGGCTAAGAACATTTGATCCTGCTCTCAATCTGGTGGAAAAACAGATCGTACAAGCAGTGGCAGGGCGGACTGGGAGGAGAGTCCTGACTCCGGAAGAGCGTTGTCCGGAACAGCAGCAGGAGCTAAAGGCCCACAGGCAGGGGGCGCTCAGGAGCCAGGGTTCTCGCTGCAAAAGCCGGATGGGAGGTGAGCGCAGACCTGAGACCAAAGGGGAATCTCCTTGGCTCCCTGAAAAAGGAGATGACCGTGCAGAGGAAGAGGGAAGACACAGAGCAGAGAAGTAACTTAAATGATCACTTGTCGGCACACTCGCAAACCGCGCAGCCATCCGCGGCGACTCTGAGCGGCCCACAGCCTGAGAACGAGAACTTGAGCTGCATTACGTGGGGAAGAGATCAGGTTCCAGCTGGGGCCGCTCTAACCCACAAAGGTCAGACTCAGAAGTTATGCAGAAGAAGGCACGCGACTCTGGTGTTAGATCGGTAGATTTTAAAGCTTATTCGGAAGCTTCTGTAGTTTGGCTTTAGTTGCTTACAATACGCGGCCTGGTTGGGCGGGATTTTAGCATTCCGGGGCGTCCACCCTCTTTGGTCCCAGCTCCTTAATTCCTCGGTCCATTTCCTGCCTGCCTCTTGCAGGTGCTGTGGTTGTGGCCCCAAGGGTCATGGTCTGCCCTATCTCGGGATCTTGGCACCGACCCCAGACAGCTCGGCCCACTGCTAGAGGCAAACGCGCCCCTGTCCTTCTCCCAAACACTCTAATTAACGTCCCCCCTTTGTTCGTGAGGTCCTTCCCGGTAGCGATCTCGAGGGATTAAGCAGGGAAATTAAGTCATCAGAGAGGTGACAACCGAAATAACCGAGTGTCGGGCAGCGGTGCCCCCTGACCCAGCTTATTACCGTTTGGAGCCTGGTGCTTTTGGACAATTGCCTGGCTGTGCCTACGTCTGCCCTGCGAGTGTTCTTACAGCATTTAGTGGGAGCCTTCCTGCTCTTGCAGGTCAGTGGGAAAGGCGGCGACCCGGCCGCAGCCACCAGCCTTACCTGCGGGACCCCTGTGCTACGGGCTGCGTGTTTCTCAGTTCTGTCCCTGCTGAAGGCTTCTTGAGACACTTGCTAATTGTGTTTAAGACCTGATGGCTGGGTATTTGCTTTAAGATGATCCAGTGCATATGCAGAAAACTATGCGAGGCTCTGAAATTAGAAGAGTGAGGCCTTTGTGGGGCCTGTTCGTTTCAAGATTGTCTAAGGAAAAAGGTTTAAATAGCACTTAAAAAGGTGGTAAGAACAACATACCAGGAGCAAGTGTGGGAAAAGCCTCAGGTGACAGCAGCCCTTGTCATCCCCCTTGGGCGTGTGCTGGGCCCTGCCTGGACCCAGGGGTGCCGGGCTGGCGGCGGCTGTGGACACTGGGCAGGTGGCCGTGACTGTTCGGTGAGAGGTCAGGAAATCTTCAGTTTGTTATTTTCATTCACTAAATGTTGCCAGGGTGCAGTTCCGGACGCTGAGGTTCCGGCGAAGTTCCGGAAATAGCGGGGCGCGGGTGTTGAACATGAGCACGAGTCCTAGCCAGGCCAGTCCAGGTGGGAACAGGTGGGAACATGAAGGAGGGTGCGGAGCTGGAGAAGACACGCCGAGGAGCCTCTCGGGGAGCCCCAGTCACCACGAGGGGAGGGGTCGTGAACCGCTGGCCCTGAGGGGAGCAGCTGTCCAAACACAGGGCGCTGCTGGGAGGGGTGCAGCCGGGCAGGGTGGAGGGGTGCAGCCGGGCAGAGTGGAAATCACCGGATAGAACGCGCGCACGCTGCCCTGGCGGCTCCTTCCTGCCTCCCTCTTTATTGCTCTCAGACGCCTGCTTCCCAGAGATCAGCACGTCTCCCTGGGTTCCGTTTTTCAGTCATTTGCCTTCCTAGCTCCCCTCCGAGCTCCCGAAGATGTTCCGTGCTGACTTTTGATTAAGGAGCCTCTCCCGCTGAAACGCGACCAGGCTGGCCTCAAGGGGGATTTGCGCGGATTAGAGGGTGGTCATGAGTCACGAGGCTGCAGTCAGCTGTAGTCCTGCAGAACCACGTCCAGATCTTCTCTTATTTTTCACAAGTTGAATCTGAGATGTTTGTTGATGATATAACCAGGCTTTGCTTTTGGTGTGATTTAATAAAAAAAAATTTTTTTTTTGGTTTTTTTGTTTGGAGACAGGGTTTGACGGTGTAGCTCAGGCTGGCCTTGAACTCATTATGTAGCCCAGGCTGGCCTTCAACTTGTGGTGATCCTCCTGCCTCAGCTTCCAGAGTGCTGGGATTACAGGCGTGCACCACAGTGACTCAATGACTAGCTGATTTTTGTTTCTTTGTTTTTTGTTGTTTTGTTTTTGGGTACTGGGGATTGAATTTTGGACCGTGCACTTGTGAGGCAGGCAGCGGCACCACTGAGCGAAAACCCCAACCTTTTATTTATTTATTTATTTTAAAAGTTTTATTTTGAAAGACAACATTCCTTATATGAGGAAAGCATGAGGATGTACAGATTGGTATTGGGTTTAAAAATATGCATGCCTTTTGACCAGAAAAATCCCACCTCTAGTAGTTTATTCTAAGAAGATAATTATGGGTGTGTACAAAGGGTTTTGCCTCAAAAAAAATCTTCGTTTATAAGAATTAAATGGGAAATGAAGTAATATTGAGTAATAGGAGATGGATGAAATGATTTTGGCACCTCATTTAAAATGATATTGTAGGGAGACCACTTTCTGGTCTCCTTTCTGTCTCTTAGATAGAAGCTTTCTTTCAATAAATTTTTCCTACTCTTAAAGATAAAATTATACTGTAGGAGAGTAAATTTCATGGCATGAAAAGCTGTTTGTTACATTTTATGTCATGAATACATTTGGCTGCAACTAAAAACAGTTATTGAAAAAGGCTGTAATGAATAGGAATTAATTTCTCTCACGTGGCATGCAGACTGATGTAGGCAGCATCTGGCACTGGTTCAGTTGATAAAGTAACATCAGAACCAGTGCCTCTGCCTTTTCTGAGTGCATTCTAACGGGTGACACCTAAGGGTCACAAGAGAGCTGCTGCGGCTTCAGCCATGCAGTCTGGAGCAGAGAAGGAACAGGAGTAGTAACTGCTGGCCCTCCACTACTCCTCAGGAAAGCAAAAACTTTCCTGGAAGCCTGCTGACACTTCTTTGCATTCTTTTGGCCAAAACAATGTCACATGGCAACCTTTGGTTGCAAGAGGTGCTAAGGAAGTATTCAGCTCTTCAGAAGCTGAGGGAGATGAGGGTTAGGATTGAGTGTTGGAGCAGCCACACCACAGGGTCCGCTGCCCAGTATTAAGCAAAAAATGTAGTTTGCAGAATAAAATTTACAACAGGACCCATTAAGAGATGTAAAATAAAATGTAAAGCCACCGAGTTTTTCAAAATGAGGAAAAAGTACTTCAAATTTTCATTTGAGCCATTTTCTTGTTTCGTATTTTCAATACTTTGTGCAATATAGAGTTAAGATGAGTCTAACTCCCTGTCAGCCGATTTAGAAGTGCTGAAACTCTAGATACTGGGAATGTAAGTGGGATTTGTCATGCCTGGCCTGAGACCTCCACAGAAAACATGCTGTTCTATGCAAACAACAGGTTACTCTCAGTAAATAGGACAGATGGCTGGAGTAGAATTTAGGACAGAGCCTACAGTTTCCCCGGTGCCGAGTCAAGCGATTGTCTGCACACCTGCGCTGACCATCCTTGGACCCTCAGTCATAAACATTCCCATTCCCAAACCCTATAGAAACTTAATTTCTCCTCCAGCTGGCTGCTGAGTTCCCGCCCTCTCCTCCCCGCTCCATCCACACACAGATAAATAAATTTGGCTCTTCTCAGCCAGCTGCTGAAATCTGTCCCGTTTCAGTCCCTGTCCACACCTGGATAGGAATAAAGCTTTTTCTCACACAAGGCCTCTAGCCAGCCATTTATAACAGGATTATGGAATTGTTTTTCCTCTCCTTTTTTAAAAAGCAAATATTTTCTATAATGAGCATCTATTACTTTTCTTGAAAATTATAAAAGATAGTTTGTTAAATTTTATATCAAGGCAGATGAAATATATTTACCTTTGTTTTTGTTTTGCTCACCTTTTCATTATAGACACAATTAAGCGAAACTCAAGTAAGTAACGGGGACCTTATTCCAATTCCACAGCCCATTAGAAGCTGCTTGGCCAGCCCTCTGGGCTCATTTTCCAGCACAAGAATAACTACTCTACTTTGTCTGTTTTTTTTTTGTTGTTGTTGTTGTTGTTGTCATTTTTAAAAATAACTTTGCTCTATTTTGGGGTCCTTACAAGCCAAATGTGGACTTTTAAATTCTCCCAACCAACCACATCCTAAGCTCCCATTGTGTATTGTGCTTAGTGTTTTCTGATAGGAAGTGTCTTCCCCCATTCAGATTATTGATGCCTGGGTGGTGGTCAACTTGGAACACCCAGCTGAACTGAGTCAGTGTGGTGCTGGGCGTGGGAGACCCATCTGAGAATTATTACCTGCAGCATAAAAAGAGAACTAGAAGGGAAGATGTTGATTTTCTTGGAGAAGCTTGCTGCAGTTGGTTCTCATTGTCTGAAGAGCTTGGGTCCTTGCTGTCACCTGAGATGGCTGCTGTTCTTTGGGGGGGACTCTGGTCTTCGCCTTAAGCATCACTTCCTAGCTCCAGTGCAGATCCCTCAGCCTGGTGCCACACGTCTTTCATCCCTCCCGTGTAGCCTTTCTGACTCCCACCACTGGCCTTTGAGCCTTCCTCTTGTAGATCCTCAATACGGACTTGCATGAGACGTTGCTCTGGGCTCGAGGCCTCTGGCTGCCCTCATGGAGGACACTGCCTTGGGCTCTAGGCCTTCAGCTGGACTTGGGTGGGACATCACTGTGGGATCCTCTGGATCTCTAGTGTGTGGACAGATCTCTCGCACTCCTTTGCGTTTGACTCTTTGGATGAATATTATTAAATAATACTGTAAAAGTCCTGTATTAAATCTATTCCCTTGCAAACCTTGACTACCACACCAGGGTTGTACATTCTATTTCACGGTCAGTTGGTCATTTTCCATTGGTTATATCTGTGTGGTTGGCACTGCATTAGGTGCTAGGAACCTTTCATCCCTCCCGTGTAGCCTTTCTGACTCCCACCACTGCCTTTGAGCCTTCCTCTTGTAGATCCTCAATACGGACTTGCATGAGACGTTGCCCTGGGCTCGAGGCCTCTGGCTGCCCTCATGGAGGACACTGCCTTGGGCTCTAGGCCTTCAGCTGGACTTGGGTGGGACATCACTGTGGGATCCTCTGGATCTCTAGTGTGTGGACAGATCTCTCGCACTCCTTTGCGTTTGACTCTTTGGATGAATATTATTAAATAATACTGTAAAAGTCCTGTATTAAATCTATTCCCTTGCAAACCTTGACTACCACACCAGGGTTGTACATTCTATTTCACGGTCAGTTGGTCATTTTCCATTGGTTATATCTGTGTGGTTGGCACTGCATTAGGTGCTAGGAATATAATGATGACAATATGCGGTCCTGGGATTGAAGACATTTACAGGGCCCAGGAGGCAGACCAGGAAACAGACAGTTACCATATAGAGACACAGCCAAGCTTTGTGGGGTGCAGGGGTGACATCTAGTGAGGTCCCCGTAAGGAAGTCACTCATACAGAGCTCTGCAAAGGGAAAAATTGTGAAGTAGGAAGACCGGTGTGGGAAGATGGAGCAGGGAAGCTTTCAAGGGAGAGGAAGACAATTTTGTCCTTTCCCCAAATAAGTCTGGGAGTAGTGGCGGGCTAGACTTCCTCCTGGACAAGAGACACTGC
>NW_022900927.1:56001344-56009993 GCF_012274545.1 Fukomys damarensis | reverse complement strand
ATATATATATATATATATATACCCGAAAATAATGAATACTGGCATAGAGAGGGTCCAGTTCCTACACTGTTGGTGGGAGTGTAGGTTAGCACACATAGCAGGTATTCAGTAACTATTCATCCTCTCACAGGCCAGAAAATTTACGCTTTTTCATATTTGCAAAGAAAATGTAGCTTATGTTTCTACAGCTAACCCAACCTTCACTTGAGCCTCTCTTCTCTCCTAAGCAGGACAGCAGAGGAAACCCAAGTTTTATTCCAACCTGGTAATTTTGTTCCATTCAGCAATTCACATAGGCTTTTTGCATAGTGTGTGGGTGCATAGTGTGTGTATGCATTCACACATACACACACATGCATGCACATGGTAATGAATTGTTTTTAGTAGGTATTGATGAGAACAAAATGTGCACCATTCTCTTTAAGTTCAGTAAGAACTTTCTGCACTTAGCACATTGATTTAGAAGATAAGGCACAGTTTGAACCATTTCTGATTCCAAAAGACAAGTGCAAAGAAACGCTACAGTTCCTTGGCAGTTTGCAGGTTAGTCTTTAGGGTTCATTTATTACCATGCAGGAAAAAGGTGAGCGAACCTTTTGATGTGAATATCGGAAGCAAGATCTTTTTCCTTCATTCAATACACAGAAAGCTCATCTAAGAGCCAGGTTGTGGGGCAGGAAGAGAATTAATCATCTAGTACCTTCCACTGTGACTGTACTGTGCTGCTTATTCTAGTGGACTCCAAACAAGTGTTGTTTTAGATGGAGACTGTCTCCAAGTCTCATGGGTTCAGAGGTGGGGCTTTTGGAAGGTGATTAGATCACGTGGTGATACACACATCGGAGGATTTATCCATTGATGAATTCAGAGTTAATGTGCTGGTCAGAAGAAGCAGGTCACTGAGGCTGACTTGGAAGGGTGTATTCTTGTCCCTGGCTCCTCCCTTCCCTGTCTACTTTCTGGCTGCCATGGGTTGAGCGGATCCTCCGCCATATCCTTCCACCAGGCCATTTCTGCCTTGGAGCCAGCCGACCATGGACTAAGCTCTCTAAAACCGTGAGCCAAAATAAATCTCTACTCCTTTAAGTTGCTGGCATCTGGTATTTTGTTCTAGTGATGGAAAAGTGACTGACAAAAATGTGAAGGTAAATAATTTTTGCTGTCAGTGAATTTGACCTCTTTGAGTTGTCTCCTGCTTAGCCAAAAATTCCATCATTGCCATGGATAGGGAGTAATTAAAAGCGGAGGCCTTATTCCCAGCCATCTCTGCACTCTACCATAGGAGGACACACTCAGCTACAGAAAGATGCACTCAGACTCTAGAGAGACACACTCTGGCCTCTGGCTGAGTTTCCCATTTTTGGCTCCACCCCGCTGATTGATTCGTTTTTGTATTGATGGCCAATCCACAGTAAAATGCTCAAACCATAAGTTTGGGCAAAGAAAGGCCACCTGATGGGAGCCGATAGGTTTTGTGATGGCCCTGCCACCATCCTGATTCTGAGATTCTGAACCAGCCTCGCGGAGGTGCAAGGTCAGCGAAGCCTGGTATCGCAATGCACCACAAGCTACTTGTCAACCTTTGAAGCCCGAGGCTGAGACAAATCATGGTGCCTTCCTAAGCCTCAGCTTCTTTGGCCTCCAGAAGCAGACCAGTAGTTCCTGCCCTACTTAACTCACCAGGAGGAAGTGATAATGCTTGGTAAATACTTACAGCGTAAAGCACACTCCAATGGACATGTTTTCCGAAGAGCCAATACTGTGGGATCTTAGTGTGTGAGGCTGCTAGAGTAACAACAGTTGTAGGGACGAAGGAGAGTGGTGGTTGCCTGGGCTGGGGAAGGGGCAGAGGGTTGTTGCTATTTAATGAGCCAGGAGTTTCAGTTCAGGGTGATGAGCATGTTCTGGAGGTGGATGGTTTAGATTACTCGTAGCGAGCCTGGGGCACACATGCCATTAGTTTTTCTTTTAAGACAAAAGATGTTGATGTACAAGTTGTTTTTTTTCTAAACTAAAATTTCGGTATTTAGGTTGAACTGCATTGTTGGCAAAATGGCAAACAATTCAGGTTTAACTGCAGTGTTGGGAAAATTGTGATAAATAAGTGGGTTTTGGGTAGCACTTTGGGCACTTGGTCTCTAAAAGGTTCGCCATCACTGGCTTAGATGGTCGTATGGTATGTGAAGTATACAGTTAAAAATGGCTAAAGCGAAAAAAAAAACCACAAAAAACAACAACAACAACAAAAATGGCTAAAGCGGTGAACTGTTTTGTTTTGTTGAGACAGGGCCTCACTATGTAGTCCAAGCTGGCCTTAAACTTGTTGTGATCCTCCTGCCTCAGCCTCTAGTGTTCTGGGATTACAGGCTTGTACCACCATGCCTGGGTAAAATGGTGGAGTTTATATGGTGTGTATTTTACTGTAAATAAAAAAATATAAACTTCTAATATTCTTTGGCCTGTGAGTTATCACAAATTAACTATGGATGGCAGGACACACCCTCTGCCTGCCCTGCTACAGCTGTTCCGGTCCTTCAAATAAGCCCCAGCCTGGCTTCTCGGTCCCTATGGCTTTGTCCTCTAAATGCCCTGGCCGAGTGGCAGGCATGTAAGATCCCCGAGACTGTGTTTCGTCCTAGCTTTGCCAGCCTCTGTGTCTGGCACTGGATGGACAGGGATGGATGCAGAGGTCTGGTCAGAGGCGCAAACATTCATTGCAGCATCCAGATGCTGGTGTGGGAAGGGCTACGATAGGGTAGCTGGGGTGGGTGGGTAGTAGCCTTCCTGGGGTCCCGGAAGCACATGCAGGAGTTAACCAGAGCAGGGGCCTGGCTGCCACCCACATTTCCGGTAATGCTCCATTTGCTTTCACGGTCTCTGCGATGCTGCTCCGCCTCCTTCAGCTAGAGTGCACTCTTTCCTTTCTTTCCCCAAAAAAGCCTCCTCATCCTTAAAGTCGCAGCTCCGGTGCCACCTCCCTCTGGGAAACGTTGCTTCCATCCAGCCAAAATTAATCTCTTCTCCTCCTGAAACCCTACAGCCACCTCTTCCATCTCCATTTAGCACATATTTCATCCTGTCAGGTAACACAGCCCTTTATAGTTCTGCCTCTCTTGTTGGATATATTTTGGGATTTTTACAGCGCCAAGTAAGACATTCGGACTGGAACCAGCCGTAGCACAGAAGTGTCGCTTATCAGAATGCCGGGTGTCTTCCCCGGACCAGCTTGCTCCTGGCTCTCTGCCCCCTTCCCTCTTCTCTGTTGCTTCCTGATCCACGTGATGGAATGTGTTAGCTTTCCTCTGCCGTGACAAAATGCCTGGGAAAGTGAGTTCATGAGGAAAAGCTGACTGGCTCATGGTTTCAGCGGCGCAGTCCATGGTGGGTTGGCTCTGTTGCTTTTGGTCCTGTGGCAAAGGCAGGGAACGTGGGGTTAAGCAAGGCTGTTCACCTCCTGGTGGTGCGAGGTGGGGGACAGGGTCCCAAGATCTGCTTCAAGGGCACAGCCCTCCACAACGTACTTACCTTCCACTCTGCCCCACCTCCTGAATGCCCTCGTTCCCTCCAGCATTGCTGCAGGCTGGTGACCAAACTTTTACATGAGCGTTCAGGGGACATTTCAGATCTGAACTCTACCCCGCGATGGCTGGGTCTGGCCCACGTCCACCTCTCCAGAGCTTGGCCCAGGGTGCTTCCTGTCACAGTTGGGTTGGTGATCACCCTTTGGCCGGGGGTGGGGGACCTCACGGATGCGCAGCGTGGCCGACGGCCTTGCATGCTGGGCAGGAAGGACCCGGGTCAGCTTCCACCGTGTCCCCGTTCCCCACTCCTCTGAGGCGTTCTTCCTTCCCTCCTGGCCATTTCTTCTTGCAAAGTCCGCTTCGCGCACACAGTCCTCCTCTCAGCCTCCTCATACGACTTCCCATTTTGTTCATTTTCGTTCAGCGATCACAGGAAATCCCATGATGTCCGTTGCTGTTTTGCTGCTCCTTTCTGAGCGCCCCACCCATATGTTCTGCTGTCCCGGGGTCACCCCACAGAATGTCCCACGGTGCCCAAAACTGCAGGTACCATGCATCTCTTCCCTCTCTGACCCCCTTCTCCTGACCACCTGCCTGGGGACGGCATCACCAACCACCCCGTCAGACCCAGGTCACCTTAACTCCTTGCTCTGAGCCTCATAAGCGTAATTTGTCACCCGACCCTTTCTTTCCGCATTTCCTCCCGAGGGTGTCTCACCTCTGCCCTCCGTGAGGCCCCTGTCCTCTCTCCTGCTGCACAGCACAGTGTGCTTTTCCGTAGTGCTGCCCCGGGATTGCTCTAAACAAGCTCATCTGCTCATGTCAGTCCCGTGTCTAAGCTCCTTTAGGGGCTTCTTGTTGCTCTGGTATAAAAGTTGTAATTCTATGCCTGACATAGAAAATGAAGGTGGTTATTTGTAAATGAAACTTTAACACAAGAGCAGAAAAGCATAGAGCACTTCTTAAAGTCCAAAAGGGAAAAGGAGAGCTGGGAGCAGCTCAGTGGTAGAACGTGTAATTAGCATGCACAAGGCCCTGGGTTTGATCCCAAGCACTGGGGGAAAAGAGGGAGGAGGAGGAGGCAAGATTCTTTCCGGTATCTCTCTAAAAAGCTACAAAAAATAAAATAAAGAGCTACACAAAAAACCCAAAACCTAAAAAAAAAAAAAAAAAATAAAGAGCTACAAAAAATAAAATAAACATAAAAAGCTACAGCTGCATGCAAAAATGGTAATGACATCCTATCACATACACCTGTGCTGCTCTAAACCTACTTCTACAAAACCCCCAGAGGGCTGGAAGGCTCTGGCCGTGTAAGTGCACAGGCCCTAGGTAAGGCAGTGTCTGGGCTGAGTGTGTCTGCAAATCCTCCACTCCCCAGTGGGGCTGGGCACAGTTTAACTGCATGGTGGGCAGAGCCCAGCCCGAGGGGACAACCTCCCCTGTCATCAGAGCACAGGCCTTGGCCAGGTGGCTGAAATGGGCTTGCTTTGGGGCAGGGAAAGGACACTCGGGTCCCTACCTGGGAAGGAGTCTGTTGGTGAGAAGGAATAGGGGGACGAACGTTGGGTCGGTGCCCACGATGACTGGTATTTTGCTTTCCTTTGTGACAGATTCGTTGCTTCCTGGTCACTAACTGCACGGCATTTGCTGTCTCTGTAGCTACGGTTGCCCAAGTTTCACATTTTAAGCACCACCTTCTGTCTCATGTGCTCTATTAGGAGTGTTTGGTTCCAAATAACAGAAAAATCAGTGGTTTAAATAAGGACGGGTATACTTTTTCTTGTGGGGTACCAAATCTAGCGGGAAGCTGGCCCAGCTCCACGTCAGAGCCACTTGACCTGTTGGCTTTCGTTACCATGGCTACAG
The DNA here is from genome assembly GCF_012274545.1 of Fukomys damarensis. Taxonomy (NCBI): domain Eukaryota; kingdom Metazoa; phylum Chordata; class Mammalia; order Rodentia; family Bathyergidae; genus Fukomys; species Fukomys damarensis. The sequence goes on along the minus strand of NW_022900927.1, from coordinate 56,004,603 downwards.
TATGGCAGCCACAGGTGCCGTCCTTAGCTCTGCAATGAAAGGGAGAAGACGAGTTTGGAAAGGTTCTTCTCATCAACTCTCTTCTTTTATTGGGAAACTAAAAAAAAAAAAATCTTTTTTCCCCCCATTAAGTTTATTGGTCCATTTAAATCAAACAATACAGCTACATTTATCATTGGGATCTTGTACCTTTACATGACATATCTTGGTTCTTATTTTTTCCCCATACCCCTGCCCTCTCTTCACCCCCTTCACCCTTCCCAATTTATGAAGACTTTGTGGGGAAAAAAAAATCCTTTACTGAAGCTTTCTCGCAGAACTGTGACACATGGCCACCCATGACTTCGAGCAAGGCAGGGGATGAGCATATTTAGAAGGGCATATTTGTGTCCTGATCAAAACAGGGTAGTATTTTTGAGGCGGGAAGGATACGGCTGACAGGGGCTGTCATTGCTTACATCAAATGTGTCTCTAAAGCACTTATCCTGTTTACTGTTGCTGAAATGTTTCTGTCTGTGCTCTTGTCTCTCTTGAAATTCAACTATATTTTACCAGTATTTTTTAAATTTAATTTTTATTTATTTTTGGTACCAGGGATTGAACTTGGGACCTTGTGCTTGTGAGGCAGGCAGTGGAACCACTGAGCTAAATCCCTAGTCCTTTACCAGTATTTTTTGCCATGTGCTTTCTGCAGAATACAGTTTTAATTGGATAACCTCAGCTTTCAACAGGCCAAAGATACTGGTGTCTGAAAATCACATTTCTGCACTGTATTAGTTTTTCCACTGTCGGGCATTAATCAGACATCTGTGGTATGTGTGCAAACTGTGTTACTCCTCTGTTAATAATAACAGTGCCAGGTGTGGTGGTGCACTTCTGTAACCCTAGCACTCAGGAGGCTGATCCAAAAGATGACCGCAAGTTCAAAACCAGCCTGGGCTGCATAGCGAGTTCAAGGCTAGCCTTGAACATGGAGAGGCCAGCTTCTACATCAAGAGACCCTGTCTCTAAAAAACCTAAAAAATAGAATAACAGTGAGCCTGGATGGCCCATAAGAGTGTTAGAGCGTTTCAGTGGGCATATGGAAACTTTATTCTTATCTTTAGGGTTTATATCAGTAATTCTTCTTAATCATTCGCCTTTAGGATGTGAATTTGTTGGAATTAAACTTGAACAGCTCATAAATGGTATGATTACGTTTTGTTCTTTAGTGCCAGTTACCAACTGATTTAAATACTCTGCCCTGTGCTTTGTTCCCCTTACCTTCCCTGGATTCTGACTCTTACTTTCCCCTGGCGCTGTGTGATCTGGGGTGATGCGCACCCCATCTGTCTTGTTTACATCTGCTTAGCAGCGTGCCTGGTCCAGAGCAGGTGCACAGCGAACAGTGCTTGGAGGATGTACTTACCAGCAGCTCCTGGCAGTAATCTGTCATCTGGGTGCATCAGGGGCAGGCCTAGCTGGCCCCGTGTTCCAGGTGCTGGACCAGTGTTTTACGTGAAGAGAAAGGTCAGGAAACATGGGCTACCTACTGGCAGAGGCCAGGCTGTATTTGGTTACTCGGACTCTCGGTGGTGAGTCTGGGTTTTACTTGAAATTTCATGTTTTATAGTCCACGGGTGAAAGCGCGATCCTGTCTGGTTCCCATGAGTGTTAGGATCGCCATAACTTAGGTCAGGAGCCTGAACTCCTTCAGGTGTCTGAATGACAACCTTTGACCCGGAAGGTGGGCCCTGTGTGAAGGCTCTTTGGGTAAACAGTAGGTTCACCCTTCTGAAACATTGGCCGTGATGATACTTTGTAGGATAGTTTAAGGATTAAGAAAGATTTCCTACATATGTCATATTTATTATTGTGGTATACATAGAGGATATAGTATATTCTATATTAGGGATAGCACCTGAGATAAAATCTCAACTGTTAATAGTCCTCAGCTCCTTTTCCATAATTCTAAAATTCCAAAGCTCTTGGATATCAAAGTTTCTTCTTCACTTTGCAGAAATTCTGACCTCATGTGAACTAAGTGACTTGCAGAGCCTGACCCACAGGGCTGTGAGGTGGTTTTGAGGCTCCATTTAGCCACTCGGTGTGAATATTCGCACATTTTGCTGAAGAAACATCTGTGGCAGATTACAGGGTGTTGCCCCAGCCCCAGTGGCAATATTACATAATCCTGCCATTTTTTTCAAATGAGCACTTCTGAATTCCAAAGCACACAGAGCCCCAGATTTCAGGCGAGGGATTGTGGGCCTGTGTTTTGATTTGCGGCTTCCTGAGCTTCAGCCTCTGATGTGGCCCAGAGCACACACGACAGGGTCAGGAGCGTGATGGTGTGGCAGACAGCATCTCGAAGAGGGTGATAGAATGCACAGCCTCCGTGTGTCAGGCACAGCGCAGGGGTTGGCGGGTTTGGCAGGGAGAAGGCCCACCCAGACGGAGACCTAGGCGGAGGCCGGAAGCGGGGTGAAGCGGAGGGACCCAAGTGATCCGTGGAGCAGGGGGAGGACAGCGTGTGGCAAGGGAAGAGGGCTTAGAGGAAGCTTGCAAAGATAGAGAGAGGATGGTGAGAGGAGAGGAGAGCAGTGGTCGAGGACAAGCCCGGGGGAGCCCTCGGGGTAGGAACCTGTAGTCTGGTCTCTCAGTGTGCACAGCCCTGGTTTCTGGCTATCGTCCTGACATTATTAATAGCAGTGTCCGTCACTCTCAAAAGTGTCATTGTTTGGGCTGTTAAAGCACATGGTGCCCTCTACTTAGCGACCAGCACAGGGAGCTGAGGTGTACCCTTAGAGAACTGAGAAGCTGTTGAAAAAAAAAATCCTTTTTGTACCAGGGATCGAACTCAGAATCTTGTGCTTGCGAGGCAGGCTCAGCACCACTGAGCTAAATTCCCTGAAAAATTTTAAACAATGTACATTAAAAAAATTATTCAGGGTTATTTGGGCCACTTGGCTCTGCATAGTAGAATCGTCTTTTGATTTACTCTGCAGATCATTCTGTCGCTTCGAGGGTTACTGGAAAAGGAAACAGACCTGGTAAAATGAACTTGAATTTTGGTCAGCCTTTGCAGCCATAGGACAGCGGAATGATTGGTCCTGTGTCCACAGATTCACAGAAATGGAACCGGTGTCTGATGATCCTGTGAAATGAAAATGTTCCCTTTCCTTAGCTGAACTCAGCTTTCCTGTGTTGTCTGGAACTACCCTCAGAACACTATAGGTCTGTTTTAGAAAGCCCAGGAAGGGTGGTCCCCTCCCCCTCC
>NW_022900927.1:55982464-56001137 GCF_012274545.1 Fukomys damarensis | reverse complement strand
CTCCCCCTCCCTCTCCCCCTTCCTCTCCCTTTCTTGTGTGTATCCTTGTGAAAGCCTGTGTTCGCCTGCCTTTTGTGATTTGCTTTTCTTTTTGCAATTTGATTTTCTTTGCTGGCCAGAGCTGGCGGTTGGCAGCTACTTATTTATCAGCTTCATGCTTCTAGCCAAGAAGAGACGGGAGAAAATTCGGGAGAGCTGAGATTCATGTTTTACATTTGTGTAGGATGCTTTCAGTGACTTGGAGACACAGAGTCACCCCTGTGGGGATTCCTTTCCTCTTGGTTCTTATTTCTGTCACATCTGGAGCTCTCCTGTCTGCCGTTGGGTAGGTAGAAAGATAAAAGCTGCATGACAGCCGGCAACCCCTCTGGGCAGTGCAGTGGGACATAGATTGAGAAGCAGATGAACTTTCATGAGAGGAGAGAACTGGGCCTTTTCAGAGGTCCGGAAAGGGTTCGGTGTGAGTGGGCACCTTCACCATGATGGTTGCCCGGAAGGTGGGGCAGCTGTTGATGGGAGGAGGTGAACTGAACTTCCTGGGGCTGGGGTGCCTGGGACCCACAGGCCGGCTCCTCCTGGTTGGCTCTTTGCAGTCTGGTGAGCCAGGTAATGGCAGACTCACAATGCGCCATTCATCTCCCAGGGTGCACTGCAGAAACACACACACATATGTGCACACAGATACACACAGTGTGAGAATTCCAGATCCTTCATCTACTCGCACTCTTGCATTCTTTCTCCAAAGACAAGTGAAGTTATTATTATTTCAGAGCCCGTTAATACATTTTGTCCAGATATTAAACAAATGGTCTACAGTCCAGCACATGCTGTGTGGAGAGCGCACTCTGCAGGTGATCTGGTCCTGGTACAGTAGGAACCTAGAAGCAAGAGGACGTGAGCCACCTGCATGCCCCCGGGGGGTTTTAGTGAAGGGACACACACACACACTGTAGGGTACAGGCCGCTCCACCTGGGCTCCCTGGCCATGCTCCGGGAGTCCAACAGCCCCGTGAATTAACGAATGGGGTTGTGCTACACACATGTACCAACTCCCCATGATGAATGTAACCACTGGTACATGTACTGCAAACATGGACTAATAAAAAAATGCATGCTGCATATATTTAAGGGGTGGATGTAATGGGGAGAAGCTGTCCCTCAGCTTTTCCCGACCATCTGAAAATATTTAACCCTGACCTACCTGTGTTTGCATGACACCGCCTTCCAGAAATATAGATCTATTTTTCTCCACTCTTTCAGAGCATACAGATCACTCTTCCTCAGAGGGTGGGTCATTCCAGCAAAAAGGAAAGTATTTCCATTAAAAGGAGGCTGAGGTGGTCGGGCAAAGCTTGAAGAAACAGGCTTTTAAGTTGGAATGATTGACCAAATTTTGTCTTATTCAAGGATGTCTCCAGCTGGTCTACTCCTAAAAGCGTAGTCTAAGGGTTGCAGCAGAAGGACAGCCCTGCACTTTACGGGCCAAGAGGGACACACTGGTCTCGCAGGCTGAGGCCCAAGCTGTTCATAAGGTGACCCCCCCACACTCTTCCACTGTGACAAACACAGCACACAAAATTGCGGCACCTCCAGCTCCTGCCCCTCACTGTGAGGGAGCTGATTCCTTTCTTGGATGCACAAGTTGTCCCTTGGACTTTTGAGTTGAGCCCACCTTGAATTGCACATGTGGTGCTATGTTAATCTGGAGATGTCGCTGTATCTGCTTGCTGGCGAGTGAGATGTTGGCACAAACTCAGCCCTCTTGTGAGCCTATTCCTATTTTTTGTGTCACTTGTCCTGTTTCAGCCATGACAGATCTTTGTGGTGCTGCCCCTCAGGGAAAGGATACAGGACAAGAACAGTTCAGTAGGAGTTGTAACTTAGTTCTAAGACCTTTGAGTAGAGTTCTCCCCAAGAGCTAAGCATATGAAAGGCTTTCGTTTTCTACATTACATATTTTAATGATGATTTAACTTTTCATGAACTTGAATGGTTGGGCAAATGATAATTATGATTTGTAGGAACATGATTAAAACAACACGGAAGACATCTATTTCTCAACCTTGATTCCAGTCCTTGGTAACTATGTGGTGGAGATAAAGGCAGGTTTTCTAGGGATCAGTGAGCTTTTCCTATAATGGCTGTGCTAGTTTTCCATTACTGTAAGAAAGTGCTTGAGACAATCGGCTTAGAAAGAGGAAAGGTTTATTATAAGCACTGAAATTTGAATTTCATAAAATTTTCATGTGCCACAAAACATTCTTCTTTTAATTTTCTCTGAACCATTTAAAAATATAAGAACCATCTTTGCTCATAGACCATATAGAAGTAGGAAGTGGGATAGAGTTCGCCAGTCCCTAGTAAGCTACCACCTCAAAATGTGCAGATTCTAAGCTGTTGTGATAGAAGTCGGCCAGCGCCTGCTTCTGGGGCATGGTGAAGTCTGAGCAAAGGACCAGCAGCTGACTTCCGGGGTTAAGTGTCTTGCTGGGGGCTCTGGTCACAAGTACATGCATTTGTCAAAGCTGAACATATGTGTAAGACCTGAACATTTTATTGTACATACATCTTACTTCCGTGGGCAGAAAAGGAACAGGTGCTGCAGAACCGCTGTAGCTTCTCAGCAGCTGGTAGCAGACAGTAAACATTTGTTTCCCACTCATCTGCCTGAGTGAGAAAGTCACCAGGGGCCGCCCTGCCCTGCTTGAGGTCCTCTTCCGATGAGGTTGTTCTTTAACGATGGCAAATGTGCCAAGCCAATAGCAGTGCAGATTCCAGCCCTGCGCTTGTTACCTTGCTCAAATACAGCCCGACTGCAGGTGGCTGTACACCCTCATCTGAGAAAAAGTGTCCACAGCTAAAACAGGGCACTCTCATGTATGAAACCTGCTAAATCTCGATCTTTGGATGGCAGATGTAGGACAGCGGGATGTACACACAAGAAATGACAGAAGAGAAAACAGGATTGAATATAGCCAAGGGACACATATGTCTCTAGTCAGGAATAGGTTTGTGGCGGGCCCCACTGTCCAGGCAGTGGACACCGCGAGGGGGCTTCCTCTGCCCGTAAGGTTGGGGAAGCACCTGCATGAGTGAGCTCATCCTGTCCATGACTTCAGCAGTCCCTTCGCTACAGCCCAACCTCTTCCTTGCACTGACAGCCCCGCACTGCTGGCCGTTTCTGCATCTCCCACACACCACAAAGTGCAATCAGGCTGAGTTCGTGAGCCGGTTCTTCATGTTCCTTCCACGGGGAAGCCAGCTGCCTAAGCCGGACGTGGAGGAGTCGTTCCGAGCTCTTTCGTCCCCAGATCCAAGCACTGGCTCTCTCCAGGCACACTGTGCCCTCCACCTCTGCCCCTCCTGTAACTGTTTCATAAATCCTCACATTGTCATGGACTTATTAGAAGTCTTGTCACAGTTCATGAGAACCACTGTAGAACCTCCATGCTGATCTCCCCGCTCCCCGCTTCTCCCTCGTCCCCTCCTCTGTCCACAGGGACCACATCTGGTCTTGTCGCTACCTTTTGTGCCTGTGCATGCGTGCTTGCATGAGTGTGTGTGTGCACGCCTGTGCGCGCGCGCGCATATGTGTGTTTAACAACTTCTGTTTCTGGAAAAGGATCCTGGAATGGAAGGGAGACTTTCTCTTATGTTGTTTATACTATTAAACCATGAGTGTGTATGTTTTTATTCTTGAAGCAAATTACAGAGAGAACTCTTAGAGGAATTGGTGGCAGGGCTTTTGGATCACTGGGCACAGAGAATGAAGTGGAAGGAAGAGTTGGAAGATTTTGGAATATGAGACCCAAATTATCGGGAGATGGTCATGTTTTGGGAGCCAACACCTTGCTGCAGTAATAAATGTAGGGCTTTGTCGCTGGCTTTGCCCATGGCAGCACAGGGCTGGTCAGAGTCTTCACTACACAGTTTCTCAAGAGCACATTGGTGTTTTCTTAATAACTTCTAGTTGTGTCTGGCATACTAAATAAAAATGGGTAGAGTGGAGCATTTAGGAGGTGTAACGCCAGTCTTTGAACTCGTGAGTCCTTACTCTTACACATGCTAATTCTGGAAACAGGGGCAAAGCTCTTCACGTTCCTTGAACTACAGTGCTCCATAAATGAGAAGCAATAATATTTTCCTCTCCGTTACAAGACTGAGGATTAAATGAGATATTTGGGGGCAAAGTTCTTACTGCAGTGTCTAGTTCCTGTTATTTCCATGGATAAATGCTAGATAATTTTGTTCACAAAGTAGAGCCAATGGAACAGGAGGACATCACATGAAGTAAAACAAGCCAAGCACAGAAAGACGAATAAGTCATGTTCTTGTATGTGGAAGCTAAACAAGTTGATCTCGTAGAATAAGGGAGTTCAGAAGAAGCTGGGAAGGGTAGGAGGGAGAGGAGCTGTCGGGGGCTGCATAATGGGAACCAAAGGGTAGTTACGTCCGAGGAGGAGGAATAACTGCTAGTGTTCTAAATGCAGCAGGGTGACTACAGTTCACAACAATTTTCGCATTTTATAAAGAACTGGAGAGGAATCCAAAGGTGTCCAATACAAGAATGATAAATATTCAAGGAGATGGGCATGCTAATTACTCTGATTTAATCCATCTACATTGCATGCATATGTATAATTACCACAAGGCCTGGAAATATGTACAGTTATTACGTGTCAGTGTAGAAAGTGTGTCCAAAAAGCAGCTTTTCTTTTTGCTCGAAGCTCGTGGTTTTGGCAGCCTCCTCACCCTGACGAGTTGCACTGAGAGTAGAATCCCTCTAAGTCATCGCTGCACCGTAACATATTTTTCTCAGCCCAGTCCCCACACCCCACATCCTCACTTTCCCTGCCAGTGCGTCATCGGCTTTATAGATATCTTGATTACATTGCATCTAGTTTATTCTTATCCTGAGAGTTGATCAAGGATGAAAACATTGATGAGTTCAAAAAAGCACTTACATAAATATATGGATGCAAGACCAATGGGCTGGGTTATGGGGAAGTCACTAGCATCCAGCAGATGCTAAGTTTGGCAGGTGTCAGCCAGCATCTGGGTGGGACAGGAGCAAGGGAGATGTGGACGCCCAGTTTGCTTGGCGTTTACTCACTGCCAGGGAGGTCCGAGTAAGTAAGGAGACCTCGGACGGCAGCAAAAAAGGGCCTCCCATGTTGTCAGGAGTGTCCTAGGTGTTCGAGCTCCTGCAGGGAGTTCTCAAGGTGGAGGGAAGTGCGGGCGGTGGCAGGCTGAAGGCAAACAGCCGGCAGGGAAGGAGGGTGAGTAAGAGAGTGACAGAGGCAGTGCTGGGCCCTAGGGTTGCTGAGTCCCTGGGACGAGGCACTGTGGTCTTTGTGTTCGGTTGTTTCTGTTTCTGATAGGCTGACCGAGCCCTCCAACCCATATGTCCATGTCCTGTTCCCAGAACTTGGGGTCAGTTACCTTACACAGTAAAAGGAACTTTGCAGACACAATTCAGTGGAAGATCTTGAGAAGGCGAGGTGATGCCGTGGACCCAGTGTGATCTCGGAGGCCTGAAGAGCAGAGTTACATAAGGAAAGGAGGAGGCCCCGAGCCAAGGAATGCAGGCTGCCTCCAGAAGCCAAAAGAGGGCGAGGAGATAAAACTCCCCCACAGCTTGCAAAAGGAGCACAGCTGTGCTAACACCTCGATATTAGGCTTCTGTTCTCCAGAACTGTAACAGAATTAAAAAAAAAAAATTTTTTTTTGTTTAGTTTATTGGTTTTTTGAGATAGAGTCTCATTATATAGCCCAGGCTGGACTCAAATTCTCAATCTTCCTGCCTCAGCCTCCCCAATGCTGGGATTATAGGTGTGCACCACCTCCCAGCAGGTAAAAGAATAATTTGTGTTTTCATCTGCTAAACCGTGGTCAAGCAATGGGAACTTGAATGCAGGTTTCTAGTTTTAAAATACAGTGGAAAGAAGCTTTTTGGAGGGTTTTGAGCGAAGAGCAGTGCAATCGCAGTTCTGTAGGACAGGCTGTTGGGAGGCAGGAGGGCAGCAGAGTCCGGGGCGGTCATCCAGGGAGAGGCCTGCCAGAGGCTGGGACCGGGAGGTGGCAGCCAGTGGGGAGGAGCCTGCAGCCGTGGGTAACAGCCGCTAGGAGCTGCTGATGGCTCTGTGTGAGGACCTGGAACACGGTAAGCAGGTGGCACTGAAGGTGGGCTTGTGCAGCAGGGAAGGTTTATCAGAACGCGGAAGACTGGAAGAGTAGATTTGGCGGGGAGGGGACGGTGCGTACACGTTTGGTTTGGGACATGTTACAACTTGAGATGCCTCTTGGGCCTCGAGGTGAGCCTGTCAGCTGAGGCCTCGGGACGGGCGGTCTCCTCGGCCCTCTCCGGAGCTGTGACCACCCTCCAGCGGGGCCTGTCAGGGGACCCTGGCCTTGATCCACGTGGCCCTTCATTCCTACCCCTCGACCCGGGCTCATTTCTCATGGGCCACTCAACCTGGGTTGAATGAGCGATTAGCGGAGTCCAGAGGAGCCCGAGTCTGTGACAACCAAAGAGCCCTAAAAGAAACAATGTGGATGGATCTGTGCCCCGAATGTGTTTGACTAGTGAGTGCTTTTTCGGAGAGCTTAATGATTCCATGGATCCTAATTGATGTTTTGCTTCTCATTGTGCTCCTGTGGTAGCCAGTTGGAGCCGTGCCTAACAGACTGGTGAGAGCGCAGCATTTGCATTCAGCGTCCTTCCCAGGGCAGCCGTGATGGGGGGCATCCGCGAAGTGCACTGATTTTGGGAAAATGAAAAATTGTTTAACTTTGTTTTCTGCTTATCTTAAATAGGTATGGATTTTCTATTATTTTCTCCCTTTGGGTTTTTTTCTTCTTCATTTTCTTCTTTTCTTTTTTGGAAGAAAGAGGGCTGTGAGCAGCACAGGCTTATTTACAGGGGGAAGAATTCTACTCTGCAGAAGTTTATGGTTCAGGTTGTGTTTACTGCACATCTCTTCTCTGTGAAGTGCTTTGCTAAGTGCTGGGTTAGGTGGTGGCTGCAGCAATTAAGATGCCTTTTGGCCAACACATTGGCTTGGGAAGAAGGAAATCTGTTCTGATGGAAGAAGCCGGGCCGGCTGCAGGCAGAGTGTGCCAGCCTCCGAGTCACTCCATGGCTCCTGGGCTCCGAGGTCAGGAGCAAGATGGCAGCAGCAGTTCAGCTGTCACATCTGGGTTTCATAACTTCTGAGGGGAAAATGAAGGGTTGTCTCTTCATCGTGTGTCTTAAATGTGACACGCTCTTCCAGGAGCCCTTCGGGAGACTTTCCTCAGACCCCAGTCCCCAAAGTTGGGTCACCTGTCCATTTTTGAACCAGTCTCTGGCAGAGCAAGTAGAATGAGCACACTGGGCAAAGCACAGCAAGGCACTTGTTTTTATAAAGTTTTATTGGCACCAGCTTAGTACACATTGTCAATGGCTGCTCTTGCGCTGTGGTAGCAGAGCTGAGTAGTTACCTGAGATATCTGCCTACTATTTACTATCTGCCCTCCTACAGACTGAGACCACCTCTGATTTAGACTAATCATCTGGGATGTACTAATCATCTGGAAGGCACTGCCGTCTCCCGAGTTACTAGAGGTGCATAGAACAGGTTCAGGTAGGGAGATGGAATTCTAGCGCATTAAAATAGCTACAAATACTGGTTGCAGTTTAACACTCAAATGAAGGATGCTCTATAAATACTTGTAATTAAAAACCATCTTCCCTTTTACTACCAAGTAAGAAAAAAGAAAACTGTTCCACCCATTTATCAGGTTGTGTTCCAGAGAAATTATGACAGTGAATAAGAGACATCTGAGGACATGAATGCAATTTTTAATTCTAGGAGGAAATCAAAGTAGTCTTCAAAAATCCAGTGTATGCAGTTTAAGAAACTATGCTCAAAGGAGGAGGAATTGATAATGTTAGCAAGTAGTCCAGGGAGGGCACAGCCTCTCAACTTTTATTTTACCTCCCTTTTTGGCCTCAGGAGATTTTATTTAAAAGCCAAAAGAGGATCGCAAACAATGTGTATGTTTTGTTTTTTTGAGAAAAGATCTTACTGATTTGCCCAGGCGGCTCTCAAATTCAAATGTCTCTGCCTGGGCTTTCGGTGTAGTTTAGGTTACAGTGCGGGCCACCACACCCAGCTGATGTTTCGACGATAAACAAATGGCCAGCTCGAGGAGTCCTGGGAGAGGCAGACTGTGTCTTGACCGAATATACGAGGTTACAACATGATACATTTTACAGCTGTCACGTGTGTCAGGACAGGTAACACTGGGAAGGTCTGACTGTAGGCAGGAAGTGGGAGGGCAGTGGACGGAGAGTTTCGTCCAAGAACTGACCTGGTGGCTGCATTGGGAGGCCGCATCCATAGGGTCCCTTGAAAATAAAGAGAACATGAGGAGCGACAGGCAAGGGTTGGTAGGGAGTAGAGGAGGTTGGACTCTGGTCTCCCTGGGAGCTGACGGAAGCCGAGCCCAGGCGCCAGGAGGAGGTGTTAACACTGATGCACCCAAGCTTTGGAGTCCCGGTCCGCCCTTCTCCTGGGCGCCCAGACAGGTGACTGGCATCTCCGAGACTCTAACAACGTCTGCCCCCCCGAATTGCTGCATTAAATGTGGCCTATTAAGTGCTCAGATCATATCGTAGAAGTTCTGTCAGGCATTTGGGTCTCTGTGTACAGCTGCAGATGATTCTAGAGCACATTTCCCATCCGGCAGGGATCTATCTCCCTTTGCAGGGATCCCGAATCCTGGCTCACGGTAAAATCACTTTGGAAGCTTTAAAACAAAACAAAACAAAACACTCATTTTCCTTTAAAAGGACACCCGGGTCCACTGAGCCGTAATCCCGGGTTTGGGCCCAGGCATGGGTAGTGTTCAGCGCTCTCGGCTGACGCTGACCCGGAGCCCTGTTGGGAGCTTTGTCCTGCTCTGTGCTCAGTCCCGTCAGCACTGGCCCGGGCCTCGCTGCTCAGGCCGTCCCCTCGGCGAGGCAGCGGGGAGTTGCTGCGGCCAGTGGAGACTGACGGTCACCTGCAAGCTTGAGATGAGCCCGTGGAGAGGGCAGCTGCACACAGTCCCCCGATGCAGTCTCTCACCCGTGCCCTCTGCTCAAGGAGAAGCGGCTGCCGTGTGGGGAAAGAGCAGCCCGCTGCACGCTGAGCTCACCAGGAGCCCTGCGTTCTGGGAAGGACCCCAAGCAAGAAAGACCCCTGTCCAGGCCTTCAGACTGAGCTGCAGGGTGGCAGTGTCACGACAGGTGGCCACTCTGCTGGAGCCGGTCACAGACACTGGCGACTGCCATGAAGGACCAGCACAGTGCAAAGAGGGACAGTGCAGGATAAGCTGAGCTCAGGAAGTAGGCAAGGGCTGAGGGATGGGTTCTGATGCATCTTCTTCCAGCTTGGGGCTGGGAGTAGAAACAAGATTGACTGACGGAGGCGGAACGCGGTGTGTTGAGCAGCTGTTTGAGTCAACTGTGTGGGCACTGAGCAGTCGGTACACATCCAAGTTCTTCAGATTCCCCTAAAATGCACTGGGGCAAGATGGCAGGGTGACAAGGGGCAGAAATAGTGTCCCACAAAGTGAACCACAAAGAACTGGGGTTGTTGAGTCTGGAGGAAGCACTGAGAGCTGATAGGGACGTGAGCCGTTGGAAGATACTGAAAGATCAGTTGTAGGAAAAGGATTTGGACCCCTGAGTGGACCCTATAGGAAGGCAGAGGCTTTGTTCAATAGGTTGAAATTACATCTTCGGAGGTGGTGAGCCTGCTGTCACTAGATGCATGCAAGCTGATACTTTAAGAGGGACTAGTTGGAAATGGGAAGTAGGGTGGATGGGTGGGTAGGGGATGACTGTTGTGTGTGTAGCGTTGTTAAGAGCATTAGGGAACTAGGATGGTTATAATTCTTTTTCTAAATTTTTAATCGACAGATAATTATTATATGCATTTATGGGGTATGATGCGTGGGGGGTTTCCCCCCTTTACAGTACCCAGGGCCTTCACACTGAATGACATCCCCAACCTGTTTTCTTTCTTTTTTTTTTAGATGTTGAGATAAGGTTGTGCTAAATTTCCCAGGCTAAGTTTGAACTTGAAATCCTCTTGCCTCAGCCTCCCAGATTGCTGGAATTATTGGCCTTTGCCATTAGGCCCAGCTTCTGATGAGATGTTTTGATATATAGTTCCATCATAGAATGATTCAATCAAACTGATTAGTACATCTATCATCTCATATGCTTACCTTTTTTCATTATGAGAGTATTTAAAATCTTTTTGAAGTTTTGAAATTTACATTATTAGTTATGGGCACCATTCCCTGCAGTAGATCACATAGTTTATTCTTCCTGCTTCACTGAAACTTTATACCCTTTGACCAGCATCTCTTCTTTCCCAGTATTTTTTTCTACTTTTATGAGTTTGATATTTTTACTGTTATCAGTCTTTGATTTCTGTTACAGGAAACCATGACAAATATTTGAACAACTGAGCGCTACTTGTTTGCCTAAGCATGAGATCCAAAAAGATACATAAATAAGGTCTCTGTTTTTCTAATGTAAGTGGAATGGTTTGGTCTTATAGTTTGGGAAGCATCGCTGAGTTTTCTTCCTTTAAAACTTTTAAAATTATTTTATATTTGACTCAGATGTGTTTGGTACCTACCTGTACTTTGATAGGTAGAAATCTCTCCCCAAATTTCTAAATGTTGGAAATTAATTGCAGCATCAGCAGAGTCCTATTTATTTATAGACCTTCTGGCTTTTGAGCCAGGGCCACACTATGTAGTTCAGGCTGGTCTTGAACTCATAGTAGCCCAAGTTGGGCTTGAACTCATAACGATCAATCCTCCTGTATCAGCCTCCTGGGTGCTGGGATTATAGACATGTGTGATCATGGCCAGGTGTCACAGTAAAACAAACAAACGGTGACAACAGCTGGCTGTCATTGGTTGTCTTTTGAACTTGATTTCTCCCTTCTGTCTTCCTAACTGTCCCCATTTTCTTTAGGGATCTGTGTGTTTCTGGAGAAGCTCACTATGCCTGATTGGGAGGTGGAGTTAGGACTAGGAGCGTGTGTCAGGCTGAGCTAAATCCCACGTATGTCCCTCTTGTCACTGTGAGTTCAAATGTTCACGTGATTGAAGCTAGGCCTAGCAGAGCATTTCAAGATGGTCACTAGGAAGGCTGAACAGACTCTGTGTTTTCTTTTCTTGCTTGACATGAGCAAGAAACTTGTGACCCCCCAAGACCTGTAGGTAAAGTAGTCATCAAGCATCCCTGAGTCTGGCTGAATTTCAGGACGAGCTGACATGAAGAAAGTCATGTCAGAGAAATGGAGAAAATCAGGCTTTTGGTGACCTCACCCATTTGCTGGATTGAACCTTGTCTGAAACCAAACTTGCTTCTGCATTTCCCAAATATATGTCCTCCCTTGATATTTAAGCCATTTTGACTTAAGATCTTCTTTGACTTTGGTCCAGAAGATTCCTCACTGATAAGCTGGTTAGCTGTGTGGTGAGGCTGTTTCAGTTTATCATTATTCAAGTGTATTTGCTAAGTTGTCTACAGTTAGCACAAATTAGGAATTGGTAATAATTTATTGCAAATTGAATTTATAATAAACATTTTTAGCCGGGGATTTGGCGTAGTTGTTCCGGTGCCAGCCTTGTAAGTGTAAGGGCCTGGGTTCGATCTCTGGTACCAAAAAAATGTAAACATTTTTAGACTCTAGAGTCATGTAATCACAGCACACACATTGTGGGAACCAGACACACTTGGCTACACTCCCCTGCTGCATGAGATGGCGATCCAAGCTGTCTCTGTAACAGTTTGCCCTGCCATCCGTGTTACTGTCCTGCTAATGAATCATGAGTTTTGTAAGCTCTCCACTGAAACAGGTCTTGTCCTGTTGGTTTGGGGGTGAGGGACACCATCGAATGACTGTTGCATCTCTACCATTTGCTCATTTTTCTCCTTTTGAGCTGTAAGGGAATTCAGCAGTGTGCTCGCAGCTGTTTGATGTTTCCTGCTTTTTGACTTATTAAACAAATATATGTGGTCAATCTTAAATTATTACATGACATTTTAAATGTAACAAATAAATTGCAAGAAAATAAGATGGAAGGAGAACTTAAAGGTTGAGAGACTAAAAGGACATTCCAGCCAATTACTACATACAGACCTTGTTTGAATTCTGATTTAAATAAAGCGCAAAAAAAAAAAATTAAATTTAGCTAAAGTTGGCCCGAGGCTGCCTCTGTACTCTGATTCTGTACTTAACAAACTGAAGTCTGATTAGCAGGTAAACAGACTTGAAAGTGGAATTTAGGAGTGTGTCTTGTAGCAAACAGCTGAGTGTCAGCTGTCACAGCAGATAAACTTCTGCCAGTCACATGCTGCCAGCCAATCATAGCAGGCCATGTAAGGCAAATGCAATGCTGTAACCAATCAAGCCACTTCTCTCCCTTAGTCCCTACTTCCTCTCTGCCAGTGTGGGTCAGAGCCCTCTGAATCTCCTCTGGTTCTGAGTGCTGTCCAATTTATGAGTTATTCTTTGCTCAGTCAGTCTCAGTTAAATTTAATTTGTCTGATTTCTTTTTTTTATAAAAAAAAATTGGGGGACATTTGGAAATCTAAGCACTGAGTACTGTATTTGAAATATTAAATTTCTATTTATATGTTTTAGGTATACCAATGGTATTTATATTTTTTGAAAGAAACTAGTTTTAGCAATTTATATCAAAATATTTAAAGATGAAATAATACGATGTCTGTAATTTTCTGCAAAATAATAGAAAAGAGAAGTGAGTGGGACTATAGATGAATAAAAATTGGCACTGAACTGATAATTGTTGAAGCTAAGTAATGGGAACGTAGCGTTGTGGAAGGAACTGGCAAGTGACATGCATCTAGAGATGAGCAGAATGGAAGTAAAATAATAAAAAGTTTATTTTGTCAACAAAAGGTCAGTCGCACTACCAGCAATGCCAGTGATCGACCTCCTCCTGGGTTGCCACTTCTCTTACAGGTTTTACAGCTATGATCTCACTCAGGTGGCTATACTTCATTTCCTTGGCTCACATTACCCATGTACAAATTACAGGAAACCAGACAGTTAACTTGAACCCAGACGTAACGATTCCCTGTAGTTAGGGAGTTTACCTTAAGATTCGTCTAGCTATCTGTTCTATTGCACAGGAAGTGGGTGTTCAAGGTCAGGGATGAGGCCAGGTGTCCCAGTTCATGGTCAGGGCCTCCGGTGTCTGTTAATTTTGAACTAAACAAAGCAGATTGCTGTTAGACGCAGCAGAAGTCATTTTACATTTTCCTGACATTTTGTAGGTTTTTAGATTATTTACAAAAGTTCTCTATATCAATAGGAGTTATTAAAGAGTATACTTTCTTGTGATTAAAAATTAAAGTCTTACTTAACAGTAGTAAAATCGGTATTAACACATTGGCATGTATTTCATAGAAAGTTTTCAGTGTATCAATTACAGAGAGAAGGGGATAGTGGAGAGAGTTTGGTGTGGGCTGTATTTAGATGAACTGATTGCACATATTGTCTACAACTTTCTTTTAAGGGCATGCTTAAAATATCATGGATATTTTGCCATTCAATTTTATACTGGAGCGGTTGATCATGTTTTCTCCCCCCACAAACAAGACAAAAATCTCTTGCTTCTACGACAATGTGGTCTCTGTGCCCTGGGGATACTTTTGGCTTTTTGTGCTGAATACCTGCACGCAAAACCTGGCATTTCTGTGTCCCTTGGCCAGAGCTTTCATTGCAAGTCTCAGGCAGCACCCACTTGGCGGAATATGATTCTTTCTAGGCATGGGATCCCCTCCCCACATGATACACTGGCCTTGTCGTAGTCTGTTCGCTGTTGCTATGACTCAACACCACAGAGTGGGTAATTTATTTTTTAAAAAGTATTTTGTAGAGTTCTGGAGGTGGAAAAGTCCAAGGTCAGGGAGCCTTCTTCCAGGTGGTGCTCTGCAGAGGCCTAGGCCACACAGAGTGTCACATGGTGAGACCCAGCAGGCAGCCAGAGGAACCCTCCTGCCGAAGCCCACTCACCCACAAATAGATGAGTCCCTTCATATGGGCAGAGCCCTCTGACCCAGTCACCTCTTAATGGTCCCCTGGCCTCCCCTTTCAGTACTTCACAGTGGAGATTCAATTCCAGCATGGGTCTGGTGAGAACTTTCAAACCATGGCAGGCCCTGGCCCTTTCTGCAGGATTTGCTGTCCAGTAGCAATTGTGAAACCTGTTGAAAATCCAGCACTCTTTGTTGCATGCTATTTGGGGGACAAACATTTGTGAGACTAGAAAAAGCTTTGCATTCTTATTGCTTTTTTGGTGATTCTTGTATAATGAGAAATGTCAGTAACTAACGAATTAGTAGGCAAAAATTTGTGTGAGAGAACCATTCCTTTCTTAAAAGAATAAGGAGGATGGATAAATAGGTAACCAGGCTTGGCTCTGGAATGAAGCTTTCTGTTATCATGTTGGGAAATTGACACAATTTCATTTCAATGCACTTTTCAGTATCTGTTGTTGTTCATTCCTCTTTTATCCCAGTGGGGAAAAGAAAAACAATCTAAACTTAGAATCCCTTCTTTTTCTTCCTTAACCCTTAAGGAACACAATACAGTAAATATCATACTTTTCATAACTTATCTTCAGAGTGCTTTAAAATACGGCCGTCATCTCCTCATCCTCTTGTCTAACGTTTTTGGAGCAGTTACTCTGTTCCAGGGGTGCTGTCAGGTACCTAGAGGCAGGATATGCAGGTAACAGGTTTTTGGCATTGCTGTTATGCAGGAGGAAACAGAGTCTGGGCATGGAGGAAGGGTGGATTTATGATTAGAATAGAGAAGAAATGTCAGCTAGGCAATGTTTTGTGTACAGATCCAATGATGTGATAGCATTTACTGATGAACTGGCATGTGCTAAAACTTTTAGAAATGTTTCTAAAACCTTAACTCACTGATCCCATATGAAATTCATAATGACTTATGGAGGGTGTGCTCGTATAATTCTCCTTTTGAGACAGGAAATTCAAGCACAGAGAGATTAAACAGTTTGCTCAACATCCTACAGCTAATTTATAAGTTACGCGGTGGCACAACCTTAATATCAGTCTGACTCCAAAATCTGTGCTCATTATGGAATTAATACAGAAAAACCTTTTGTCATAGCTATATTACATTACATTAGAGTCTCCCGGTTAAAAGAAAAGATGGTTAGTTACTGAAGTCTTTTGATGTCTCAAGAGGTGAAATGGATCGAAGGACTTTCAACAGACACAGTCTCGTGGCTCTTGGCTGTCTCCTGCCTTTGTGCTACTTCAATAAATCCCTTAGCCCGGCTAATTTATAAATAACAGAAATTTATCTCTCACAATTCTGGAGCCTGGGAAGTGAGAGAGCAGGGCACTGGCAGATTCGGTGTCTGCTGAAGGCCCCTTTTTCAGTGGTCGCTCCTTCTTGGGGCAACCTCCCACAAGGGGATAAACACGGTGTACTAAAGCGACGGGAGGGCAGAAAGGGCCAGGCAAGTCCCTGATGCCTGTTTTATAACGGCATTAATCTCACCCACATTGTTCTGTCACTTTCCCAAGGAGCTCACTTTAATACTTTTGCATTGAGGACTAAATTGCAACATGAATTTGGGGGACATAGAAGCATTTAAACTTCAACAGGTCAGGACTAACTTCTAGACTTAAAATTGATCACATTTTTAAGATGCTCTGTTAGTAGTTACAGGGGACGCAATTCCACCTGTAGTGGGCCCAGAGCCATATCAGACTGAATCTTGTTCTGTCCCTTGCAGGGCTCATTTGCGGAGACACTAAATTTATTGGGCTTTTTACTTTTGCTAGTGCAGCTTTGTGAACTTAGTTCTTCATCATGCAGTCTGCACTGTGAAAGGCTACATTTCCCCAGTGTGCATGCGTATGGATTCATGTATGTGTGTGCATGGATATGAAGATCGCCGTACACTGCTAGACCTTTGTTTTCTGTAACCTAAGCTCTAGTCCTAAATTCTTTCAGCTGGGAAGCAAGTCTGCAAGAAAGAGCTACTTGTCACTCCCAGCTGGTTGCATAAGCCTCAACTGAAACGGAGTCCCAGATTACCTGTCTTCCCTGTCATTTCTTCATAACAGTGTTGAAAGCTATCATTTCATGGGCGTCACCTTTGCTAAGCATTTTACCCGCATGAGCTCATTTCATCATCGAACTAGCCCTTTAAGGGGCTTCTCCTAGGAAGAAGCAGAGGCTCAGGGGTGCAGCAAACACTTCTTTCGCTTGCATTTGGTCAAAGTCACGCAGAGAGTCAATGGGACCCGAACCCGAACACAGAACAGTGCATGGAGATCTTGAGGCGGCCGTTGCTGAAGGGAGGTGCTCAGAGTGGCCTGGGAGGTTCGAGGGTCCTTCCTCGTGTGCATTTGAAAAAACAAGCAAAAGATGGATGTGGCTCAGGCATGTAGAGCGTTTGCCTCGCACGAACGAGGACTTGGATTCGGTCCCTACCATTGCGCAAAACAAATAGCAGTCACTGTAGCTTCCTTTGCACTTGTAAAGTAGAAAAAACCACTTCTCCGAGCCTTAGTTTCCGAGGCTGTAAGCAAGGACAGTAACAGCTGTTTAACCTCCTTGCAAGGGCGATGCAAGGATTCAAGCAGATAATAGAAACAACAGCGCTGACTCTGGAGCTAGCGGCGGTGACTCGGTTGGTGGAAGCACAGCCGTGAGTCAGAGCCAGCCAGTGTCCGGGGTGGGTTTCTTCAGGCCCGCTGTTCATAACGCGGCTGACCCAGCCACACGCCAACTGGCCACACGTGAAGTGAACAAGGCTGCCCACGCCAAGCTGCTGTGAAAATTGTTGGGACAGATGGGGCCTCTGGCAGTGGCTGTGGCTTCCTGTCGCGTCCTCTGAGATACGTGAGGGGCTGGGAAGGCTCAGAGTGAAGCAAGTTCGGTGAAGCTATTTCTGCAGCTGCAAAGGCACAACGTGTTGCTCCCTGTGGGCTTGCTTGTCAGTCTGCCCCAGCTGAGAGGCTTCTAGCACAGTTGTGAAGCTGGAATTGTCCGCAGAAGTCTTAAAATCCTTCCAAATGGCAAGAACCACACATTCAGCTGACCAGTAAACTGTAATGTCCACCAGACTTTAGTGCATTTTGCATACATTCCAATGGATAGTCTACAACGCTTCATACCTGAGTGTTTAAAAATGTCTCAACTGATCACACAGTCAGCCCTGCAAGGAGCTGGAGTAGAGACAAAGGTTTCCGGGTTCGATGGGTATTTTCTAATCCTTTCCCAAGACAGGCATTGAGAAAGATCAAAAGAAAGGTGAAAGACATCGTATTACAGAGACCCATGCACACCCAAGTTTGTAGCAGCACAATTTACAAGAGCTTAATCTTAGAAGCAGCCCGTGTCCATCAGCAGGTGAAAGGATAAAGGAAATTTGGCATTCACACACAGAGGAGAACTACTCTGCCATAAAGAAAGATAAACCTAGTCACTTGTAGGAAAATGGGTGCACCGTGACTCTGAAATAAATCAGACTCACAAGCTTAAGTATAACATGCTTTCTCTTATATGAGAAGCCCAAAGTGTAAATAAAGAGCAAAATACAATATCAGTAGTAGGAAGTAAGAAGATAGATCCTTCTCAAATGGAAGGGGGAGTAAGAGATGGAGGGAGGGCCGGGGATTTGGCTCAGCGGTTCCACCGCCTGCCATGGAAGTGCAAGGACCAGCTCCACACAGAGAACGTGATGGTTACTGTACTGCAAACGTGGGCTAATGAAGAGTAACCCTCACGCCCAGCTGTAGCAACCAAAACAACAAAAAACTCGGGGGATCCTTCAGATGCCCCTTTCCTCTGTGGGTGCTCTTGCTCCCATGCTAATGGAACATTGCAGGTCACCCTGAGACTATCCAGGGCGAGCGCATGAGACGTCAGGGGCCTGGGAAGGCAAAAGTTGCAAACTTTAGTATTCATGGTGGTAACCATCAAAATCGATGCCAGGACCCCCGGCAGCAGACCTGTGCTACCTTCTCCGTCACAGCCCACCCACCCCACACAGAGAGATGGACCTATTTCAGAAGCTCCCAAGCCAGCACTTTCATAACCAAGGAGAGGTGTAGGGGTGGGTGCCTGGCCAGGAAAAGGAGGAGGAGAATGAGTTTCTAGTACCCAGAATCAGCATCAAACTTCTTCTAAGCATTTAATCGAATCAGACGCTCAGGAAGGCATCAGATGTTCATTTGTAGGTGAGTTACAGATCGATGGAAACAGCAGCAGCAGCATGCTTGGGTTATACATTTTATTTATTTATTTGCATGTTTGTTTGTTTGTTTTGGTGTTTTGAGACAGGGTCTCACTGTAAAGTTGAGGCTGGCCTTGAACTCACTGTGTAGCCCAACTGGCCCAAGCTGGCTTCCAACTCACGGTGATCCTCCTGCCTTGGCCTCCATGCCCAGCAAGGTTGCACATTTTTTTAAAAATTGAATTTCTTGGTACATTCTAGGTAGACAGTACAGCTACATTCATTACTGGGATCTTGTACCTTTACATGCCAGGTCTTGGTTCTCATTTTTTCCCCTTGTCCCCACCCTCCCCTCCCCACTTCA